>NC_091282.1:995796865-996158115 GCF_032444005.1 Ranitomeya imitator
GTGACAGCGACCAATGATCAGGCCCCTGCTGGGAGATCGTTGGTCGTTGGGGAATGATCAGGACCTTTTTTTGGTCGCTGATCACCCGCTGTCATCGCTGGATCAGCGTGTGTGACGCTGATCCAGCGATGTGTTCACTTGTAACCAGGGTAAATATCGGGTTACTAAGCGCAGGGCCACGCTTAGTAACCCGATATTAACCCTGGTTACCATTGTAAAAGTTAAAAAAAAAACAAAAAACAGTACATACTCACATTCCGATGTCTGTCACATCCCCCGCCGTCAGCTTCCCTGCACTGACTGTCAGCGCCGGCCGTAAAGCAGAGCACAGCGGTGACGTCACCGCTGTGCTCTGCTTTACGGCCGGCGCTGACAGTCAGTGCGGGAAGCTGACGGCGTGGGACGTGACAGACATCAGAATGTGAGTATGTAGTTTTTTTTTTTTTACTTTTACAATGGTAACCAGGATAAATATCGGGTTACTAAGCGCGGCCCTGCACTTAGAAACCCGATGTTTACCCTGGTTACCCGGGGACTTTGTCATCGTTGAAGACAGTTTTAACGATGCCGAAGACGTTCCCCTGATCGTTGGTCGCTGGAGAGAGCTGTCTGTGTGACAGCTCCCCAGCGACCACACAAGGACTTACCAACGATCACGGCCAGGTCGTATCGCTGGTCGTGATCGTTGGTAAGTCGTTTAGTGTAACGGTACCTTAAGGTTTGAAGTAAAATCGGGAGACTCTTCCGCCACCTATGGGAGAGGAAAAAAGACAAAAACAAACCCCTATGTAATTTAACTGGTGCTACCGCTACACCATGTCCCAACATTTTATTCCCTACCGTCTGTCGCACACACGACTGACAAAGTCTCTTAGGGTAGGCGTCTGGCACAGGGCAACCGCATAGTGCGCACTCCTTATTCTTTACTTTACCAGCGCATTTTTTCCCCTAAGGAAACAAACATAGGAAAATCTGCATCAGGGTACGTTCACAAAGATCTCTTACCCAGACAGTAGCGGTAGGTACCGGATTACTGGGGAAGCGAACCGGATCCTTCAGTTTAGATTTGCGACTGGGCTGGTTACTGCGTCCGCGGGTCTTCGGCTGGGGGTTTGCATGGGACCTTTCTGAGGCTCTGTCCTGCTCCAGCAGACCGACGGCAGCTTCTGGCTCATCCATAGCTGCAGATGGGCTCACCATCAGCCCTGCAGCGTTCTGTTTGGCCATATATAGCCCTTTCCCCGGATCCGGATTATGTGCAGGTGTGTGGCCAGGGATCCACCCCTCCCCGTGCCGGTCACCGCCCCACCCCCTATGGCCTCTGACCGCTCCCCATGCTGTCATCGCTGTATGAGGCACAACGGCGCTCCCAGCAGAAGTCGGCCGGCGTTTGACTTCCGGTCCCGTCCCCTGTGCGTCACTTCCGGTACTGGGCAGTGCGTACAGGGACGCGCCGGGAAGCCGGGGAACGGCGCCGTCGGATGACCCCGCCGCACGCAATCGCTGCTCGTGGCCGCAGCATAGCGGTGATCGCCGCAGAAGCCGGCCTGCGTCTGACCCCTGGTCCCGGCCCCGCCACCTCCGGTCCCGGAAAGAGCGCACAGGGATGTGCTGGGAAGCCTGGGCATGGCGCCGCCGACCAACCCCACCCCGCTCCGGAGGATGATGACCAGACGCAGGGGTAGCAGAGGCCCAGGAGACTGAACGAACCACCGGGGGGTGAGAACATACTCACCTCACTGGCCTCTGGAGACGGACCTCCTCTGGACTCCGCTACTCTTTGCACCGTTCACTGTCGTGGAGCCCTACCCGGACCCACCGTGGCGCTTCCAGGGAACCGCACTGCCCGAGGTAGGAGACCCCCTCGCTACCTGAGTCGGACAGCCGGCCTGGGTATTCACAGATGAAACTGCAGATATCTGTAGGGCTTCCTGTCCTCCAGGAACAGGAAACCAACTGATGCGTGGGAGAGGTGCCGCCCTTATGTATCTGTAGGTTTCCCGTTCCTGAAGGGCGGATCCCCTCTCTCTAGTGCGGTCATGGACGACTGATAAAAACATGATTTTCATGCAGGACAATGGTCCATCACATGTCTCCAACTACTCCACAGCGGGGCTGGCCAGTAAAGGTCTCCAAGAAGAAAAAATAATGACATGGCCCCCTTGTTCACCTGATCTGAACCCCATAGAGAACCTGTGAATCTGATTAGCCGCCCCCCAGGTGCAGGTGACAGGCAGGACCTGCCTTGCAATTATTGGTGGGCGCCGCCATATTGGAGCCACCGCACATGTGCGGCAACCCCGACCCCGGAAACACACGCCGACTCCACCCCTAGACATCGCCGCGGCTCCCAGCACTTCCTGTCGCCGCCGAGAACAGTGCGGGACGCCCGGACAGACAGCGGTGTCCCGGACGGCCCCCCGGAATTGCCTCCCCACACCCTGGGAACACAGCAAGGGGCACATACTTACCTGGCGCCGGCTGGAGACAGAAAGACCGCTGGCCCACCGCTCCCTGCTGCCAGCATCACTGACGTGCAGCCCTGCCAGGACCACACCGGCCGAGGTAGGAGACCCCCTCGCTACCTGAGTCGGCCGGTCGGCCTGGGCATTCTGTAGGATCCAGTCCCTATAGGAACAGGAAACCAACTGATACGTGGGAGAGGTGCCGCCCTTTTGTATCTGTAGGTTTCCTGTTCCTGAAGGGCGGATCCCCTCTCTTGTGGTGCGGTCATGGGAGTCCGAATACAACACAAACAAATATTGAATATAGATTATACTTCTCAAAAATATTTTTCACAACATTTTTCTTCATAAAACTTACAGTAATAGATGAAATGAAGGTTCTTTGCGCATAAATTGCCCAATTCATGTGTGCCCATCAACCACAGCAAGGTGACCTCCCTCTGATGGGTTCTACTCTGCCGTACATGCCACTTTTGGGCCACCAGCCTACAACTATGGACAAAACATGTCACTCTAGCGCTAAGCCTACAATTTATGGGCAGCTAGAACGGATTACGGCCACCTGCACGGTCAATGGGAGGAGTGCAAGATCAGCCTGGAGGCAGCCAGAATCCAATGACTAAATAGAGAAAAAAACAACCAGCACTCCTAATGTGAACACGTGCAAGCTGCAAAACTGTATTACCGTATATACTCGAGTATAAGCCGACCCGAGTATAAGCCGACCCCCTCTAATTTCGCCACAAAAAACTGGGAAAACTTATTGACTCGAGTATAAGCCTAGGGTGGAAATGCAGCATTTACCGGTGAATTTCAAAAATAAAAATAGATCATTATTTCCCCATAGCTGTGCCATATAGTGCTCTGCACCGTTCATTATTTCCCCATAGCTGTGCCATATAGTGCTCTGCACCGTTCATTATTGCCCCATAGCTGTGCCATATAGTGCTCTTCACCATTCATTATTTCCCCATAGCTGTGCCATATAGTGCTCTGCACCGTTCATTATTGCCCCATAGCTGTGCCATATAGTGCTCTGCACCGTTCATTATTGCCCCATAGCTGTGCCATATAGTGCTCTGCACCGTTCTTACTTGCCCCATAGCTGTGCCATATAGTGCTCTGCACCGTTCTTTCTTGCCCCATAGCTGTGCCATATAGTGCTCTGCACCGTTCATTATTGCCCATAGCTGTGCCATATAGTGCTCTGCACCGTTCATTATTTCCCCATAGCTGCCATATAGTGCTCTGCACCGTTCATTATTGCCCCATAGCTGTGCCATATAGTGCTCTGCACCGTTCATTATTGCCCCATAGCTGTGCCATATAGTGCTCTGCACCGTTCATATTTCCCCATAGCTGTGCCATATAGTGCTCTGCACCGTTCATTATTGCCCCATAGCTGTGCCGTATAGTGCTCTGCACCGTTCATTATTGCCTCATAGCTGTGTCATATAGTGTTCTGCACCGTTCATTATTGCCCCATAACTGTGCCATATAGTGCTCTGCACCGTTCATTATTTCCCCATAGCTGTGCCATATAGTGCTCTGCACCGTTTATTATTTCCCCATAGCTGTGCCATATAGTGCTCTGCACCGTTCAGTATTGCCCCATAGCTGTGCCATATAGTGCTCTGCACCGTTCATATTTCCCCATAGCTGTGCCATATAGTGCTCTGCACCGTTCATATTTCCCCATAGCTGTGCCCCATATAGTGCTCTGCACCGTTCATATTTTCCCATAGATGCTCCACATAAATCTGTGCCATTGCTGCTGCAATAAAAAAAAGCCATACTCACCTTTCTTGCTTGCAGCTCCCAGCATCCGGTCTCGGCGTCTCTCCGCACTGACTGATCAGGCAGAGGGCGCCGCGCACACTATATGCGTCATCGCGCCCTCTGACCTGAACATTCAGAGCGCAGATAGACGCCGGGAAGATGGAGCGACGCCCAGCGGCTGGAACGGGGATAGGTAAATATGACATACTTACCTGATCCCGGCGTCCGGCTCCTTCTCCCGCACAGCTGGTCTTCGGTGCTGCAGCCTCTTCCTATCAGCGGTCCCACGTGACCGCTGAACAGGGGAAGAACTGCAGCACCGAAGACCGTGGGACAGGCGGGGAGGACCAGGATCGCTGGAAGCAGGTAAGTATGCCTCAGCGCCCTCTCCCCCTCACCCGCCGACCCTGCCACCCACCTTGACTCGAGTATAAAATTTGGGCTGAAAATCTCATCTTATACTGGAGTATATACGGTATATATCATGTTGTTTGCAGCGTGCACGTGTTCACATTAGGAGTGCTGGTTGTTTTTTTTTGTCTATTTAGTCATTGGATGCTGGCTGCCTTCAGGCTAATCTTGCACTCCTCCCATTGACCTTGCAGGTGGCTGTAATCAGCTCTACCTGCCCATGAATTGTAGGCTTAGCCCTAGAGTGACATATTTTGTCCATAGTTGTAGGTTGGTGGCCCAGAAGTGGCATGTACGGTAGAGTAGGACCCCTCAGAGGGAGGTCATCCCGCAGACAGCTGCGGGATGATTTTCATAGCCTAGAGAGGGGCCATGGATAATTGCCCCACACCCCCGCTACAAATACCAGCCCCCAGCCTCCCCAGAAATGGCGCATCCCCTGTAGCGGTGAGATATGGGGTAATAAGGGGTTAATGTCACCTTGCTAATGTAAGGTGACATTAAGCCCGGTTAGTAATGGAGAGCCGTCAATAAGACGCCTATAAAAAAAATAATAAACCAACCATATACTACCTTTCCGCCGTAGTCCAATTAATAACGAGTGTCCCACGACGATCTCCCCTATAGAACAGTGACATCGGGTGATGTCACTGCTCTATAGGGCCTCCAGTGACACACTAACAGGAGACAATGCCTCCTGCAGTGCATCACTGAAGAGGTTACCCGAGTTCAGGCTCTCACTTTATGGCAAAGCTGCGTGGGAATTTTCCCACACAGCAGTGCCACAAGTAAGAGTAGGAACTATTTCTCACAGAGGCGGAGGGATACAGTGCGGAAGGATACCTTCCGTCATTGTATCCTGGAGCCCCTGGAGAGTGATCGCATCGTCGTGAAACACTCGTATTAATTGGATATCTGCGGACACAGGGAGTATATTGTTTGTTTATTATTTTTATATTTTCTTTACAGGTGAACAATGGCTTCAGGAATAAAGGTTATGGTGAGCATGTACTCTATGTTGTATGTACTGTATGTGTTGTGTATATGTACTACTGTATATACCAATATGCATGTGTTGTATGTCATATGTTGTTTTATGTGCTGTATGTCATGTTGTATGTACTGTTGTATGTGCTATATGTCATATGTTGTATGTACTGTTGTATGTGCTGTATACTATATGTTCTGTTGTATGTACAGTATGTATTGTATGTTGTATGCAGTATGTTCTGTATGTCATATGTTGTATGCAGTATGTTCTGCGTCATGTTGTATGTACAGTATGTTATATGCTGTATGTACCGTATGTTATATGTACTGTATGTTGTATGTACTATATGTGTTTTTTTAGTCCCATCGGACGATGCCTGCGCGCACACACACCCAAAGACCCCCCCGCACAGCTCCGCAGACCCCCGACAGCCCGCAGACCCCACCCACACAGTCTCCCCCCACACACTTCCCTTCTCCCGATCTGCAGTGTTTCCCCCGCAGCTAAACTGCAGATCTTTTTTACATCTGCGGTTTGCTGTGGATGTGCCCAACTCAATGCAAGTCTATGGGTGCAGAAACGCTGCAGATCCGCACAAAGAATTACCATACTGCAGAAAAAGCATTAAGCTACTTACTGGTAGCGGCATTTCTCGGAGGCCCATGACAGCACGACGACGAGAGAGGGGATCCGCCCATTAGGAACAGGAAACCTACAGATACAAAAGGGCGGTACCTCTCCCTTGCCTCAGTTGTATTTCAGAGTCTTGAGAGGACTACCGCGGTTAGTGGCACAAAAAATATACACTATATACAAATTATATACAAATCTCCAGCTATATATTTGGAACTGGTATCATGTGTGAGATATATACATCTATAGGAAGTGCAACCCCCACGTGAATAGGGAGGGAACTAAGGGTGCTGTCATGGGCCTCCGAGAAATGCCGCTACCAGTAAGTAGCTTAATGCTTTACTCGGACTCCCATGACAGCACGACGAGAGAATTACAGAGATGTAAAACTACCTTAGGGAGGGACTATGGCTTGTAGCACCCTTAACCCGAATGCGAGATCAGAGGAAGCCCCCAAATCCAACCTATAGTGCTTAAAGAAGGTGGACGGGGATGACCATGTGGCCGCCTTACATATCTGGTCGATTGATACTCCAGATTTTTCCGCCCAGGATGTAGCCATGGCCCTGGTGGAATGCGCCCTCAGATTCTGCGGAGCCGGACCCCCA
Source organism: Ranitomeya imitator (assembly GCF_032444005.1). Lineage (NCBI taxonomy): Eukaryota > Metazoa > Chordata > Amphibia > Anura > Dendrobatidae > Ranitomeya > Ranitomeya imitator. Next base: position 995,803,753 of record NC_091282.1, read on the forward strand.
CCTGCAGTAAAAGCCAAAGAGATAGCCTCCCTAATCCACTTTGCTAGTGTGTATTTTGATACCCTGAGTCCCTTTCTAGGATTTTGGAAAGATAAAAATAATGCATCATCTTTCTTCCATGTGTCGGTAACAGAGATGTATTCTAGCAGGCATCTCCTAACGTCTAATGTATGGAGTAGTTCTTCCTTAGGGTTAGCAGGATTAGGGAGGAAGGATGGTAAAATTATCTCTTGTGACCTGTGAAACCGTGATGACACTTTTGGTAAATAGGCTGGGTCCGGTCTGAGGATTACTCTGTCTGGTAGAAACTCTGTATAAGGGGATACCCTGGAGAGAGCTTGTATGTCTCCTATTCTACAGGCAGATGTAATTGCTACCAGAAAAGATGTCTTAAGGGATAGGGCCTTAATTGAAGCTGATTGTAAAGGTTCAAATGGCTCTTTAGTCAATGCTGATAGGACTAAGTTGAGATCCCAAGGCATAGATCTATCTTTCTGAATGGGTCTAGATCTACTGGATGCCTTAATGAACCTTGAGATCCAGTAATTATTGGCGATGTTACAGGAGAATAGCGCCCCTAGGGCCGAGACCTGTACCTTTAGAGTACTAGTGGATAGACCTAGCTCTAAGCCTTTTTGCAGGAATTCTAAAATTTGTTTTACAGGTATTCCTTCCTCTAATTTGAAATCAGAAGAGGCCAGAAACTTTCGCCAGGTCCTGGCGTAGATCGTTGTGGTTATTTGTTTCCTACTTTTCATAAGGGTTTCAATCAAACTCGGGGAGAACCCTTTGTTTTTCAGTAACGCCCTTTCAAAATCCATGCCGTTAAATGAAGGTTCTTTACTTGCGGATGACTGATCGGACCCTGGTAGAGCAAATCCGGAATCTCCGGAAGCACCCAGGGATCCTCCACTGACATGATCCTGAGCCAAGTGAACCAGGCCCTTCTGGGCCAGAATGGGGCAATCAATATAACCCTGGCTCGATCTTCTCTTATCTTCCTGACTACTAAGGGTAATAGGCCTAGTGGAGGAAATGCATATGCCAGCTGAAAATCCCAATTGATCAGAAAAGCGTCAACGGCTAGAGGATTCTCCCTGGGATTTAGGGAACATAATTTTGTTGTCTTCCGGTTGTCCCTGGTAGCAAATAGATCTACATCTGGATGTCCCCATTTGTGGACAATCTGATCGAACACACGATTGTTTAGGGACCACTCCCCTTGCTTCAAGGTGTTGCGGCTTAGAAAGTCCGCTTTGACGTTTTCCTTTCCTCTTATGTGTAGAGCGGATAGGGATAAAAAGTGATTCTCTGCTGTCTGGAACAGACGATCCGCCACTCTCATCAGTGACTCGGAATGAGTTCCACCCTGATGATTTATGTACGCGACCGTCACCCGGTTGTCCGATAGGATCTTGACATGATGACCCTGCAGATATGAGAGGAATTTTTTCACTGAAAGCTCTACTGCCATTAACTCTTTCTGGTTGGAGGAGGCTGATATTAGGGGAGGGGGCCATAGACCCTGAACCATCATGTCATCCATGTGTGCTCCCCAACCCGCAGGGCTAGCATCAGTTGTTACCACACGTGTTACCTGAGACACCCAGGGAACCCCCGCCGATAAATTTTCACTGACTAGCCACCACTTAAGAGATGTGAGTGCTTTTGGACCTAAAGTAACCTGACTTTGCAGGGACCCCTGTAAGATTTTGTCATTAACCAGCACCTCAGATTGTAATGGTCTGGTGTGGAATTGGGCCCAACGGACAGCGGGAATGCAAGAGGTTAAGGAACCCAATAGTGACATAGCCTGTCTAAGGGTCATGGATGGTTTGTCAATTGCCTTAGACACCTGTTGCTGGATATGTAATGATTTGTCGGGTGGAAGACAACACTGTTGGGATTCTGAGTTTAATAACAGTCCTAAGAATCTTTGTATTTTTTGAGGCTGTAAACGAGATTTCTCATAATTTATGATCCACCCCAGACGCTCCAGTCTGGATGTGGCTGTTTCTAGCTGGGACAGGCAATGGTCTGCTGAGCTCCCTACTATAAGGAAGTCATCCAAGTAGGGAATGATCAGGATGTCGGACTCTCGTAAATGCGCCATGACCTCGGCCACTAGTTTTGTGAACACCCTAGGAGCCGCTGATAAGCCAAAGGGGAGAGCTCTGAACTGGAAATGGCGAATGCTACCCTCCATTGACACCGCTACTCTCAGGAACTTCTGGAAATCTTCATGTATTGGAACATGATAGTATGCATCTTTAAGATCTACAACTACCATGAAACAGTGATTAAACAATATCTTTATTGCTGAATTAATCGTTTCCATTTTGAAGGATTCACTAACCAGGAACTCATTAAGACACTTTAGATTAATGATCGTTCTAAATGATCCATCCGGCTTCTTGATCAGAAAAAGAGGAGAATAAAATACCCTTCCTTTTTCTGAATCTGGAATTTCCACCAATACATTCTTGGCGCATAAGTTCATGACTTCAGCCTCTAGGGCTGCTTGCTCCAGGGGGGAGGAACGATAAGGGGTTAATTTGAATTTATCCCGAGGCCAATGATTGAAGTGCAGCTTTAGACCTTTAGTAACAATGCCTCTGACCCATCTACTGTTCGTTATGTCAAGCCATGCTGAGGAGAATGCTGACAGTCTACCCCCCACAGGGATTGCTAGTCATTGGTCTGTTTTTTTTCTGATCCTTTGAGGAACGGCGAAACATATATCCCGTACCTCTACCGCGTCTGTCTTCCCATCTGAAACTCTCTCTAGTGGGAGAGGACCCGCGTTTCTTCCCACGAGCAAATCTTCTTCGACTGAAGGGTCGGCGGTAGAATGCCGAGTACAGGCTTGGAAACTTCTTTTTATCATCGCCTGCCTTTTCCAGCAACTCGTCCAGCGTTGGACCAAAGAGATACTGTCCCTCGCACGGAATGGCGCAGAGCTTAGTTCTGGACTGGATGTCACCTGACCAGCACTTTAACCATAGGGCCCTGCGAGCCGCGTTAGATAGACCTGCCGCTCTGGCCGCCATCCTGACAGAGTCCACAGAAGCATCCGATAGGAAGGCTGCAGCATTCTGAATTGTCGGAAGCGCTTTCAGAATAGAATCTCTGGATGCCCCATCTTTCAGCTGAGACTCTAATTGATCTAGCCAGACCATTAATGACCTGGCTGTGCACGTTGCGGCCACTGCTGGTCTGAGGGATCCAGCCGCCATCTCCCAGGTACCTTTTAGAAAGATATCCGCCTTTCTGTCTAGGGGATCTTTGAGGGACCCCATATCCTCAAAGGGTAATGAGGCTTTCTTTGACGCCTTTGCTACTGCCGCGTCCAACCTCGGAGCTTTATCCCATGTCTCCACCACCGGATCATCAAAGGGATACCTGCGTTTTAAAGCTGGCGGTAAGGCCCCCTTTTTTTCCGGTTTCTTCCATTCTCGGAGTATCAATTCTTGGATCTTCTCATTTACCGGAAAAGATCTATGTTTCTTACGATCTAAACCACTAAACATTAACTCCTGTTTTGAGGGCTGTGATTTGGGTTCCTCTATACCCATCGTGCCTCTAACTGATTTGACTACCTTGTCAATCTTATCCAAGGGTAGACAAAATCGTCCAGACTCCTCATCTGATGAAGAGGAGAAAGGACTAGAGAGATAGATACTTTCTTCTCTTTCCTCTTCTGACGAATTAGAGTCCAGAGGGGTCCTATGCTTCGGGCCTTCCGCTTGGGATAGGGATCGTAATGACTCCCTTACTTCTAGCCGGATCATTTCTTTTAAATTTGCCGTACTCACGAACTCTTCTGCTACCTGGGGGAGGACAATATAGGTGATAACCACTATCTGACCTAAGGTCACTTCCACCCAACCACTCCTGTAGACCTCACCGTCTGTTGTATACAGGGGGCACATAACTTTTTAGTACAAGAGTCAGGTAAGGGGACTCCACAGAGGGCACACTCCTTATGCTTGGATTTTTCCGTACTTTTCTTCCCCTGGAAAGATAAAGTATAAGGGGCCCGCGTCACAGAGTGAACTTTCACGTAGGTCACTTACCCATGCGCCCAAGTCAAGTACCGGAATCCGAGGGGGTTCTTTCCTAGTCGAAGCTCTGGATCCCTGTTCGGATGAGCTTTTTCGACTGGGTTGGTCGCCTCTATCCTTTTTGGGCTTCTGACGCATCTCGTCTGACAGCTGCTACTGCTGCTGCTGCTCACCACCACTCTCCATGACGGATTACGACCAAAAGCAGGGTTCTGCCATTGTAACCTGCTTATATCCCCCTTGGATCCGGTCAGCAGATAGGCCAGCGCTACCCCTATTGGTTCTGGACACAGCAAGGAGGGCAGAGGGCTGTTGGACGAACCGGCGTTCAGATGCGATGGGCGCCGCCATCTTGGATCGCCTGCGCATGCGCAGACGTCCGGCGACCCGGAAGCGGCTACCAAACTCCGCCCCCCCACGTCACCGCACCCGGAAACGCTCCAGCACATGCTGAGAGCGGTGCAGGACGCCGGGGGCGGATCGGCAGCGCTCCGGAGCTCCCCACACATCCGAGCCCGGCACCCGCAGCCATGCCGCACCGCTGCACCACCAATGGGAATACTTACCTGCGCCGACGCTGATGGATGCAGGAAATCCTCCGGACTCCGCTCCCTGCTGCGAACGCCACTGCCGTGAAGTCCAGCAAGGACCACCGTGGCGTCTCCAGGGATCTCCGCACCGGCCGAGATAGGAGACCCCCCCGCTACCGTAATCGGCCGGCCGGCCTGGGCCTTCTGTCTGTAGGCACCCGTCCCCTCAGGAACAGGAAACCAACTGAGGCAAGGGAGAGGTACCGCCCTTTTGTATCTGTAGGTTTCCTGTTCCTAATGGGCGGATCCCCTCTCTCGTCGTCGTGCTGTCATGGGAGTCCAAGTAAAAACAACGCTGCGTTCCCACGCGTTTTTTCCGCAGCATGTGCACAGCGGATTTGGTCTTCCATAGGTTAACATGCTACTGTTAAACGCATGGAAAACTGCTGCGGATCCACGGGAAAATCCGCAACTTCTTGTCTCAACTGATATATATACACACACACACACACACACACATACATACACAGTTATATGAAAAAGTTTGGCACCCCTATTAATCTTAAGCTTAATTTTTTATAAAAATTGTTGTTTTTTTTGCAACAGCTATTTCAGTTTCATATATCTAATAACTGTTGGACACAGTAATGTTTCTGCCTTGAAATGAGGTTTATTGTACTAACAGAAAATGTGCAATCTGCATTCAAACAAAATTTGACAGGTGCATAAGTATGGGCACCCTTATCATTTTCTTGTTTTAAATACTCCTACCTACTTTTTACTGACTTACTAAAGCACTTTTTTGGGTTTTCTAACCTCATTGAGCTTTGAACTTCATAGCCAGGTATATGCAATCATGAGAAAAGCTACTTAAAGTGGCCACTTGCAAGTTGTTCTCTTGTTTGAATCTCCTCTGAAGAGTGGCATCATTGGCTCCTCAAAACAACTGTCTAATGATCTGAAAACAAAGATTATTCAACATAGTTGTTCAGGGAAAGGATACAAAAAGCTGTCTCAGAGATTTAACCTATCAATTTCCACTGTGAGGAACATAGTAAGGAAATGGAAGAACACAGGTACTGTTCTTGTTAAGGCCAGAAGTGGCAGGCCAAGAAAAACATCAGAAAGGCAGAGAAGAAGAATGGTGAGATCAGTCAAGGACAATCCTCAGACCACCTCCAGAGAGCTGCAGCATCAACTTGCTGCAGATGGTGTCACTGTGCATCGGTCAACTATACAACGGACTTTGCACAAGGAGCTGTATGGGAGAGTGATGCGAAAGAAGCAGTTTCTGCAAGCACACCAAAAAACAGAGTCGGCTGAGGTATGCAAAAGCACATTTGGAGAAGCCAATTTCTTTTTGGAAGAAGGTCCTGAGGACTGATGAAACCAAGATTGAGTTGTTTGATCATACAAAAAGGCGTTATGCATGGCAGCCAAAAAACACAGCATTCCAAGAAAAACACTTGCTACCCACAGTAAAATTCGGTGGAGGTTCCATCATGCTTTGGTGCTGTGTGGCCAATACCGGCACCGGGAATCTTGTTAAAGTTGAGGGACGCATGGATTCCTCTCTGTATCAGCAGATTCTTGACAATAATGTTCATGAATCAGTGACAAAGTTGAAGTTACGCAGGGGATGGATATTTCAGCAAGACAATGATCCAAAACACTGTTCCAAATCTACTCAGGCATTCATGCAGAGGAACAATTACACTGTTCTGGAATGACCATCCCAGTCCCCAGACCTGAATATCATTGAACATCTGTGGGATCATTTGGAGAGGGCTGTCCATGCTCAGCGACCATCAAACTTAACTGAACTGGAATTGTTTTGTAAAGAGGAATGGTCAAAAATACTTTCATCCAGGAACTCATTAAAAGCTACAGGAAGTGACTAGAGGCTGTTATTTTTGCAAAAGGAGGACCTACTAAATATTAATGTCACTCTTCTGGTGGGGTGCCCATACTTATGCACCTGTCAAATTTTGTTTGAATGCAGATTGCACTTTTTCTGTTAGTACAATAAACCTCATTTCAAGGCAGAAACATTACTGTGTCCAACAGTTATTAGATATATGAAGCTGAAATAGCTGTTGCAAAAAAAAAAAACCAATTTTTATAAAACATTAAGCTTAAGATTAATAGGGGTGCCCAAACATATATATATATATATATATATATATACACACACACACACTGTATATACGTGTGATCGCTCCAAAAGAGTTCACCCTGCCAGGTATCACAGCCACACACACACACTTCACACGCCGGCCACCAGGGGGAGCAAAAAGTTCTATCTATTAGGCCACTCCTCACATTTGGGTAAAACTTGGGGTTGGTTAGGAAGTGAGGGATAAGCTGACTGGATGGAGAAGGAGATAGTCAGTCGGAGTTGGAGCCAGGAGAGGGAGAGGAGCAGACTGGGCTCGGCCCAGGGAATTCCTGTCAGGCAGACAGAGGAACAAGAAGGAACATCAGCGGCTCAGTAGGAAGGACACGGAGCTGCGCCTGCAACCCATGCGGCAGCCTCCTAAGAACGGACAAGAAAGGAAGTGTGCCGTAGTGAGTGAGCACAGAAGTCATAGCAACAGGAGTGAAACAACAGCGGGAGACCAGCTAGAAGCAGGCTGCCTCCATCTGAGCGCAGATCCGGTGGCCGAAACACCGAGGGAGTAATAGACTCTACGCTTTACTTCAGAGACCGGCAGGCCAGTCGATTCCAAGTTGGCTGTCCGACCTACAAACCTAAGCAGACAAGGTGGCAACGCGGAGGAGGGGTGACGCTAGGGTCCCTATAAAATAGCCTCAGGCCACCACTGTCATACGGGTTATGTCTTATCCATCTGGGGGACAGAGAGAGAGAAGTAACAAGAGTGAGAACCTTATGGTAGCTAATGCAAGTAGGGACCTACTACGTTACTGTGCGCAAGGGGAAGGCTACGGATTTCCACCTGGATAAGGGGACTCTGGAATTGCCATCAGACCGGCCAGATTCTGCCTACCCTGACATCCGGCACCCTGGACTGTGGATGCTGAAGCCTTCAGTAAAGGTAAAGAGACTGCACCCATTTTGTCCTCGTTATTTGCCGCGCCTTACATCATCCACCATCACCATCTACACTTCTGGGAAGCCCTGGGGATATACTTCACCTGTGGGAAGGTATACCATCTAGCTGCCATTCCATCACCCCAGCGGACCCCTAAGCAGTGTCGGTCACCCTGACCGAATACCACAGGTGGCATCACGAACACTACCGTTATCTACGAACTCTGCCTTTTATTGGGCGCCCCTCATAGGGCCACGGTCCGGGTCAGGCCACCGTGACATCCCCACTGAAGGACCCGGTACCGAGTACCCCATTGCCCTTACGTGGGGGGCGAATATGTATATATATATATGTATATATATATATATATATATATATACAGTGGGGCAAAAAAGTATTTAGTCAGTCAGCAATAGTGCAAGTTCCACCACTTAAAAAGATGAGAGGCGTCTGTATTTTACATCATAGGTAGAACTCAACTATGGGAGACAAACTGAGAAAAAAAAATCCAGAAAATCACATTGTCTGTTTTTTTAACATTTTATTTGCAAATTATGGTGGAAAATAAGTATTTGGTCAGAAACAAAATTTCATCTCAATACTTTGTAATATATCCTTTGTTGGCAATGACAGAGGTCAAACGTTTTCTGTAAGTCTTCACAAGGTTGCCACACACTGTTGTTGGTATGTTGGCCCATTCCTCCATGCAGATCTCCTCTAGAGCAGTGATGTTTTTGGCTTTTCACTTGGCAACACGGACTTTCAACTCCCTCCAAAGGTTTTCTATAGGGTTGAGATCTGGAGACTGGCTAGGCCACTCCAGGACCTTGAAATGCTTCTTACGAAGCCACTCCTTCGTTGCCCTGGCGGTGTGCTTTGGATCATTGTCATGTTGAAAGACCCAGCCACGTTTCATCTTCAATGCCCTTGCTGATGGAAGGAGGTTTGCACTCAAAATCTCACGATACATGGCCCCATTCATTCTTTCATGTACCCGGATCAGAGAAACAACCCCAAAGCATGATGTTTCCACCACCATGCTTTACAGTAGGTATGGTGTTTGATGGATGCAACTCAGTATTCTTTTTCCTCCAAACACGACAAGTTGTGTTTCTACCAAACAGTTCCAGTTTGGTTTCATCAGACCATAGGACATTCTCCCAAAATTCCTCTGGATCATCCAAATGCTCTCTAGCAAACTTCAGACGGGCCCGGACATGTACTGGCTTAAGCATTGGGACACGTCTGGCACTGCAGGATCTGAGTCCATGGTGGCGTAGTATGTTACTTATGGTAGGCCTTGTTACATTGGTCCCAGCTCTCTGCAGTTCATTCACTAGGTCCCCCCGCGTGGTTCTGGGATTTTTGCTCACCGATCTTGTGATCATTCTGAACCCACGGGGTGGGATTTTGCGTGGAGCCCCAGATCGAGGGAGATTATCAGTGGTCTTGTATGTCTTCCATTTTCTAATTATTGCTCCCACTGTTGATTTCTTCACTCCAAGCTGGTTGGCTATTGCAGATTCAGTCTTCCCAGCCTGGTGCAGGGCTACAATTTTGTTTCTGGTGTCCTTTGACAGCATTTTGGTCTTCACCATAGTGGAGTTTGGAGTCAGACTGTTTGAGGGTGTGCACAGGTGTCTTTTTATACTGATAAGTTTAAACAGGTGCCATTACTACAGTTAATGAGTGGAGGAAAGAGGAGACTCTTAAAGAAGAAGTTACAGGTCTGTGAGAGCCAGAAATCTTGATTGTTTGTTTCTGACCAAATACTTATTTTCCACCATAATATGCAAATAAAATGTTAAAAAAACAGACAATGTGATTTTCTGGATTTTTTTTTCTCAGTTTGTCTCCCATAGTTGAGGTCTACCTATGATGTAAATTACAGACGCCTCTCATCTTTTTAAGTGGTGGAACTTGCACTATTGCTGACTGACTAAATACTTTTTTGCCCCACTGTATATATACTATATAAAGCTGAATGTGTGTGTGTGTGTGTGTGTGTGTGTGTGTGTGTGTGTGTGTGTGTGTGTGTATGTCCGGGATTGGCATCTGCACCGTCGCAGCAACAGCCACAAAATTTTGCACAGTCACACGTCTGGACCCCGAGAGCGTCATAGGCTACGTTGTGAGGTGAAATTTTAACCCCGCGCGTTTCAATTCACCAAACAATTTTGCTCCTATCTACATAATGGGGAAAAAAGTGAAAGGAAAAGTGTTGGAAGCGTCGCAGCTACAGCAACAAAATTTTGCACAGTCACACGTCTGGACTCCGAGAGCGTCATAGGCTACGTTGTGAGGTGAAATTTTAACCCCGCGCTTTCCAATTCACCAAACAATTTTGCCCCTATCTACATAATGGGGAAAAAAGTGAAAGGAAAAGTGTTGGAGGCGTCACAGCTACAGAAACAAAATTTTGCACAGTCACACGTCTGGACCCTGAGAGCGTCATAGGCTATGTTGTGAGGTGAAATTTTAACTCCGCGCTTTCCAATTCACCAAACTATTTTTCCCCTATCTACATAATGGGGAAAAGTGAAAGGAAAAGTGTTGGAGGCAAATTGACAGCTGCCAGATGTGAACAAGTGGCAGCGAGAGTGAGAGCGATGGCGCCAAAGAGTATATACCGTACAGTTGCTAAGGTAGGACCCTGACATGGGATACTCACCACACGGGGATATGAACACACACACAAAATGCGCCACACACTACCACGTGCTTGAACACATACAGGTCCTTCTCAAAAAATTAGCATATAGTGTTAAATTTCATTATTTACCATAATGTAATGATTACAATTAAACTTTCATATATTATAGATTCATTATCCACCAACTGAAATTTGTCAGGTCTTTTATTGTTTAAATACTGATGATTTTGGCATACAACTCCTGATAACCCAAAAAACCTGTCTCAATAAATTAGCATATCAAGAAAAGGTTCTCTAAACGACCTATTACCCTAATCTTCTGAATCAACTAATTAACTCTAAACACATGCAAAAGATACCTGAGGCTTTTATAAACTCCCTGCCTGGTTCATTACTCAAAACCCCCATCATGGGTAAGACTAGCGACCTGACAGATGTCAAGAAGGCCATCATTGACACCCTCAAGCAAGAGGGTAAGACCCAGAAAGAAATTTCTCAACAAATAGGCTGTTCCCAGAGTGCTGTATCAAGGCACCTCAATGGTAAGTCTGTTGGAAGGAAACAATGTGGCAGAAAACGCTGTACAACGAGAAGAGGAGACCAGACCCTGAGGAAGATTGTGGAGAAGGACCGATTCCAGACCTTGGGGAACCTGAGGAAGCAGTGGACTGAGTCTGGTGTGGAAACATCCAGAGCCACCGTGCACAGGCGTGTGCAGGAAATGGGCTACAGGTGCCGCATTCCCCAGGTAAAGCCACTTTTGAACCATAAACAGCGGCAGAGGCGCCTGACCTGGGCTACAGAGAAGCAGCACTGGACTGTTGCTAAGTGGTCCCAAGTACTTTTTTCTGATGAAAGCAAATTTTGCATGTCATTCGGAAATCAAGGTGCCAGAGTCTGGAGGAAGACTGGGGAGAAGGAAATGCCAAAATGCCTGAAGTCCAGTGTCAAGTACCCACAGTCAGTGATGGTGTGGGGTGCCATGTCAGCTGCTGGTGTTGGTCCACTGTGTTTCATCAAGGGCAGGGTCAATGCAGCTAGCTATCAGGAGATTTTGGAGCACTTCATGCTTCCATCGGCTGAAATGCTTTATGGAGATGAAGATTTCATTTTTCAGCACGACCTGGCACCTGCTCACAGTGCCAAAACCACTGGTAAATGGTTTACTGACCATGGTATTACTGTGCTCAATTGGCCTGCCAACTCTCCTGACCTGAACCCCATAGAGAATCTGTGGGATATTGTGAAGAGAAAGTTGAGAGACGCAAGACCCAACACTCTGGATGAGCTTAAGGCCGCTATTGAAGCATCCTGGGCCTCCATAACATCTCAGCAGTGTCACAGGCTGATTGCCTCCATGCCACGCCGCATTGAAGCAGTCATTTCTGCCAAAGGATTCCCGACCAAGTATTGAGTGCATAACTGAACATTATTATTTGATGGTTTTTTTGTTTGTTATTAAAAAACACTTTTATTTGTTTGGATGGGTGAAATATGCTAATTTATTGAGACAGGTTTTTTGGGTTATCAGGAGTTGTATGCCAAAATCATCAGTATTTAAACAATAAAAGACCTGACAAATTTCAGTTGGTGGATAATGAATCTATAATATATGAAAGTTTAATTGTAATCATTACATTATGGTAAATAATGAAATTTAACACTATATGCTAATTTTTTGAGAAGGACCTGTATACCACCCTCAGCACACATTTCACCACACATACGCCAACCTCGCCACATAAAAGTCGAAACACAAAAGTCGCCGCTCAAAACTCACCACGCGCAAAACTCGCCACATGCAAAAAATAGGCTCACGCAAAACTCGCCACAAGTGCAAAACTCATCTCATGGAAAACTCGCCACACGCAAAACTTGCACATGCGGAAAAATTGCCATATGCACAAAATTTGCAACACATGCAAAAGTTGCCTCACACAAAACTTGCACATACTCAAAAGGCACCAGACATAAAACTCACCACGCGCAAAACTCGCCATGCGCAAAACTTGCTGCACACAACTTGCTACACTAACCTGTCACATGCAACTCGACACACAAAAAGTTGCTACACGCATGTTGCCACACAAAACTCATCTCATAAAAGTCGCTACATGCATGTCGCCACACACAACTCAACACACACAACTTGACAAACGAAACTCGCCCTAAAACACACACAAGTCTGGTATTAGCCTTCAAAAATAAAATTCTGATTAATAAGCAGACAAACTACAAGAGCAACAAATGTACCATATAGGAAATACGGCAGCTGTCAGTCACATGACCTGTCTATTATGTGTATGTGTGAGCTAATATATACTGCCTGGGGGAGGGCTTCCTGTTGGCTGGGAATTTATCAGGCTGCCAATTTATCTTACAAATACTGAGGTAAAAATACTGAGCAAATAACGTGTTAACGAGATCTAATACAGGAGATCACACAGGTATATACTATATACAGGGGAGATGACACACATATATACTATATGCAGGAGAGATGACACAGGTATATACTATATAAAGGAGGAGATGACATACAGGTACATACTATATACAGGAGGAGATGACATACAGGTATATACTATATAAAGGAGGAGATGACATACAGGTACATACTATATACAGGAGGAGATGACATACAGGTATATACTATATACAGGAGGAGATGACACAGGTATATACTATATACACAGGAGGAGATGACATACAGGTATATGCTATATACAGAAGATGACATACAGGTATATACTATATACAGGAGATGACACACAGATATATACTATATACAGGGGAGATGACACACAGATATATACTATATACAGGGGAGATGACACACAGGTATATACTATATACAGGAGATGACATACAGGTATATACTATATATAGGAGATGACATACAGGTATATACTATATACAGGGGAGATGACACACAGCAGGTATATACTATATACAGGGGAGATGACATACAGGTATATACTATATACAGGAGATGACATACAGGTGTATACTATATATAAGGGAGATGACAAACATGTATATACTGAGGTGAAAATGAGAGGTGTGAGGTGAAAATGAAAAGGTGTGAGTGCAAAATGAGAGGAGTGAGGGAAAATAGTGGAGTGATCGGAAAATGACAGATGTGAGGTCGAAATGACAAGTGTTAGGCGGGAATGAGAGGAGTGAGGGAGAAAATGAGAGGTGTGAGGGAGAAAATGAGAGATGTGAGGGGGAAAATTAAAGATGTGATTGGGAAAATGAGAGGCGTGATGGGAAAATAAGAGAAGTGACGTGCTATAACTAACCACAGATATTTACTATGCCCAGGCAACGCCGGGCTCTTCAGCTAGTATATATATATATATATACACACACACATATATATACACAGTGTGCTGTAATCACAGACCTGAATGAATGGAAGGTGTAAGGTGCGTTCCAACGGTCAGGAATTGATGCGGTTTTGACCCCGCTTATTTATGCAGTATCAAAACCGCAGCGGATGTCCACTACACTTCTATGTGCACCTGTTGCTGTATGTCAGGCCACATTCAATATTTTACCTCAGTATTTGTAGCCAAAACCAGAAGTGCTGATGTGATTCTATTATGCTTTTCCTCTGAGGGTATGTGACCACAGGCTGGATTCCAGCCAGATTAACTGCAAACGCAGCGTCCAGATGTTACAGCATAGACCGCAAGGTAAATCATAGGGCCCCATGTACAGGGTGCGGTGAATCACTGCGCGTACAACAGGGGGCGGCGCAAGTTTTCCGCTCCGTCCAAAGCTCCGGCAATCCGGACTGTTGACACGCACCCTGACTGTGCCATTCCTGATTTTGGCTTATACATACTGAGGTAAACTACTGACCAAACACTGCTATGTGCACATGTTGCAGATTTCCTGCAGAACTGCAGCTTTATTTTCTGCGCAGAAACGCTGCAGATCTGCAAGTGATTTGCGTTGTGCGGCGCAGCGTCGGCGACGCAACGCATGCACAACGCAGCGTTTTGTGACGCAGGTGTTCATTTTTTGCGCAGAAAATAATGCATCATGCAGTGTCCTCTGCGCCCTGACAGTTGCGCCAAAATGACGCATGCGTCACAAAACGCAAGACAACGCATGTCCATGCGCCCCCCATGTTACATATAGGGGCGCATGACGCATGCGTCGCCGCAGCTGCGCCCGACGCTGCGCCGCACAACGCTAATGAGAACGTAGCCTTACAGTACAATGTAAATCAATGGCAAAACAAAAATGCTGTAATGGTGCGGAAAAATCTGCACCGAAAACGCAGCAGATTCAAAAAAGGAGCATGTCACTTCTTTTGTGCAGTTCTGCTGCGTTTCTGCACCCATTCCATAATAGAAATCTGCAGGGGTAAAAAAAAAGGAAGAAATCCGCACAAAAATCTGCAACGTGTGCAGACCAAAAAAAGGAGCAGATTCTGACCTGCGTTTTCAGCCAAGAAATTCAGAATCTGCACAGAAAATTCCACAGGCAAATCTGCAACGTGTGCACATAGCCTGCCCCGTTCACACCTTCAGGCTAAGTGCACGTTTCGGATTTTGCTGCGGATCCACAGCAGTTTCTCATGAGCTTACAGTACAATGTAAACTTATGGGAAACCAAAAACGCTGTGCCCATGCTACGGAAAAAAACGCGTGGAAAAGCAGCGGATTATTTTCCACAGCATGTCAATTCTTGCGGAATCCGCAGAGGTTTTCCTTCTGCTCCAATAGAAAAATGCAGATGGAAAACCGCAGCAGAATCCACAGCGGATTTTTCTACGTGTGCACATAGCCTAAGGCTATATTCACACTTAGCGGTTTTTACCGCGGAACCGCCGCGATTTTGATGCTGCGGGTCCGCAGCAGTTTCCATAGCGTTTACAGTAACATGTAAACCCTATGGAAACCGCAAACCGCTGTGCACATGCTGCGGGAAAAACCGCGCGGGAACGCAGCGGTTTACAACCCGCAGCATGTCACTTCTTTGTGCAGAATCGCTGCGATTCTGCACCCATAGGAATACATTGAACCGCTTACTTCCCGCATGGGGCTGTGCCCACGTTGCGGGAAGTAAGCGGATAATGTGCGGGTGGTACCCGGGGTGGAGGAGAGGAGACTCTCCTCCAGGCCCTGGGAACCATATTTGGGGTTAAAAAATAAAAAATCTGGTTATACTCACCCTCTGATGTCCGGAGCTCCTGGGCGCTGCACGCAGCCGTCCGGTCAGAGTTGCTGTGCGACCAGGACCTGCGGTGACGTCGCGGTCACATGACCGTGACGTCACGAAGGGTCCTTCTCCCACAGCATCTTTGGAACCGGACCGCCAGGTGCAGCGCCCAGGAGATCCGGACATCAGAGGGTGAGTATAACCAATTTTTATTATTTTTAACATTACTATTGATGCTGCATATTGCTGCATATGCAGCATCAATAGTATAGGTGGAAACCCGCAGCGGAAAACGCGGAACAAACCGCGATAAATATGCAGGGAGAACCGCAGTTGTTTTGCCCTGCAGATTTATCAAATCCGCTGCGGGAGAACCCGCAGGGACCCGACGCAAGGTGTGAACATGGCCTTAGACTCCGCTGCGCCTCTGGAGCATAGTGCACATGGCATTTCTAGAAATCACTTCCACGGTGCTGTCACAGTCGGACAATGCTCACACAGCGTCAAAACCGCAGCATTTCCTGACTGGAGGCCCATGTCCACCAACTTTCAGGGCTCTTGGCCGTTACCGCACGCACTACATGGCGCCATTCACACGTCTCTGTGGCCGGCATACAGAAAGTTGTTGGAGGCGGAGGGAGAGAGCCGGTGCTGGGAGCCATAGCTGCGACATTTGCCGTGGGGCGCACACGCGTGTCCCGTGCACTCGGCTGCCGTGTCCCTCCTCCCTCCGGAGCGGCGCTCTGCAGATCAGTGCTCCCCCCTGTGGCAGCAGTGACCCAGAAATGAGTGCGAGGAGCCAGCGCGTCCTTCCTCCATAACAAGTAAATAACGTCAGTGCAGAGTGCATGTGTGAGGGGAGCGGAGCCGCCGCCTGCCGCCGCTCCACACCGCGCCCGCCGGAGACCCGGATCCACGGCCAGGTACGGTCACCCCAGCCTGCCAGCGGCGGCCCGGACCGAGCGGCCAAGGTCGCTGCTTGGTGGAAAAATAACCGAGTACGTCATTAATATGGCGCCAAACCGCTGGTGTGAGAGGCTGAAGCGCTGTCCCGTGGCGGCTGCGGCGCGGCCGAACTTTCGGGGGTTGGGCAGAGTTGTGCTAGGACACGCGGAACGTGACCTGCTGGTGAACACGAGGGCGCCCCCCGCTCATCTGGCGGCCGTGCTGCATTCACGTGTGGCCCGGGAGTGCTGGGACTTGTGGTACCACGGGGGGGTGTACAGGTTGCGTTACCCTCTTGGGGGAGGGGCGTGACGGGGCAGGTGCATGGGCTCTGGTGGCACCGGGCCGTGAGGGGTTAACGACTCGTTGTCTCCCGGCCCGGTCGCCATGTAACGGATTGCACGCGCCGCTCAGCCAATGAGCTGGCCTGTCATGTGGCTGGTTTGAATTGCGTGGCGCGCTGTCATTGGGGAGAGCAGGCCGTGTTTCTCTCGCCGTCGCCTCGGAGAGGGGGACTAATGCCGCGGGAACACGTGGCTGCTGGAAGTTCCACGCCTGAGTGTGCTGGAGGAGGGGGACGCGGCACTGAGCGGTGCACCGGAGGAGCAGCCAATCACATGCTAGTGTTCAGGTGTGGGAAATTGAAAGCGTTAACCTGATTGGTTGCTATGGGAAACTACGCAGCTGCAGAGCAGGACGGTTGCCGCTCAGTGTGACTGACAGAATGGTGTAAACCGCTGCCCTGCCGTGGTGTGCTGCCCAGGGTGACAGTGCTGCCCTGCCGTGGTGTGCTGCCCAGGGTGACACTGCTGCCCTGCCGTGGTGTGCTGCCCAGGGTGACAGTGCTGCCCTGCCCGGGGTGACACTGCTGCCCTGCCGTGGTGTGCTGCCCAGGGTGACAGTGCTGCCCTGCCCGTGGTGACACTGCTGCCCTGCCGTGGTGTGCTGCCCGTGGTGACACTGCTGCCCTGCCGTGGTGTGCTGCCCGGGGTGACACTGCTGCCCTGCTGTGGTGTGCTGCCCGGGGTGACACTGCTGCCGTGGTGTGCTGCCCTGCCCTGGGTGACACTGCTGCCCTGCCGTGGTGTGCTGCCCGGGGTGACACTGCTGCCCTGCCGTGGTGTGCTGCCCGGGGTGACACTGCTGCCCTGCTGTGGTGTGCTGCCCGGGGTGACACTGCTGCCCTGCTGTGGTGTGCTGCCCGGGGTGACACTGCTGCCCTGCTGTGGTGTGCTGCCCGGGGTGACAGTGCTGCCCTGCTGTGGTGTGTTGCCCAGGGTGACAGTGCTGCCCTGCTGTGGTGTGCTGCCCGGGGTGACACTGCTGCCCTCCTGTGGTGTGCTGCCTGGGGTGACAGTGCTGCCCTGCCGTGGTGTGCTGCCCTGCTGTGGTGTGCTGCCCTGCCGTGGTGTGCTGCCCTGCCCGGGGTGACACTGCTGCCCTGCCGTGGTGTGCTGCCCGGGGTGACACTGCTGCCCTGCTGTGGTGTGCTGCCCTGCTGTGGTTTGCTGCCCGGGGTGACAGTGCTGCCCTGCTGTGGTGTGCTGCCCGGGGTGACAGTGCTGCCCTGCTGTGGTGTGCTGCCCGGGGTGACAGTGCTGCCCTGCTGTGGTGTGCTGCCCGGGGTGACAGTGCTGCCCTGCTGTGGTGTGCTGCCCGGGGTGACAGTGCTGCCCTGCTGTGGTGTGCTGCCCGGGGTGACAGTGCCGGCCCGTGTACCTGGCAGCCATTGTTACAGCCCTGTGTCCTCAGAGGCAGCGCAGCCTTTGTATCCATGGGCTCTAACAGGTATTGGCTAAAAACAAATGGGACTCCGGGTGTCACAGGCCCCATAGTGTAATGGCTGTGACAGCCGCACGACAGCGGAGACCCCGAGAGCAGAGCTGCAGATATTGGTAGATGTGACGGTAGCACACGCTATACTATCAGTGACCTGATGGACATCGCTATAACGCCTCGTTCACATCAGCCATCTCTTCATCCATGTACAGAATAGAGCGTGTGTATATTAGATATGTATACACGCCGTGTGTGCGCATTCAGGTGTAGCTTGTTCACACACAGTATATAATACGTTGGGTACAGTAATACAATGCATTATGTGCTGAATATTTTTTTCATAATTTGGGAAAGTTCTTAAATGTCCTGTTCCTGATATCAGGATCTTGGCTTTTAGTGGAGATGAATCTGTGCTGCTATATATATATATATATATATATATATATATATATATATATATATATATACAGAAATGAAAGGGAACCTATCACCAGGAATAAAGCTGTTACCCTGCAGATATGGGGTTAATCTGCAGGGTAACGGCGTTATGATGCTGTCTGGCACCCCACTTAGCCGAAAGCAGCGAGGAGAAGATGATCTTTATTTTCCCCGCCAGCATTTGGTTTCAGTCATGGGGGCGGGGCCAGTTCAGCCACCATTCTGAGTAACCCTGTCCCCGCCCCCATGACTGACACTGACCACATTGGGGACGGGGGTGCGGTTACAGCGGCTGTTCTGTATACTTAGAGTGGTGACTCAACCGGCCCCGCCCCATGACTGAAACCAAATGCTGGCGGGGAGAATAAGGCTATGTGCCCACGTGGCGTTTTTTAAGCGTTTTTGCCATGTTTTTCCGCTGCGGAAACTCTTAAAAAACGCATCCCATTATTTTTATTGCATTCTGCAATTGTGCTCATGCTGCGTTTTTTCTGCAGCGGAAACGCATCGCGGAAAAAAACACAGCATGTTAATTAATTTTGCGGAATTGCAGCGATTTTGCCGCTATAGAATTGCATTGGGACGCATGGGAAAAAAATCGCATGAAAAACGCAACAACTACGCAAAAACAAGCTAGAAAAGAGTGGATTTCCTGGTAAGGGAGGTTCGGTTTTCATGAGCAAAATTCTGCTTAGATTCTGCAACGTTGGCACATAGCCTAAAGATCATCTTCTCCCCGCTGCTTTCGGCTATGTGCAGGCGCCGGACAGCAAAATAACGCTGTTAACGCTACTTTCACACTAGCGTCGTGTGACGGACGTCGCAATGCGTCGTTTGAGAAAAAACGCATCCTGCAAAGTTGCCCGCAGGATGAGTTTTTTCTCCATAGACTTGCATTAGCGACGCATTGCGATGTATTGCCTTACGTCGCATCCGTCGTGCAATGGATGCGTCATGTTTTGGCAGACTGTCGGCACAAAAACAAGTTACATGTAACGTTTTTTTGTGCGTTGAGTCCGCCATTTTCGACCGCGCATGTGCGGCCGAAACTCCGCCCCCTCCTCCCCGGACATTACAATGGGGCAGCGGATGCGTTGTAAAACTGCATCCGCTGCCCACGTTGTGCTAATCAATCACACGGTACGTCGGGCCGACGGTTTGCGATGGCCCATACCGACAGACTAGTGTGAAAGTAGCCTTAGCTGCAGGTTAACAGAGAGATTCCTGGTGACAGGTTCCCTTTAACATTTGGTACAGAAATCTTTGTTTGCAATTACAGAGGTCTAACAATTCCTGTAGTTGACCAAGTTTTCACACACTGCAGCAGGGATTTTGGCCCACTCCTCCATACAAATCGTTCAAGTTTCGGGGCTGTTGCTTGGCAACATTAAATTTCAGCTTCCTTCAAAGATTTTCTATTGGGCTCAGGTCTGGAGACTGGCTAGGCCACTCTAGGACCTTGAAATGCTTCTTACGGAACCACTCCTTAGTTGCCCTGGCTGTGTGTTTCAGGTCATTGTCATGCTGGAAGACCTAGCCACGATCCAACTTCAATGCTCTTACTGAGGGAAGGAGGTTGTTGGCCAAAATCTCGCAATACGTGACCCCATCCATCCTCCCTTCAATACAGTGCAGGGGTCGTGTCCCCTTTGCAGAAAAGCACCCCCAAAGTATGATGTGTCTCCCACCATGCTTCATGGTTGGGACGGTGTTCTTGGGTTGTACTAATCCTTCTTCCTCTGAACACGACGAGTGGAGTCAATACCAAAAAGTTCTATTTTGGTCTCATCTGACCATATGACCTTCTCCCATGCATTCTCTGGATCATCCAAATGGTCATTGGTGAACTTCAAATGGGCCTGTACATGTGTTGGCGTGAGCCGGAGAACCTTGCGTGCCCTGCAGGATTTTATTCCATGACCGTTTAGTGTGTTACTAATGGTAATGCTTGGGACTGTGGTCGCAGCTCTCTTCTGGTCATTAATGAGGTCCTCCGGTATAGTTCTAGGCTGATTCCTGACCTTTCTCAGAATCATCCTTATCCCATGAGGCTAAATCTTGCATGGAGCCCCTTACTGAGGAAGATTGACAGCCATCTTGTGTTTCTTCCATTTTTCTAATAATTGTGCCAGCAGTTGTTTCCTTCTCACCAAGCTGCTTAACTAGTGTCCTGTAATCCATGCTAGCCTTGTGCAGGTCTACAATTTTGTCCATGGTGTCCTTAGACAGCTCTTTGGTCTTGGCCATGGTGCAGAGGTTTGAGTGTGATTGAATGTGGACAGGCGTCTTTTACACAGATAACAAGTTCAAACAGGTGTAATTAATACAGGTAATAAGAGAAGAGTAGGAGGCTCTGTAAGGCCGGTTTCACACGTCAGTGGCTCCAGTACGTGAGGTGACAGTTTCCTCAAGTACCAGAGACACTGACTTACGTAGACACATTAAAATCAATGTGTCTCTGCACATGTCAGCGTGTTTTCACGGACCGTGTGTCCGTTTGAAAAACACGGAGACATGTCAGTGTTCGTGGGAGCGCACGTATTACACGGACCTATTAAAGTCAATGGGTCTGTGTAAAACACGTACCGCACACGGATGCTGTCCGTGTGCCGTGCAGGAGACAGCGCTACAGTAAGCGCTGTCCCCCCAGCGTGCAGCGTTTGCTGGAGAGAAGATGTGAAAAATCTTTTTTTTTTTGGTGTTTAAAAAAAAAAAAAGATCCCTGACCCCAACCCCCTCCCACCCTCTGTGCGCCCACATGCAATGTGATTTTCTGGATTTGTTTTTTTAGATTGTGTCTCACAGTTAGGCTGTGTGCACATGATGCGGAATTAGTGCGGATCCGCATCGTTTTTTTCTGCGCAGAAGTGCTGCAGTTCTGCAAAGTGATATAAAGTACAATGTAAATCAATAGAAAAAAAAATGCTGTGCGAATGGTGCAGAAAATTCCGCATGAAAACTGCTGCGGATCAAAAGAAGTAGCATGTCACGTCTTAAGTGTGAAACTGCAGCATTTCTGAACCCTTCCATTATAGCAATCCAAAGGGGTAAAAAAATGCAGGAAATCCGCATAAAAAACGTGTCAAATCCGCACCTGCATTTTCTGCCAGGAGATGCGGATTTTGTGCAGAAAATTCTGCACCCCAATCCGCAGCGTGTGTACATAGCCTTGTTCCTAAGATAAAAATTGCAGACCTCTCCATTCTCTGTAGGTGGGGAAACTTGCAAAATCTGCAGTGTACTACCCTGATTTCCTACACTGTACATGCTCAGTAGTGAGGCAGTGCTGTGGAGTTGGAGATTTGGCTTAGACTCCACAGCCATGCTTACTAGTAGAACTAAATGGGTCCATTAAACTCAAATGCTATACTCTGTATTGCATAGAGTACATGAGAAACTGAATCCATCTAAGTAAACAGATGAAAATGTCAGTTTCCTTTTAGTTTGATCTTAAAGGGAACCTGTCAGCAGGATTGTGCCCAAGACCCTACAGAGAGTGTCAGGTTGGCGCTGTTGATTACAATGATACCTTGGTTGATTAATTGGTGGTGTTGTTGTCCTTTCTGGGACGAAGCTAGAAAATTGTTGTTATCCCACTTTTATGACTGATGATGATCATGCAAATGTGAGCGGTGCCTAAGGACTCCTTCCGAAGTTAGTTCTTCATGTAGAAGTTATTTCCATATTTCTCAGAGAACTTGTAGCTTATTTTAGTCTATGGGTCTGTCCACGTGTCCGTGTAGTTTTGCAGACCTAGTGGTCCAAACCTAAACACAGAGACATGTCCGATACTGATCCAAGTCACAGATCAAACTCGCCAATGCACATCTATAAGTCAGTGAAACAATTGCATGAATGCCATCTGATCGCCGTCTGATATTCATGTTTGATCGGAGACACTTGAGAACTTCTCATGCAAATAGATGAAACTGATGGTAAATCCTGACACACTGATGTAATGGCAGTATAGAGCTCTAATACGTATTTTTGTTATCGTCCTCTTGCAGTGTACATCTTAGGCACATGTTGACTACGCTAAAAAAAGGTAATGCATCAGACACTTGGTAGGAGTGCGCTCTTCTAACTTGCAGAGCATGATGAATGATTGCTAGTCGCAGGTATCCTGAGGAGCTGGGGCCTCTGACCCGGCATTTCCGGTATGGGCCACTTGGATAGTCCCAGTGGACCCTGTGCTTGTACTGATGATGTCTGAGGCTTGTGCAGAGTCAGGAGAGCTGTATGTAGGTGGGTGTGGAGGAGCTGGGCTTTCCTCACACCCCCATAAGGAGGCAGCATCTGGAGATCAGCTGTGGAGAACACTCCCATTGATGGTGTCTTCTTGCTGTAGAGGAGGGATCAGCTGATTCCATGTAAACATAGTAACAATGCTGAGTGCACAAGGTTTGGCAGCAGACCAGCGCGTTTCACTTTACAGTACCCACCAGCAGCTAATAGGTATGTTACATAAATAGTTTGCTGGATGTGTGTCCTGGTCAGTGTCTAGTACAGTCTTCCTAGCAGGAAGGCAGATGCTGTTTTTCACAGCTCTGATGACATTTTTGCATTATTTAAGGGTCTGTTCAGACTTTCTGGACTGGTGTTTTCTTGCCCTTTTGTTATGTCAGTGCCACACATGCAAGAAATATTTAGCAACGTTATTCCATGAAGACAACCCCTGTCCATATGACTTATTGGGGGCTAAATGACTCCTCAGACGGGCAGAGTGGTTTTTGTAAGAGCAGCTAACATGTTAGCCACTCAGTCAAGCTATCTTTGTATTGGTACATTTTTCCGTCTGGCTCGCCAAAATCAAATGTTTGCTATAAGTAGGATCCTGGGGCTCTGTTCTGACTGCGGTGGTCTCTGAGAAAGCACTGATCATGTTGTACTAAAGGCCCCCCCCCCATACACATTTATTTATTTATTATTTTTTATTTAGCACCATTAATTTAATACAAAATACAAATATCACTTACAGTAAACAAACTAACAATGGCAGACTGGTACAGAGGGTAGAGGACCCGGCCCTTGCCAGCTTACATTCTACAGGATTATGGGGAAGGAGACAGTAGGTTGAGGGGTGCAGGAGCTCCGATGTTGGTGAGGAGTTCACTCCGGTAGTGGTGAGGAGGCAGCGGGGTCATGGCAGGCTGTAGGCTTTCCTGAAGAGGTGGGTTTTCATTTAGACCAAGGTTCACCAATATCCTCAAAATCATCTGTACGTGTAACGCGTATGGGGGTCTCCCAACTCTCCGATGACGGGTTATGTTGTCGGGGTCAATAAGGGTCTGTCAGTTTGTTTAAACACTCGACCCTTTTTGTTTTATTAGAGACAGGCCGCTATCGGAGGCATTTGGCAGCAACTTCCTTTTCACAGCCTTTGAAAGCACTCGAATACTCTGCTGAGCCCAACATTCGTTCACATGAGTGAGCTAACGACAGAATGAGCACTCGGCCATTAGCTGCTTGTATCGGTATGACCAGCTTAAACCTAAAAGATAGGGTTAATCTGCAGGTTAATAGCATTATGAACCCGCCCGGCTCTGGGACTCAGACCCCCAATGCAGGGAGGAAATTACCTTTATTCTCCCCCGGCAGCGTTCAGGGTTCAGTGATAGCGGTGGTGTCGGTGCAGGTTCAGTTACTGTTCTGTATATAGAGAATGGCAGCTGTAACCCTGACCCCATATTGGTGACTAAATCTGTGCCCTATTACTGGAAGTAGTCCGCTGCCGGGTGGTGGGCTAAAGTTATTTTCCTCCAGACAATGGGGGGTCTTATTTCTGGTGCCAGGCATGTTCTTAAGATGGATCAGATCCCCAGGAATCTATTCATATCCCATGGATAGGAAATCATGTTGAAACTTGAGAATAGATCTTTTAGGGTTAAGTAGAGAATTCCCTGATTTCCATCATTTAACGCTTTGCATGCAGCGATCAATACTGATGGTGGCATACAAAGTCTGAGCCCCCCCCATTAATAATATATATAAAAATGTTTTAAATAAGTCCTAAGTTTCAGGATAACATACACGTTTGGTATCCTCCCAATGGCCCCAACGTGCTAACTCATCTACTGATAAGAGGCGCTGGCTGACCCCCTTTAGATTTGATCCCCACAAGCCTACAGTTGGTGGGTTCCTGGCAGAAGGAAAGTCCCCGTGACGCTTGGGGAAAGCTTGTTGTTGTTGTTTTTTTTTTTTTTTTTTAAGTACTAAATCTCGCACCTGTAACATGCCTTGGTTCTCTGTTATGAAGGCAATCCAGTAACACAGTGTGCCAGTAATCAGAGCACATACAGTGATCTGACAATAACCCAAAAACAATAGAACGAGCTCTGAGACGTGGAATCTCTGTAGACCGCAATACCTGAACCTATCCTAAACACAACTAAAGGCAGCTGTGGATTGCGCCTGACACTACCTATGCAACTCGGCACAGCCTAAGGAACTGACTAGCCTGAAGATAGAAATACAAGCCTGACTTGCCTCAGAGAAATACCCCAAAGGAAAAGGCAGCCCCCCACATATAATGACTGTTAGCAAGATGAAAAGACAAAACGTAGGGATGAAATAGATTCAGCAAAGTGAGGCCCGATATTCTAGATAGAGCGAGGATAGCAAAGAGAACTTTGCAGTCTACAAAAAACCCTAAAGCAAAAAACCACGCAAAGGGGGCAAAAAGACCCACCGTGCCGAACTAACGGCACGGCGGTACACCCTTTGCGTCTCAGACCTTCCAGCAAAAACGAATAGACAAGCTGGACAGAAAAAACAGCAACAAAAGCAAAGAAGCACTTATCTAAGCAGAGCAGCAGGCCACAGGAAAGATCCAGAAGCTCAGATCCAACACTGGAACATTGACAAGGAGCAAGGAAGACAGAATCAGGTGGAGTTAAATAACAAGGCAGCCAACGAGCTCACCAGAACACCTGAGGGAGGAAGCCCAGAAGCTGCAGTACCACCTGTGACCACAGGAGTGAATTCAGCCACAGAATTCACAACAGTTCTCCGCTTCAGCCAAATAATCTGCTAAAAGGATTAATAGAGCAGTGAGCTGTTTGTGAGCATTTCCCCACATTGGTTGGGTGTAATCTGAACATTGGCAGCAGTGGCGGTGATTTAGGAGTGACAGCTCCTCTTTGATCAGCATCTTTAGCTGGTCTGTGAGACCTGAGGGATTGTATGGGGATAGGATAGCAGATGGCTCCTGCTTCTCACAAGCTGAAACCAATACTTCATAGACACTGCTTCTGCCATTGAAAGCAGAACACATAACCTAGGCAAATCCAGGAAGAGATCCTATATGGAGGACATCTAGTACCCATTTAGCCTGCTGCACGGGCTACGTAGAAGGGCGTCAGGCGCTTGTTTACTTTCCATTATACTTTGACCAGAAGTATACGATCATTCTGTTCCTATATAGCGTCATGCTGTTGGCAGCACATCCCAGTTACAAACAGCGATATGCTCGCAAAATCGCACCGTGTGCTTTGTTCATTCTTCAGGTGATCAGTGGCATATTTAACCCCTGTCCACAGCCTTAACATTGTTACGTAGTTAGCCAGGGCGCTCCCAATTTCGGCTGAAGCTTGTGTAACAAGTTCATGTATGCAAAGTGGAGTCATAGAAGATTCCTGTGACACAGTGGCAATTGTCATCCCCGGCTGTTATGTCATCCTTTAAATTAAAAAGATAGGCTACTGTGTGCATTACTTGCATATGAGTCTCATAATTATACTGTAAAATATACCTGATGTGGACAAAAGTGTTGAGGCATACCGGTAATTTGATGCTTTTTAGGCATCTGCAAACACACCAAGTTTTTCTGGAGGAAGACCCCTGGGTTTTTCTCATAATGCAACTTTTTTGGCTACTTCTCGGTCCTTTTCTGCAATGTCTTGGCTGTAGTGGTTTTTTTTTTTGTTCAGGTGACTTCTTTTAATAGCTCTGTGTTTTTGGAGACCAAGAGCAGTTAACAGAAGTTAAAAAAAAACCTGAACATATACACAGCAAGTTGGTTTTACCTTACACTGCATATGTTCATTCTGTTTAGAATTTTAGTGCTTTTTAAAGGGGGGGGGGTTAAATCCATGCTGCATTTTTTATGTGGATTTTGAGGTGCTTAAAAATCCATTCAAATACCTCTTTGGTGGATGTGGGACTTTTAAGTCTCTCTATTTCAAAATTCACAAAAAGGAAACTCCATGTGCACATAGCCGAAGGGTATGTTCACATGTTGTGTTTTTGCTGTTTTTCAATGGTATTTCAGAAATTTCATGCACACATTTTGTTTTTTTTTTCCCTGACTGAATTGGAAAACTGCTGTGTTTTTGAAAACTGAAACATTTCACTTGTTTTAGCATTTTTGCAAGTGATGGGAAACGGTGGGTAAGTGCAAAAAAACGCACGTATCAGATTTTGCTGTGCAGGAAACTCAGGAAATTTTTTTGGGAGGTGCACTAAACTATCAGCATGCACAAGAGACAAATGTACCTGGAAAAAAACCCAGCAAATATGCAGCCGAAAAAAGCAAAGCATGTGTTTTGTAAGCAGCTTCTCTACTGCCAAGAGAGCAGCAGAAAACACAGCAAAAGGCAACGTGTCAACATAGCCTTAAATGGAACCTGTAACCCCCAAAATCGAAGGTGAGCTAAGCCCCACAGCATTAGGGGCTTATCTACAGCATTCTGGAATGCTGTAGATAAGCCCCCAATGTATCCTAAAAGATGAGAAAAAGAAGTTAGATTATATTCCCTCCCAGGGGCGGTCCCGTCACGGTCCGATCCGATGGGCGTCGCGGTCCGGTGCCTCCCATCTTCATAAGATGACGTCCTCTTCTTGTCTTCAGGCTCCGGCGTACTTTGTCTGCCCTGTTGAGGGCAGAGCAAAGTACTGCAGTGCGCAGGCGTCGGCCCTCTCTGACCTTTCTCGGCGACTGCGCACTGCAGTACTTTGCTCTGCCCTCAACAGGGCAGGCAAAGTACGCCGGAGCCGCAGCGTGAAGATGAGAAGAGGACGTCATCTGATGAAGATCGGAGGCACCGGACCGCGACACCCATCGGACCAGACAGGACCGCCCCTGGGTGAGTATAATCTAACCTCTTTTTCTCATTTTTTATGATACATCAGGGGCATATCTACAGCATTACAGAATGCTGTAGATAAGCCCCTGATGCTGGTGGTCTTAGCTCACCTTCGATTTTGGGGGTGACAGGTTCCCTTTAAGATATGGTCACATGGAGGTATGGGGTTTTTTTAGGAGTGTTTGCACCAGAAATTCTTCAAAAAACACAAGGCTTGACTGGATAATTTCTGCCCCAAAAACTCCTGGGGAAAAAAAAACGGAGTAAGCATAGCCTTGATCAGCGACTTCAAGTTTGCATTCAGTCCCATTGCCACTGTCCAGCCATTAGCCCTGCAGTCTGCCTTTACAAACGTTTCTGAACGAGCTCACTGATGCCAGCATGGTACTGTAAGAGGACGCGACCATAGTCACAAGTGAAATCATGAACTTTCCTCCCTCCTAAATATTCCATCAAGTGTGAGTATTAATGAATAGTAACCAGCAACTTGCCCCCATAGTGATGGACCACTAAAAGCTACAGGGTAGGTCGCAGAGTGCTGAGGTGCAAAGTGTATAAAAGTCATCAGTGCTTTGCTTACTCCATAACTGCAGTTCTAAACTTGGTCTCATGTTATCAGCCCAAAAACTGTGCATCGGCAGCTCTTCAGCTGCGTGCAAGCCTTACATCACCAAGCACAGTGCCAAGCAGCAGATAGTTCTGTAAAGCAGGGCCCTTCTAGAACAGTGTAAATGTGTTTTACGGAGTGACAAATTGCACTTCTTTATCTGCCAGTCTGACAACAAGTCTGGGTTTGGTAAATGCCATGAATGTTACCTGCCTAACTGCATTGTACTATCTATAAAGTTTGGAAGAGGCGGGATAAGGGTACCGTCACACTGAAACGACGCTGCAGCGATACGACAACAATGTCGATCGCTGCAGCGTCGCTGTTTGGTCGCTGGAGAGCTGTCACACAGACAGCTCTCCAGCGACCAACGATCCCGAGGTCCCCGGTAACCAGGGTAAACATCGGGTTACTAAGCGCAGGGCCGCGCTTAGTAACCCGATGTTTACCCTGGTTACCAGCAAAAACGTAAAAAAAACAAATATTACATACTTACATTCAGTGTCTGTCCTCCGGCGCTGTGCTCTCGTCTGCACTGTCAGCGCCGGTCAGCCGTAAAGCAGAGCGGTGACGTCACCGCTGTGCTTTCTGGCTGGCCGGCGCTGACACAGGATGCAGGAGGAGTGCAGAGAAGCACAGCGCCGGGGACAGACAGCTGAAGGTAAGTATGTAATGTTTGGTTTTTTTTACGTTTACGCTGGTAACCAGGGTAAACATCGGGTTACTAAGCGTGGCGTCACACACGCCGATTCAGCAATGTCAGCGGGATATCCAGCGACGAAATAAAGTTTCAGACGATCTGCTACGACGTACGATTCTCAGCGGGGTCCCTGATCGGCGTAGCGTGTCAGACACCGCGAGATCGTAACAATATCGCTGGAACGGCACGGATCGTGCCGTCCTAGCGATCAAAGTGGCACTGTGTGACGGTACCCTAATGCTATGGGGCTGTGTTTTCAAAGGTCAGACTAGGCCCTTTGGTTCCAGTGAAAGGATATCTTAGACGGGATATCTGTGACTTTACAAAAAAACAAATAAGGTATCTAAGCACTAACAGGCAGGTATTCACAACTTGTCTGCCTGTAGTGCCTGATGCCCTTCTTCCCCTGCGCCGAGCACAGCAGGCAGGTAAGCAGCCGGATACCCCCTGTAATACGTCAGCATTTACGTCACTAATATTTGCTGGACTACTTTGTGGGAACAGTTTGGTGAAGGCTATGTTTTTGGTTCTTGAGGGCAAAAAGCTTAAAGACATGGATTGTGTGAGTTTGGCTCGGAAGAACTTTATTGGCCCCAGCAGCCCTGACCTCAACCCCATTGAACAACTTTGGAAAGAACTCAAACTGAGCTTGCGAGGCAGGCTTTCTCATCTAAGGCCTCTTTCACACTTCCGTTTTTTGCAATCCGTCACAATCCGTCGGTTTGGGCATAAAACGGATCCTGCAAATGTGCTCGCTGGATGCGTGTTTTGCCCATAGACTTGTATTAGCGACGGATTGCCACACGTCTCGTCCGTCGTGCGACGGATCCGTCGTGTTTTGGCAGACCGTCGTCACAAAAAAGTTCAATGTAATATTTTGTTTTGCGTCGCGTCCGCCCTTTTCGATCGCGCATGCGCGTCCAAAACTCCACCCCCTCCTCCCCGGACTGCAGAATGGGCAGCGGATGCGTCGAAAAACTGCATCCGCTGCCCATGTCGTGCAAGGAATTCACAACGTCCGTCGGTACGTCAGCCCGACGCATTGCGACAGGCCCGTACCGACGGAAATGTGAAAAAGGCCTAACATAAGTGTCTGACCTCACAAATGCTCTTCTGGATGAATGGGCAAAAATTGCCACTGACACTCCAAAGTCTTACAAAAAACCTTCCCAGAAGAGCTTCAAAGGGCCAACCAACCTTCCATTAATGCCTATGGCTTGAGAATGGGAAGTCATGTAAGTGCCGCAATACTGTTGTCCATACAGTGTGTGTCCTACAGCTCCAGGACCAGCTCTTGGGAGGACCTCATCATTAGAAAGCACTCCTGTGGTAACATTTCCTCCGTGCTCTGTATCTGCTCAGTGTTCTGTGCTGATGCTGGCTGTCAGCCTGTACTCCTGATCTTAGAAAGCAGCTGCATCATCATTTCCTCTGTGCACCTAGTAATGTCGTCTGGTTACTATTTTCCCTGAGGCTGTGTATTCTGTAACTTGACTTCAGCTTAAGGGGCAGAAATACACAAATTGCAATTCTACAGGTTTATGCTCTATGGATTGTGCAGGTATGCACCTAATTGTTCTGTAACTGTGTACTTATGAGCACTCTGTGGAAAATAACATGAACAGATCTCCCAGCCAGTAATAATTCATTAGAGAGTTTTCCAAACTCCCCAGTGAGTGCAGTGCTAGCTATGCAGTGTAATAATAGACAGAGGAGTCATTTGCATTGAAGGGCTGTTAGCGAGGCCTTCTGCGCTTGGCCCAGACCCTACTTAGAATTATGGATTACCTGTTTTGTTTTATTCTGATGTTGTATAGAAAGGCATTGGGATGCATCTTGGTGCTCTGTTAATTTGTTTGTGTGTATATTTCTGCTCAGGAGTAGGCAATGTTCACACAGGCACTGGGTTCTTGGAGTCAAAACAATGTGACATTTATTTGCACAGGTCGCACGGTACAAAAATATAACCATAAACACAAAATCCCTAGCCATGTCTAAGCACTGATTACACTAAATAGCCCTGGCTACTCGTACATGGCTGTGCTAGTCCCAGTCCAATGACACAAAACTGCGATCGTCCATAGCAACCACTGATACTTGCAGTTTGGTGCACATGGACTGTACAGATTCTTCTCAGAGAAGGATTCTGGCTTTTCTCTTTTTAGCTCCAAGACACATCCAGCCTGGTGAGATTCCCTGAGCTGACTGACTAAGGTGAAAACCTAGTCTGGTTATATGCAGATATACTGTATATCAGCATACAAAAATATATAGTTTTGTGAAATTCTTCCTTTGACATCTTTTAGCTGGATTATGGACACCTTTTGGTCACAATCCAGTCCTCAAGAAATCCCAGGCAGTCAAGCAGTGAGGATTTTATTTAAAGGAGTTGTCTGGTCAAAATCGATGTGACTACAGACTTATAAATCCCTACGCCCCACCTAGCGCACACACTGCGCGCTGCGGGGATTCAACGGTTTCTGACATGGGACCAGAAGGTATGTATGAGTTATGCATACTCCCGGCCAGTAGTACACTTGTATTGAGTGAGGCCACTGGCCAGGATTATGCATAACGCATGCTTACCCTCTGATCCCGGGTCAGAAACCAGGAAATCCCCGCAGCGCACAGTACATGTGTTCTGGGGGGTTCATAAGTCTGCTGTCACGCAGAGTGACTGCAGACTTATCGATTTGGACTCCACAAGCCCTTTAACACTGGTGTTTAGACAGTCAATGACTGTTCATATTGTCATCTGGTCAGATTGTAGTCAATTCGATATTACTGGCATTTCCTAGTGCATATAATGTATGTCAAATTGTGGCCCGCTGTCCAAATTTGCCCCCCGGGTAAAATAATTTTGTCCCGTGACACCAGGCGGGTTCCCTTATTTTATTTGGCCCTGTCCCTTGCCCAGCTTCATACTTTCACCTGGCATCGGACTTTCAACTGTATCTGCAGATGAAAGCACTGATGTAGGAGGGAGCGTGAACTGACGCTGCGTGAGCTATCATTCTCCCTCTGATGGGTGCGATGGTGTCACTACAACTTGTATGTATTTATTTTTTATACGGTATGGAGCGCTTTCTGTGGCCATTATAGTGTACTAGATGGTGGCCCGATTCTAATGCATCGGGTATTCTAGAATATGTATGTAGTTTATGAAGTTTTCAGAATAATGCAATTTATACATAGGATTTAGCCGGCCGCGACCAATTAGCGAAGCGTGGTTCAAATTCCGCTCCAATTTGTGGATGGACTGCGCCTATCGCTGATTGTTCGCGGCCGGGCATGACCAATCGGTGAAGCCAGGGCCGGCTTCAGGTTTGAGGGGCCCGGGCGAAAAAAGTCTCTGTGGGCCCCCCTCTTTAACACCTATCACGATTCATGATGCACAGATACAGCCCACGTAGTATCTAGCACAGCCCACGTAGTATCTAGCAATGTGGGCACCATATCCCTGTTAAAAAAAAAATTAAAATTAAAAATAGTTATATACATATTTCACGGATCCGCACATTCCTAAACCAAGAATCTGCAAAAACCCTAGTCCATGCCCTCATCATCTCCCGCCTTGACTACTGTAACCTCCTGCTCTGTGGCCTCCCCTCTAACACTCTTGCACCCCTCCAATCTATTCTAAACTCTGCTGCCCGACTAATCCACCTGTCCCCCCGCTATTCCCCGGCCTCTCCCCTCTGTCAATCCCTGCACTGGCTCCCCATCACCCAGAGACTCCAGTACAAAAGCCTAACCATGACATATAAAGCCATCCACAACCTGTCTCCTCCATACATCTGTGACCTCGTCTCCCGGTACTTTCCTGCACGCAACCTCCGATCCTCACAAGATCTCCTTCTCTACTCCCCTATTATCTCCTCTTCCCACAATCGCATACAAGATTTCTCTCGTGCATCCCCCCTACTCTGGAATGCTCTACCACAACATATCAGACTCTCGCCTACCATCGAAACCTTCAAAAAGAACCTGAAGACCCACCTCTTCCGACAAGCCTACAACCTGCAGTAACCACCGATTGACCAAACCGCTGCACGGCCAGCTCTACCCTCACCTACTGTATCCTCACCCATCCCTTGTAGATTGTGAGCCCTCGCAGGCAGGGTCCTCTCTCCTCCTGTACCAGTTGTGACTTGTATTTTTCAAGATTATTGTACTTGTTTTATTATGTATACCCCTCCTCACATGTAAAGCGCCATGGAATAAATGGCGCTATAATAATAAATAATAATAATAATAATAATAATAATAATATACTCACCCTCCACCAGCCCCCTGAATCCAGCCGAGGTGTTTACCGATGCTCCTCGCGAGGCTCCGGTCTCAAGAGTGTCTTGCGAGATGATGACGAAGCGGTCTCGCGAGACCGCTACGTCATCATGTCGCGAGCCCGCTTCGTCATCATGTCGCGAGACCGCAATGCATGGACCGGTCACCGGAACGTCGTGAGGAGCGGGAAAGTTCTTGGCTGGATTCGGGGGCCCACGGTAGGTGAGTATATAATGATTTTTTATTTTTTTAACATTAGATCTTTTTACTATTAATGCCGCATTGGCAGCATCAATAATAAAAAAGTTGGTCACACAGGGTTAATAGCAGCTTTAACGGAGTGTTACACCGCGGCGTAACGCGGTCCATTAACGCTTCAATTAACCCTGTGTGAGCGCTGACTGGGGGGGTGGAGGGGGAGTATGGAGCGGGCACTGACGGCAGGAGAGTACGGAGCGGCCATTTTGCCACCGGACTGTGCCCGTCGCTGATTGGTTGTGGCCATTTTGCCACAACCAATCAGCGACTTGGGATTTCCGTGACAGACAGAAAGACAGAAGTGACCCTTACACAATTATATAGTAGATGGAAGGCAATGCAAGGCATGTGTTTCTATGCTGCTGAACGCTTCGGTCCAAGTGCTGGGAATTGATGCAAGAGACTTGCGCGAGTTTCTTGCAAGTGTGACCCTGGCCTTGGGGTATGTTTCCACGGTCAGGAAACGTTGCGGATTGGACTCTGTGTACAGCTACAGCGGCCAGATGTTACAGCATAGTGGAGGGGATTTTATGTAATCCCTTCTCCCCTATGCATTCAAAGATGCAGGTGGTAGACCTGCGTATCCGCACATGTGGCGCGTCTATATAGACTGCAGCATGTCTATTTATCTTGCGAAGACGCTCAGTCTCCGCAAGATAAATATCCGAGAGTCCAATGTATAGGATGTGGTCATTCCACATGGTTCAATGAACACGTGTGAAATCACCGCGTGAACAAAAGTCGGCAGCGCTTTGGATAGAGCGGGTATCTGCTGCATACCCGGACCATGGAAACATACCCTAGCGCAGATTTTGTGTGTGTCTTTATTTACCTCTTTATGTACCATTTTATTATGTTCATTACTAAAAATCGGGCTTGGTGTTATCCATCTATTATCTATCTACAGTATCTGCCTATCTTTCTGTGTGTGCAAACATTATTCTTCAATGGAGTATGTAAATGAAGAGGTTGGACAAAAATAACATCGCAATTCTTTTTTTTTTTTTTTTTTTGTTAAATGATATATCTTTATACAGCTTACAAAAAGGCATACATATCCGCATGGGAAAAAACGCATGAAAATCTGCATTAACCCCTTTACCCCCAAGGGTGGTTTGCACGTTATGGACCGGGCCAATTTTTACAATTCTGACCACTGTCCCTTTATGAGGTTATAACTCTGGAACGCTTCAACCGATCCCGTTGATTCTGACATTCTTTTCTCGTGACATATTGTACTTCATGATAGTGGTAAAATTTCTTTGATATTACCTGCGTTTATTTGTGAAAAAAACGGAAATTTGGCGAAAATTTAGAAAATTTCGCAATTTTCCAACTTTTAATTTTTATGCAATTAAATCACAGAGATATGTCACACAAAATACTTAATAAGTAACATTTCCCACATGTCTACTTTACATCAGCACAATTTTGGAACCAAAATTTTTTTTTGTTAGGGAGTTATAAGGGTTAAAAGTTGACCAGCAAGTTCTCATTTTTACAACACCATTTTATTTTAGGGACCACATCTCATTTGAAGTCATTTTGAGGGGTCTATATGATAGAAAATACCCAAGTGTGACACCATTCTAAAAACTGCACCCCTCAAGGTCCTCAAAACCACATTCAAGAAGTTTATTAACCCTTCAGGTGTTTCACAGGAATTTTTGGAATGTTTAAATAAAAATGAACATTTAACTTTTTTTCACAAAAAATTTACTTCAGCTCCAATTTGTTTTATTTTACCAAGGGTAACAGGAGAAAATGGACCCCAAACGTTGTTGTACAATTTGTCCTGAGTACGCCGATACCCCATAAGTGGAAGTAAACCACTGTTTGGGCGCATGACAGAGCTCGGAAGCAAAGGAGCGCCATTTGACTTTTCAATGCAAAATTGACAGGAATTGAGATGGGACGCCATGTTGCGTTTGGAGAGCCACTGATGTGCCTAAACATTGAAACCCCCCACAAGTGACACCATTTTGGAAAGTAGACCCCCTAAGGAACTTACTAGATGTGTGGTGAGCACTTTGACCCACCAAGAGCTTTACAGAAGTTTATAATGCAGAGCCGTAAAAATAAAACAAAAATTTTTTCCCACAAAAATTATTTTTTAGCCCCCAGTTTTGTATTTTCCCGAGGGTAACAGGAGAAATTGGACCCCAAAAGTTGTTGTGCAATTTGTCCTGAGTGCGCTGATACCCTATATGTGGGGGGGGAACCACCGTTTGGGCGCATGGGAGGGCTCGGAAGGGAAGGAGCGCCATTTGGAATACAGACTTAGATGGAATGGTCTGCAGGCGTCACATTGCGTTTGCAGAGCCCCTAATGTACCTAAACAGTAGAAACCCCCCACAAGTGACCCCATATTGGAAATTAGACCCCCAAGGAACTTATCTAGATGTGTTGTGAGAACTTTGAGCCCCCCAAGTGTTTCACTACAGTTTATAACGCAGAGCCGTGAAAATAAAAAATCCTTTTTTTTCCCACAAAAATTATTTTTTAGCCCCCAGTTTTGTATTTTCCCTAGGGTAACAGGAGAAATTGGACCCCAAAAGTTGTTGTCCAATTTGTCCTGAGTACGCTGATACCCTATATGTTGGGGTAAACTCCTGTTTTACTTTTTCAACGCAGAATTGGCTGGAATTGAGATCGGACGTCATGTCGCGTTTGGAGAGCCCCCAATTATAACTGAAACCCTAATCAAAACACACCCCTAACCCTAATTCCAACGGTAACCCTAACCACACCTCTAACCCAGACACACCTTAACCCTAATCCCAACCCTATTCCCAACCGTAAATGTAATCCAAACCCTAACCCTAACTTTACCCCCAAACCTAACTGTAGCCTTTACCCTAGCCCTAATGGAAAAATGTAAATAAATACATTTTTTTTAATTTTTTGATTTTTACCTAACTAAGGGGGTGATGAAGGGGGGTTTTATTTACTATTTATAGCGTTTTTTTAGCGGATTTTTATGATTGGCAGCCGTCACACACTGAAAGACGCTTTTTATTGCAAAAAATATTTTTTGCGTTACCACATTTTAAGAGCTATAATTTTTCCATATTTGAGTACACAGAGTCATGTGAGGTCTTGTTTTTTGCGGGACGAGTTGACGTTTTTATTGGTAACATTTTCGGGCGTGTGACATTTTTTGATCGCTTTTTATTCCGATTTTTGTGAGGCAGAATGACCAAAAGCCAGCTATTCATGAATTTCTTTTGGGGGAGCCGTTTATACCGTTCTGTGTTTGGTAAAATGGATAAAGCAGGTTTATTCTTCGGGTCAGTACAATTACAGCGATGCCTCTTTTATATCTTTTTTTTTTTTTTTTTTTATGTTTTGGCGCTTTTATAAAAACTATTTTATAGAAAAAATAATTATTTTTGCATCGCTTTATTCTGAGGACTATAACTTTTTTAATTTTTCACTGATGATGCTATATGGCGGCTCGTTTTTTGCGGGACAAGATGACGCTTTCAGTGGTACCATGGTTATTTATATCCGTATTTTTGATCGCGCGTTATTCCACTTTTTGTTCGGCGGTATGATAATCGTTTTTTGCCTTGTTTTTTTTTTTTTTTACCTTACGGTGTTTACTGAAGGGGTTAACTAGTGGGCCAGTTTTATAGGTCGGGTCGTTACGGACGCGGCGATACTAAATATGTGTACTTTTATTGTTTTTGTTTTTTTATTTAGATAAAGAAATGTATTTATGGGAATAATATTTATTTTTTTTTAATTATTTTGGATTTTTTTTTTTTTTTTTTTACACACTTGGAAATTTTTTTTTTTACTTTGTCCCAGGGGGGGACATCACAGATCGGTGATCTGCCAGTTTGCACATCACTCTGTCAGATCACTGATCTGTCTCAGAGCGCTGCAGCGTTACCAAGTGCCTGCTCTGAGCAGGCACTTGGTAAGCCACCTCCCTCCCTGCAGGACCCGGATGCCGCGGCCATCTTGGATCCGGGGCCTGCAGCGAGGAAGGAGGTAGGATACCCTCGGAGCAACGCGATCACATCACGTTGCTCCGGGGGTCTCAGGGAAGCACGCAGGGAGCCCCCTCCCTGCGCAATGCTTCCCTGCACCGCCGGGACATCGCGATCATGTTTGATCGCGGTGTGCCGGGGGTTAATGTGCCGGGGGCGGTCCGTTACCGCTCCTGGCACATAGTGCCGGATGTCAGCTGCGATAAGCAGCTGACACTCGGCCGCGCTCCCCCCGTGAGTGCGGCCGATCGCTGGACATACTATTCCATCCTTGGGAAGTAGGGCCCACCCCACATGGACGGAACAGTACGTCCATTGTCAGAAAGGGGTTAAAACTGCATCAAATCTGCGTGGATTTTCAACTGCGTTTTCTGCCAAGAGAGGCCGAATCTGCGCAGAAAATTCCACAGGCAAATCTGCAACGTGTGCACATACCCGTATAAAGCTTTCAAATGTGTGGCTACAGCAGTGAACTTCTGCATGTGTGCCACTACCTTGGCGTCAATTTTGTTGTCCCAGATGGCTGGTAGGCCAGTTAACTCTGAGCATACGGCAGATGTGCTGTGCTGCTGTATTAAAATGCCGAGTTCACAAAGTAGTGGTGCATGCAGGAGTTCACTGTACATGGCTACAGTATGTGCCACTACCTAGCCGTCTTAGCACTGACACCACAGCACAGCATGTCTGCTGTATACTCGCAGGGTGATCTGCTTGCTCTGTTAGACTTCTGCAGCATGTCCAGTGTGTCGCCGTGGCAGGGACACATGGACAGAAATGTATTGTGCATGTCCAAAGTCACAAGGCATAGGGGCCCTGCAGATGTGATATTCACTTGCTGAGCTGGATTGGTCTCTACTAACTGCACACCTTTTGGACTAGACCAGCTAATTAAAACGTGTGGCACCAAAATATTGTAAAAATTTTTTTTAACCCCTTCATGACCCAGCCTATTTTCACCTTAATGACCTGGCCATTGTTTGCAATTCTGACCAGTGTCCCTTTATGAGGTAATAACTCAGGAACGCTTCAATGGATCTTGCCTGTTTTTTCGTGACATATTGGGCTTCATGTTGGTGGTAAATATAGGTCGATAATTTTTGCGTTTATTTGTGGAAAAAAACGTAAATTTGGCAAAAATTTTGAAAATATCGCAATTTTCAAATTTTGAATTTTTATTCTGTTAAACCAGAGAGTTATGTGACACAAAACAGTTAATAAATAACATTACCCACATGTCTACTTTACATCAGCACAATTTTGGAAACACAATTTTTTTTTTGCTATTAAGTTATAAGGGTTAAAATTTGACCAGCGATTTCTCATTTTTACAACAAAATTTACAAAACCATATTTTTAGCGACCACTTCACATTTGAAGTCAGTTTGAGGGGTCTGTATGACTGAAAATACCCAAAAGTGACACCATTCTAATAACCGCACCCCTCAAGGTGCTCAAAACCACATTCAAGAAGTCTATTAACTCTTCAGGTGTTTCACAGCAGCAGAAGCAACATGGAAGGAAAAAATGAACATTTAACTTTTTAGTCACAAAAATGATCTTTTAGCAACAATTTTTTTATTTTCCCAAGGGTAAAAGGAGAAAGTGTACCGCGAAAGTTGTTATCCAATTTGTCCTGAGTACGCGGATACCCCATATGTGGGGGGAACCACTGTTTGGGCACAGGGCTTGGAAGGGAAGGAGCGCCATTTTATTTTTTTAATGAAAATTTGGCTCCAATCCTAAGCGGACACCATGTCATGTTTGGAGAGCCCCTGTGTGCAAAAGATTGGAGCTCCCCCACAAGTGACCCCATTTATCTAGATGCATAGTGAGCAATTTGAACCCCCAGGTGCTTCACAAATTGATCCGTAAAAATTAAAAAGTACTTTTTTTTCACAAAAATTTTCTTTTAGCCTCAATTTTTTCATTTTCACATGGGCAACAAGATAACATGAATCCTAAAATTTGTTGGGCAATTTCTCCTGAATACACCGATACCTCATATGTGGGGGTAAACTACTGTTTGGGCGCACGGCAAGGCTTGGAAGGGAAGGAGCGCCATTTGACTTTTTGAATGAAAAATTAGCTCCAATCATTAGTGGACACCATGTCGCGTTTGGAGAGCCCATGTGTGTGCCTAAACATTGTAGCTTCCCCACAAGTGAACCCATTTTGGAAATTATACCTCCGACGGAACTTATCTAGATGTGTGGTGAGCACTTTTTACCCCCAAGTGCTTCACAGAAATTTATGACGCAGATCCGTGAAAATAAAAAATCTTTTTTTTTTCCTCAAAAATGATTTTTTTTAGTCCGCGTTTTTTTATTTTCTCAAGGGTAACAGGAGAAATTGGACCCTAAAAGTTGTTGTCCAGTTTGTTCTGAGTACGCTGGTACCCCATATGTGGGGGTAAACCACTATTTGGGCACACATCAGGGCTCGGAAGGGAAGTAGTGATGTTTTGAAATGCAGACTTTGATGGAATGGTCTGCGGGCGTCATGTTGCGTTTGCAGACAAACAGAAACCCCCCACAAGTGACCACATTTTAGAAACTAGACCCCCCCCCCCCAAGGAACTTATCTAGATGTGTGGTGAGCACTTTGATCCCCCAAATGCTTCACAGAAGTTTATAACGCAGAGCCGTGAAAATAAAAAATCATTTTTTTCCCACCAAAAAATGTTTTTAGCCCCAAATTTTTTATTTTCCCAAGGGTAACAGGAGAAATTAGACCCCCCAAGTTTGTTGTGCAATTTTTACTGAGTACGCTGATACCCCATATGTTTGGTTAAACCACTGTTTGAGCACACGTCGGGGCTCGGAAGGGAGGGAGCACCATTTGACTTTTTGAACGCAAGATTGGCTGGAATCCATAGTGGCGCCATGTCGCGTTTGGGACCCCCTCATGTGCCTAAACAGTGGAAACCCCTCAATCCTAACTCAAGCACAAACCCAAACACACCCCTAACCCTAATCCCAACCCTAACCCTAACCACAAGCCTAACCCTAACCCCAACACACTGCAAACCCTAATCGTATCCCTAATTCCAACCCTAAGGCTATGTGCCCACGTTGCGGATTCGTGTACGGATTTTTCAGCTCCGTTTTTGAAAAATCTGCAGGTAAAACGCACTGCGTTTTACCTGTGGATTTCCTGTGTTTTTGTGCGGACTTCACCTGCGGTTTTACACCTGCGGATTCCTATTGAGGAACAGGTGTAAAACGCTGCGGAATCCGCACAAAGAATTGACATGCTGCAGAAAATACAACGCTGCGTTTCCGCGCGGTATTTTCCACACCATGGGCACAGCGGATTTTGTTATCCATAGGTTTACATGGTACTGTACACCGCATAGAAAAACTAACCCTAGTTCTAACCATAACCCTAGTTCTAACCCTAACCCTAGTTCTAACCCTAACCCTAGTTCTAACCCTAACCCTAGTTGAAAAATAAAAGTAAATATATTTTCTTTATTTTATGATGTTCCCTACCCATGGGGGTGATAAAGGGAGGGGGGCTATTTACTATTTTTTTTTATTTTCATCACTGTGGTAGAACCTATCACAGTGATCAAAATGAATGAATGAATCTGCTGGCTGGCAGATTCGGTGGGCTGCGCATGCGCCCGCCATCTTGGAAGATGGCGGCGCCCATCCTAGAATCTGGATGGACACTGGCAGGGACTCCAAAGGTATGGGGGTTAGAACGGACAGCGGGGGGGGGATGCCGGACAGGACGGAGGGGAGAGGAGGGCACGGAGGACTGGACAGATGGGTAGGAAACTCTGACGGCGGCTGCAGATCTCCGCTGTCAGTTGGTGGGGCAGTCAGATCGGGGTCTCCAGCCATGGCCAATGATATTGCAGCATCAGCCATGGCTGGATTGTAATATTTCACCAAGTTTCATTGGTGAAATATTACAAATTGCTCTGATTGGCTGTTTCACTTTCAACAGCCAATCAGAGCGATCGTAGCCACGTGGGGGCAAAGCCACCCCCACGGGCTGAAGTACCACTCCCCTTGTCCCTGCAGATTAGGTGAAATTGGAGTTAACGGGAACCTGTCACCCCGTTTTTTCAGATTGATAAAAATACTGTTAAATAGGGCCTGCGCTGTGCGTTACAATAGTGTATGTAGTGTACCCTGATTCCCGACCTATGCTGCGAAATACATTACCAAAGTCGCCGTTTTCGCCTGTCAATCAGGCAGGTCGGGTGGGCGTGGTCAAATCAGGCTGGTCAGGTCGGGTGGGCGTGGTCACAGCGCTGTTTCTTCCCCAGCTTTACGTTGGTGGCGTAGTGGTGTGCGCATGTCCCAGTGCCGAATCCACTTGCGCGCACGTGAAGAAACAGCGCCACGATCTGCGCTATTACTGTCTTCGGTGGGGGCGGCCATCTTCCTCGGGCCGCGCGTGCGCAGATTGAGTGCTCTGCTGCACGGAGCTTCAGGAAAATGGCCGCGGGATGCCACGCGTGCACAGAAGAGATCGCGGAGGCCATTTTCCTGAAGCCGCGTATGCAAACTCGGCTTCAGGAAAATGGCCGCCGCAATCTCTTCTGCGCACGTACGGCATCCCGTGGCCATTTTCCTGAAACCCCGTGCAGCAGAGCACTCCATCTGCGCACGCGCGGCCCCAGGAAGATGGCCGCCTCCACCGAAGACAGTAATAGCGCAGATCGTGGCGCTGTTTCTTCACGTGCGCGCAAGTGGATTCGGCACTGGGACATGCGCACACCAATACGCCACCAACGTAAAGCTAGGGAAGAAACCGCTGTGACCACGCCCCACCCGACCTGAACAGCCTGATTTGACCACGCCCACCCGACCTGACCAGCCTGATTGACAGGCAAAAACGGCGACTTTGGTAATGTATTTCGCAGCATAGGTGGGGAATCAGGGTACACTACATACACTATTGTAACGCACAGCGCAGGCCCTATTTAACAGTATTTTTATCTCAATCTGAAAAAACGGGGTGACAGGTTCCCTTTAACCCTTTCATCTGATCTGCAGGGACGCGATCCCTCCATGACGCCACACAGGCGTCACAGGTTGGATTGGCACCGACTTTCATGACGCCTACGTGGCGTCACAGGTCAGGAAGGGGTTAGTGGGATCTATGCCGAAACATTGAAATTGCTAGAAATGACAAATGCAGCGCTGTGA
The DNA here is from genome assembly GCF_032444005.1 of Ranitomeya imitator. Taxonomy (NCBI): domain Eukaryota; kingdom Metazoa; phylum Chordata; class Amphibia; order Anura; family Dendrobatidae; genus Ranitomeya; species Ranitomeya imitator. Next base: position 995,846,491 of record NC_091282.1, read on the forward strand.
TTAGTTAATAATTAGTCCTGGACAATATCCCACAGGTGATCACAGGATAAAAATCAATAAATAGAGCAGTAGTTGACAAAAAAAAAGTTCGCTTTAGTAAAAATCAAACTTATTAGTGAGAATCTGTGTGTCTGTCTACGTGGCCTCCTAGTTAGTGTTTGTACACATGTACTTCAGAAGAAGACAGTTAGATCTAGTTCACATCTGCATTGGACTCTTATCACTGATCCGGGGAAAATACTGAGCCAAATAGCTCAGCGTGCTGCTTTATTTAGTCCGATAAAACAGACGTGAGGAAAATCATTTGAAAGTACAGATTTGTTATTGCTTGAAATTAGACTTGAGCAAAAAGGTTCGTAGGCCCTTGGTCCAGCAGCCATGCCGCTAGTCCGTGTCTGCCAAGCCAGAGCACTGTGCACTTGTGAAATGTTCATGGATTTGATTTTGTTTAGTGAGGAAAGTGTTGTGCAAACCTAAAACTCCCCAAAAATGTAGAAAAAAAAAACTAGATTTTATTTATAAGCCATCTTCCCTGACCCTAGCTGAGGACAGTCCATGTAGAGGAGGTAAAGCCAGGAGTGGCGTAGCCTGTGGTTGCTGGTCTGTACTTCTCTCTTTTGATAACTACTTTGCATGCTGTATTAGAAATGCAAATGCACCTACAGGCAAAACATGTCCGTTTAGGCAACCAATGGGAAAATACAGATGGAGTTATTTCTAAAGAGAACACCAGCAATTTACATTTCGAAGCTTCCATCAACATCCTCCCTCCTCTTCGTTCGTGAGCTTCTCACAGACTGCCGCACATAGACAGATGAGATGAATGGAAGAAAATGACTGCCGCTTCTCCCCAGAAATGATTTGAATCACTTGAATTCTAGATTAGCGGGAGCAGAAGTATTACTTTTGGGATCTGTAATAGATTGCTGTAACATATGAGAGGATTTCTGGGGCAGGAAGCACCTCAGACTGCCATTAATTTCAATGTTGGGTAATCCTGGGGTTGACGCATGTTGTGGTCACCTACCTATGTATCTCCATTTTCTGACAATGGCAGGTTTTGTAGTAAATCTTGATATTTGTCCCTAAATAAATGCTAGTTGTAAATCTGGTCAACCTGGATAAGCGATTGTTCTGCTCCCAGGATTCATATGGGCTACAAAGTGTCAATTCTGATTCGCGTCTAAATTTTCTGCGCATTTGCCTGTGAGTTTATAGCCATAGACTGTGCCATATAGAGGCTATAGAAGGCAAACAGAGGAAAGGGTGTTCTTTTTTTTTTTTGTGAAACTCGTATCCAAATTTTTTTTAGTCAGACGTACATTCTTTTAACCCATTATCTACCAATGTCCTTTTTTTGGGACGCCTAATCTTTTGCTTCTAGCAACTAAGATTTTATAATTGGGTCCAATTTTTTTGTATTGTGTTTGTAAAATGAATGTTTTCAAAATAGGAAATTGTCATTGTCATTTTTAATTGAATATTGGGACGCTCTTTTCTGAAAAGTCCGTACTTGTAAAAATTTTAATTTGGCAAGTAATGGGTTAAATAAGAATAAAAAATACCCAAACGTGAACAACTTTATGAACTAAAGAGTTAAATGCAAAGGGGGGTGAAGGAGGGATGGTTTAACCTCTTGCCTTAATAGGGCCTACAGCTATGCCTTATTCCATTTTTTATGGAAAAATGTATTTGACTCCCTGACTTTTTAATGCAGGCTCCCAAGCCGAGCCCGCATCTTTCCTGGCAGATGATTGCTGTGATATTCAGCCATCATCTACTTTTCTCCTTCCCCCATGTCAGCACCACAGAGAGTGGGGATCTGCCCCTGAGGGACACGAAACAAACAGATAAAACTGGTGGTATCTCTCCCTCGCATCAGTTGGTTTCCTGTTCCTGACGGGGAATCTTCAGTATGGCGTACCGGAAGATAAGATCCAAGAAGATGATGATGTCCAGGCCTGGCTAGACCATTATAGGCAGCGGGAAGGGAACCTGCCACAGCCCCTGCTCTGTCCTGAAGCTGCCACCGCTGGGACCAAGGAGTCTTGCGGGGGGAGCTCAGCAGCCGCACCATTCTTCGGTGCTGGGCTTTCCGGATGTCTGGTCTGCGCATGCGTGGGGTTGCGCTGAAGTTTTCCTCAATGATGTGGCCGGGGGGCACATCATAAGAAGGAACTTCCGCGGTGAAACTGGAAGTAATACAGAGGAAGCCTGGTGGCTTATTCAAATACAGGGATCGAGGTGAGACGTTCCTTGCAGCCAGCGGTCCCATGCAGGGCAGCAAACTGCAGCAGCCACCACTGCAGCACCAGATGCCGCAACAGCTAAAAAGATCACATGATTTTTCAAGCAAGCAGAGTGGACGTTCCAGTGGCCATTCCAATCAGTGCAGCAGAAGCTCTGGCACAGTGGACAAGTCTCCCGCCTTAAAGGGAATCTGTCACCCCAAAATTGGCCTATAAACTAAGGGTACCGTCTCACAGTGGCACTTTGGTCGCTACGACGGCACGATCCGTGACATTCCGGCGATATACTTACGATCTCGCTGTGTCGGACACGCTACTGCGATCAGGGACCCCGCTGAGAATCATACGTCGTAGCAGATCGTTTGAAACTTTTTTTCGTCGTCAAGTGTCCCGCTGTGGCGGCATAATCGCATCGTGTAACAAAGGTGTGCACGATATTGTATACGATGTAATGGGTGGAGGAGCTTGATACGTAGGAGCGCACGACTTTAACATCGCAAATACGTCATGAAATTATCGCTCCAGCGCCGTGCATTGTGAAGTGTGACCGCAGTCTACGACGCTGGAGCGATAATAGAGCGACGCTGGAGCGTCACAGATCGTGCCGTCGTAGCGACCAAAGTGCCACTGTGAGACGTTACCCTAAGGCCACCGGCATCAGTGGCTTTTCTACAGCATTCTGTAATGCTGTAGATAAGCCCCCCATGTCACCTGAAAGATAAGAAAAACACTTTATATTATACTCACCCAGGGGTGGTCCCGCTGTGGTCCGGTCCCATGGGTGTCCGGGTACTGCGCCTCCCATCTTCATACGATGAAGTCCTCTTGTCTTCCTGCCGCGGTTCCTGCGCAGGCGTACTTTGTCTGCCCTGTTGAGGGCAGAGTAAAGTACTGCAGTGCGCAGGAGCCAGGCCTCTGACCTTTCCCTATGATCCTCCCCGGAAGAACACAATGCCTTGGAGTGTGAGGTATTGGACCTAGTGAGGTCCCTCCTTGGGAAAAGATGAATGGTTTCTACTCCCCATTGTTTCTGGTAAACAAACCAGACAGGTCATTCTGGACAATTTTAAACTTAAAAAAAAAAATTGAACCAGTATGTAACAACTCAAACGTTCAAGATGGAATCAATAAAAGTAGCCATCAAAATATTGTTTCCCCAACAGCTTCATGACGGTCCTGGATCTGAGCGACGCAAAGACTCTCAAAAATTCCTCAGTTTTGCGGTCTCCATAAAAGGAGAAACAAATTTCTTTCAATACAAGGTCCTTCCTTTCGGCTTGTCAGTAGCCCCTTTGGTGTTTACGAAGTTAGTGGCGGAGGAAATGGCGCACCTGAGGGAGCAAGACATTTTGATTGTCCCTTACTTGGACGACTTCTTGGTGATAGGTGACTTGGTCCAACATTGCAATACACAACTAGACAGGGTAATGAACTCTTTAGTAAACCTAGGCTGGCTATTGAATCTAAAAAAATAAAATCAAAGATCGAGCCAAAGACTGCGCATGAGTTCCTGTGACTCCCAGAAGCAAGAGTGTCGCCTCCTGGAGGACAATAGGGAAGATTGCGAGTCAGGTGTTGAGGGTATCACAATACCCATCCATGACTTTGAGAAGGGCCATGTCCTTGTTAGGTTCCCTAACCTCTTGATGCCAGCAGTTCACTGGGCCCATGTACACACCAGGGGCCTCCAGTGGGACACTTTAAAAACCAAGTCGTCTTAAAAAGTCTACTTAGAACGTTGTATGACTGTCTTCAGCAAGTATTCGTTCCCTGAGTTGGTGGAAAGAGATAAGCAAATGTAAATGGGTCCCTTGGGTGACCAAAGTGTCCCAAGTAGTTGCCACAAATGCAAGGGGGCTCACCTGGATGACAAGGTTACTCAGCGGGTCTGGACGAGGCATTAGTTGGATGTATCATTAAACCAAAAGGAGCTGTTGGCAGTGAGTTATGCCCTGTTAAAGTTCTTGCATACGATGTCTCCCGCAGACATCGCTGAATCGGCGTGTGTGACGCCGATTCAGCGATGTCTTCACTGGTAACAGCGCGCAAGGCCGCGCTTAGTAACCCGATGTTTTCCCTGGTTACCATTGTAAATGTAAAAAAAAACAAACAGTACATACTTGCATTCCGGTGTCTGTCCCCTCGCCGTCAGCTTCCCGCACTGACTGTGAACGCCGGCCGGCCGTAAAGCACAGCGGTGACGTCACCGTTCTGCTTTACGGCCGGCCGGCGCTCACAGGTTTACCCTGGTTACCAGAGGAGTTCGGCATTGTTGGTCGCTGGAGAGCTGTCTGTGTGACAGCTCTCCAGCGACCACACAGCGACGCTGCAGCGATCGGCATCGTTGCCTATATCGCTGCAGCGTCGCTTAATGTGACGATACCTTAACCTGTTTTTCTCATTTTTCAGGTTACATCGGGTGCTTATCTACAGCATTCCAGAATGCTGTAGATAAGAACCTGATGCTGGTGAGCTTAGCTCAACTTCCATTTTGGGGGTGACAGGTACTCTTTAAGTATTATGATAAAAATGTTTAATCTTTTGTCAATAACCTGGAGGTCCTCCTATGCTCTGTAAACCAACTGATGCGAGGGAAAGGTACCACCCTTTTATCTGTAGATATCCTGTCCTTGAAGGGCGAATCCCCTCTCCGTGGTGCTGTCATGGACTCTGAGAAATCCCGTTACCGGTAAGTAACTGTCTTTAGCAGTTCCACCCAAGGCTGTTAACTTGTTAAATGGCATTGTCAATCTCTGACAACAACATTTGTAGCTCACCAACGGAGGGACGCATAGTTCTGTGTGCCCATTGGCACCCCATGATGCTATTGAGAGGCATCAATGAGTTGTCATGATGGCCGAGTGTCAGCTGAATATCCCCGTGCCTGTCAGAATGGTTCTGTGACCACTAGCTTCTGTTTGGTGTTCATAGGTTACTGTGATTTGTGCTATACACAGCAGTACTGTAGTATTGCTATGCATAGTACAGGCAATCACAGGTTCAAGTCCACTAAGAGGATTCCAAAATAGAGAAACATGAAGAAAAATGTTTTTAAAAGTTCAAATTGCCATCACTTTTCCTCCATAAAATATATTTAAAAAAAGTACATGTGGTATCACTATGTCTGTAAAAGTCCAGAAAATATGAAATTAACTCCATCTGTAAACTCTAATGGCAAAAAAATAATCAGAATTCCAGAATTGTGTTTTTTTTAGTCACTACAGCCCTTCAAAAAGTGCAATAAAAGGTGATCAAAACTACCTCAAAATGTGGTCAATAAAAACGTCAGCTCAGGGTGTAATAAAAAAAACAACCGCTCTCCTCTCACACATCCCTCTCAACCGAAAATTAAAATCATTCTAGTTCTAGAACAAGGTGACACAAGCTTGTTTTTTATTTGTTTCTTTTATAAAGCTTGTGATAGTCCTTGCATTTTCTTGATTCATTCACTAAAAATTGTGCTTGCGGGATGATGATTTTTTTTTTGCACAATTCTTTAAAATGTTGCACAGTAGTCAATTACACTGATTTTGTACAGGAGCTCAAAAACACTGCGACATTTTGAAAAAGGAAAATAAAAAAACTACTTTGTGTTCATTATTTGATTTGCATCTTATTTTTAATTAACTTGGTGATCAAGTAACGTCAGAAAAAATGCATGAAGACAATGATGAATCGGGCCTAGAAAGTATTTTACAAACTTTATTCCTTTAGCTTAATCGGCGGCCGTTCATTCTTCTGGTCAGGGTTGTAAATCGGTACGGAAAGCTACCGTAACACCAATAATAAGATAATTGGAGAAATTCCGTCATTAGAAAGAAGTCACAGGTAATTTTGTTCTTTACCAGAAAAGAGGGAACCTCGCTGTAATCGCAGGTTTAAGGGAATCTGTCACCAGGTTTTTGCTACCCCATCTGAGAGCTGAACTTGGGGGCAGAGATCCTAATTCCTCTGATGTATCACTTACTGTGCTGCTTGCTACAGTTTTGATAAAATTCCAGTTTTGTTTGCTACTTACCTACCAGTTCTCTGAATACTGATCTGTGTACACTGCATAAGCAGAAAGCTGCCAGTCTGTGGAAGCGATGGCGTTATACAGAGCTCATGAATATGGAGGACTACATGGTAGCAGGTTTACTAGTTCTTCAGTGATAATCTGCTGATAATACTGCTGTTATTAATCAAAACTGCATCAAGCAGCCCAGTAAGTGACATCTCACTGTAATCAGGGTCTCGGTCTCTACATCATACCACTCTCAGATTAGATGGCAAAAACCTGGTAACCAATTTCTTTTAACCCCTTTCCGACATCAGGCGTAATAGTACTCCAGCGGTGAGCCCACATCTTTCTCGGGACATGTCCACTGTTTTGAACAGCTGACATGTGTCCGCAATAGCCACAGGTGGAATCGCGGCTATTAACTAGTTAAATGCCACTGTCAGATGTGGACAGCAGAATTTAGGGTATGTGCACACGTAAGAATTTCTTGCAGAAAATTCATGAAGAAAACCGGACATTTTCTGCAAGAAATTCGCATGCGTTTTTACCGCTTTTTTTGCACATTTTTTCGCATTTTTTTCTGGAGTTTTCCCAATGCATTGTATAGCGGGAAAAACGCAAAAAAACACCCCGCAAAATTAATGAACATGCTGCGTTTTTTACCGTGATGCGTTTTTTTCACAGAAAAAAAACGCATCATGTGCACAAAAATTGCAAAGTGCATTCTAAATGATAGGATGCATATGTATGCGTTTTTTAATGCGTTTTTATAGCGAAAAACTGTGAAAAAACTGCAACGTGTGCACACAGCCTTAAATGGCGATTCCGGCAATCGCGCCAGAAATGCGCACACCGGTGACATGCTTCTCGTGCTTGCAGGTCACCAGTGTATCGGCATGACAACACGAGGTCTCCTGGATACCTCTATGGTTGTCACTGCCTGATTATTGTGAGCGCCACCCAGTGGTCGGTGCTCATAGCAAGTCAGCAATTCTACTACATAGAGGTCAGATTGCCTCTATGCAGCAGAGCCCATCGAGTTCCTGGAGCAGAACAATATTGTATCATACAATTAGGTTCTGTAGAAGGACGTAGATCTGGGGATTTATTATGATGGAATATAGGCTGAACTGGATGGACAAATGTCTTTTTTCGGCCTTACTATGTTACTATGTTACTATGAGTTGGAGATGGAGACTATTGAAGCATGGCAAAAGTAAAACTGTTTAAAAATATAAAAAAAAATACCGTATATACTCGAGTATAAGCCGAGATTTTCAGCCCATTTTTTTGGGCTGAAAGTCCCCCTCTCGGCTTATACTCGAGTCATATACCCGGGTGTCAGCAGGGGAGGGAGAGCGGGGGCCGTGTAATCATACTTACCTGCTCCCAGCGCGGTCCCTGCAGTCCCTGGCTTCTCCGGCGCTGCAGATTCTTCCTGCACTGAGCGGTCACATGGCACCGCTCATTACAGAAATGAATAGGCAGCTCCACCCCCATAGGGGAGGAGCCGCATAGTCATTGCTGTAAATGATCGGTGCCATGTGACCGCTCAATTACAGGAAGAAGCTGCAGCGCCGGAGAAGCCAGGGACTGCAGGGACCGCGCTGGGAGCAGGTAAGGGGAGCGCAGCGCTATAATTACCTGCTCCTCGCTCCGGTGCGGCTCCGTCTGCAGCGTCCTCTAGCAATGACGCTCAGGTTAGAGGGCGCTGTGACGTAGTCTGCTGAGCGTCAGTGCTGGAGACGGAGCCGCACGAGGAGCAGGTAATTATTGAAAGCGCCGGCGTCCTGAGAAGAGAGGTGAGTATGTGATTTTTTTTTTTTTTTTTTTATGGCAGCACCAGCAGCATTCTAAGGAGCACCTATGGGGCCATAAAGGTGCAGAGCATATATGGGGCACAGCATTATAAGGAGCACCTATGGGGCCATAAAGGTGCAGAGCATATAAGGGGCACAGCATTATAAGGAGCACCTATGGGGCCATAAAGGTGCAGAGCATATAAGGGGCACAGCATTATAAGGAGCACCTATGGGCCCATAAAGGTGCAGAGCATATAAGGGGCACAGCATTATAAGGAGCACCTATGGGGCCATAAAGGTGCAGAGCATATAAGGGGCACAGCATTATAAGGAGCACCTATGGGGCCATAAAGGTGCAGAGCATATAAGGGGCACAGCATTATAAGGAGCACCTATGGGGCCATAAAGGTGCAGAGCATATATGGGGCACAGCATTATAAGGAGCACCTATGGGGCCATAAAGGTGCAGAGCATATAAGGGGCACAGCATTATAAGGAGCACCTATGGGGCCATAAAGGTGCAGAGCATATAAGGGGCACAGCATTATAAGGAGCACCTATGGGGCCATAAAGGTGCAGAGCATATAGGGGGCACAGCATTATAAGGAGCACCTATGGGGCCATAAAGGTGCAGAGCATATAAGGGGCACAGCATTATAAGGAGCACCTATGGGGCCATAAAGGTGCAGAGCATATAAGGGGCACAGCATTATAAGGAGCACCTATGGGGCCATAAAGGTGCAGAGCATATATGGCACAGCATTATAAGGAGCATCTATGGGGCCATAATCAAAGGTGCAGAGCATATATGGGGCACAGCATTATAAGGAGCATCTATGGGGCCATAAAGGTGCAGAGCATATATGGGGCACAGCATTATAAGGAGCACCTATGGGGCCATAAAGGTGCAGAGCATATAAGGGGCACAGCATTCTAAGGAGCATCTATGGGGCCATAAAGGTGCAGAGCATATATGGGGCACAGCATTATAAGGAGCACCTATGGGGCCATAAAGGTGCAGAGCATATATGGGGCACAGCATTATAAGGAGCACCTATGGGGCCATAAAGGTGCAGAGCATATAAGGGGCACAGCATTATAAGGAGCACCTATGGGGCCATAAAGGTGCAGAGCATATAGGGGGCACAGCATTATAAGGAGCACCTATGGGGCCATAAAGGTGCAGAGCATATAAGGGGCACAGCATTATAAGGAGCACCTATGGGGCCATAAAGGTGCAGAGCATATATGGGGCACAGCATTATAAGGAGCACCTATGGGGCCATAAAGGTGCAGAGCATAAATGGGGCACAGCATTATAAGGAGCACCTATGGGGCCATAAAGGTGCAGAGCATATATGGGGCACAGCATTATAAGGAGCACCTATGGGGCCATAAAGGTGCAGAGCATATAGGGGGCACAGCATTATAAGGAGCACCTATGGGGCCATAAAGGTGCAGAGCATATATGGGGCACAGCATTATAAGGAGCATCTATGGGGCCATAAAGGTGCAGAGCATATATGGGGCACAGCATTATAAGGAGCATCTATGGGGCCATAAAGGTGCAGAGCATATATGGGGCACAGCATTATAAGGAGCACCTATGGGGCCATAAAGGTGCAGAGCATAAATGGGGCACAGCATTATAAGGAGCACCTATGGGGCCATAAAGGTGCAGAGCATATAGGGGGCACAGCATTATAAGGAGCATCTATGGGGCCATAAAGGTGCAGAGCATATAAGGGGCACAGCATTATAAGGAGCACCTATGGGGCCATAAAGGTGCAGAGCATATAAGGGGCACAGCATTATAAGGAGCACCTATGGGGCCATAAAGGTGCAGAGCATATATGGGGCACAGCATTATAAGGAGCACCTATGGGGCCATAATCAAAGGTGCAGAGCATATATGGCACAGCATTATAAGGAGCATCTATGGGGCCATAATCAACGGTGCAGAGCATTATATATGGCACAGTTGTATATGGAGCATCTATGGGGCAATAATGAACGGTATGGAGCATCTATTTTTATTTTTGAAATTCACCGGTAAATGCTGCATTTTCTACCCTAGGCTTATACTCGAGTCAATAAGTTTTCCCAGTTTTTTGTGGCAAAATTAGGGGGGTCGGCTTATACTCGAGTATATACGGTATATAAAAGTTCAAATCACCCCCCTTTTTGCCCCATTCAAATTAAAATAAAACCATAAAAATTAAATTAAACATACACATATTTGGTATCGCCGGGTTCAGAATCGCTTGATCTATCAATAAAAAAAATCATTAACCTGATCGCTAAACGTCGTACGTAGCGAGAAAAAAAGTCAAAACGCCAGAATTAAGTTTTTTTTTGTCGTCACGACATTGCATTAACGGGCGATCAAAAGATCGTATCTGCACCAAAATGGTATCATTAAAAATGTCAGCTCTGTACGTAAAAATAAGCACTCGCCCAACCAGAGATCACGAAAAATGGAGATGCTACGAATATCGGAAAATGGCGCAATTTTTTTTTTTTTTTTTTTTTTTAGCAAGTTTGGATTTTTTTTTACCACTTAGATAAAAAAAGAACGTAGACATGTTTGGTGTCTATGAACTTGTAATGACCTGGAGAATCATAATGGCAGGTCAGTTTTAGCACTTGGTGAACCTAAAAAAAAAAAGCCAAACAAAAAACAATTGTCGGATTGCACTTTTTTTTTTTTTTTTTTTTTTTTGCAAACTCACCGCACTTGGTATTTTTTTTTCCCGTTTTCTAGTACACGACATGGTAAAAGCAATGGTGTCGTTCAAAAGTACAACTCGTCCCACAAAAAATAAGCCCCACATGGCCATATTGACGGAAGAATAAAAAAAGTTACAACTCTGGGAAGGAGGGGAGCGAAAAACCAAAATGCAAAACCGAAAAGCTCCAGTCATAAAGGGGTTAATTTTTAGGAAACTATGTTAAATGTTAGGCTATGTTCACATGTTTTGCTGCGTTTTTTTTTTTTTTGTTTGTTTGTTTTTTCCTGCAGCTAAAACCACCCCTTGGCAGTAAAAATGCTGCATTGAATATCCCCGTTTTTGGGTGCGGGTTACATGTTTAATTTGTCGATAGTACGTTTAATGAAGTTAGTTTTATCCCCGAAAATCATTGTCATTGCTTTCCATGGGTAAAAAAATGCCGCACACAGCGCTGACAGTATTGGCATCCCTCAGATTTCAAAAAACGCCAGTGTTCACAAAACAAGCGTCTGCATCAGGTTTCTGAAATGTCACGTTTGTTGGTACTATTGGGCTATGCTCACACATTGCAAAAACCTTAAGGAAGTTGCATCATTTTTTTTTTTTTTTTTTTTTAATGGAGTCCACTAAACTTTGTCCGCATTCACAAGAGACAACAAAGACCCACCTGCTTTCTGTAGGCAGCTTCTTTGGCTAAGTTTATACTAAGCATTTTTGATTAGTTTTTTTTTTAATGCAAATTTTCAGCTCACACATTGCTTTTTTGTCCTCAGAATTTTGTGCTTTGCATGTTTTTTTGCACAATGGAGCATGTCACTTCTTTCAGCGTTTTTTTTTTTTTTCCCAGCATTTTTCACCCATTGAAATGAATGGGTGGTGAAAAAAACGCACCAAAAACCAGGTATCAGGTTTTGCTGTTTTTTTTTTTTTTTTTGTTTGTTTTTCTTGTGTGTGTGTGTGCCAATACTTGAGTCTATAGAATAGGACTTTTTTCAACATTAGGGTAAGTTCGCACAGGGTGTTTTTGCTGCTTTTTTTTCTGCAGCAAAACCTGATTTCTTGGCAGGAAAGAAGCTGTGGCAAAAACGCAGGTTTTGGTGTTTTTTTTTTTGGGGGGGTTTTTTTTTTTTTTTTTTTTTGGGGGGGGGGGGGGGGGATGTTTTTTTGGGCTAACTTGTCTTTGTGCATAGTGCCCCCATGACTTTTCTGCAGAAAAAACGCTGTAAATAATACCTGCATTTTTGCAGCATTTTTTTCATCACCCATTCAAGCTAATGGGAGAAAACCGCTGAAAGTGACGTGCTCTATGTCCAAAAAACGCTGCAAAACACAACATCCTGATGACACAATAAACCAATGTGTGTGCATGAGATTTCTGAAATCTCATAGGCCTTGCTGTACTGTAAAAAGCAGCTGAAAATTAGCATAAAACAGCATTAAAAAAAAAATGCCCAGTAAACGTTATCAGCAAGCACAAGAGACAAATCCAGCATGCCAAAACTGCTGCTGCTGCAAAAAAAGCACAAGCGGCAACAAGGAAAACCTGCTTTGTTTCCTGCCAAGAGATTGTTTTGCTGCAGGAAAAAAACGCCTAGTGTGAACTTACCTGTTAGGCTAGGTTCAGATTGCGTTAGTGCAATCCGTTTAGCGCCTAGCGCTAGCGGATTGCGCTAACGCAATGTGTTGTAAAGGGGTTGCGTTAAACGTCCCCGCTCTCGCAGATCACCGATCTGCGAGAGCGGGGAACGGACCGCGGGCGCGCCTCGGACGCTGCAAGCAGCGTCCGCGGCGCGCCACAAAACAACGGCACATCGCTAGCGCGTGCCGAAAATGGCATGCGCTAGTGATGCGCGTCCCCATTGCTGTTAATGGGCGCGCTAACGGACGCGTTGAACGGCGTTAATTTCGCCGTGCAACGCTGTCTGTTAGCGCGGTCCCATTAACGCAATGGGAACCTAGCCTTACTGGCAAGAGAGCAGGTTTTGACTGCTCGGAAAATCACAGCAAAACACAACGTGTGGACTTAGCCTAACAATCGGCTTTTAATTTGCAAAAATAAAACCGCAGCAAAAAAAAAAGTATGCTGCAAAAACTCTGTATTTGAACATATCCGTACAGTGGTTGACCTCACACATTGGATTCTTGACTGCTTTCTGCCATAATAACGAAATGGAGAAGTTATATTGGTAATTTAGTGAATAGTTGGTCCCAATGTATCGGGTTTTATGCAGTTGACACCTTTGTCTTTTATCTTACCTTGCAGGTTGTATCCCAGTGCGAACCATGAAGCGCTCACGCCTGCCGAGCAGCAGTGATGATTCCGATGACAATGCCAGTAAGTTGTCACATTACTATCATCGTATGTATTTATCCAAATTAAGATTACAGGAAGCTTTATGGACACAGAAATAAATGCACTCCTTCTGGTTTCCATCCTTGTGGTAGTTCAGGCAGGTGCTCATAGCAGAGGTCGACATTAGCTCTAGTTTGGTGTTTGTTTGTTTTTGAAATCTCCCCTGGCTTTTCTGTAATAAGTCTGATACCTCCATTCATCATGTACAGAACCTCTGAAGGAGCCACAAACACTGCTGTAGTTGGGAAGTAGAGGTGGCGCTTATGTGTAGGTTCATTCTCTGAGAGCATCTGTACCTGAAGGGTATGGAGAGGTGATCTGGCATATTAAAGATCTGTGCCAGATATCATTTGAGAAGTTCTTTGCAAATTCTATTGCCAACTGGTCTGACAGTACAAAGCACATTCTGCTATCTGACTCACTGGACAAAAAACTAAACCTAGCATACACAACTAAGAACTAAGATTTGTCGTGCACTTTCCCATGAATCCTATTTTGTGTCTTTACTATTATATCTGTGAAATATTTAAGAGTTAGTGTGTCAAAGGAGATTGGCCATGCCCGCTCCTTGTCCTCACTGTCCTGTGTTTGGCTGCGGCAGTAACCTCCCATGTCGGCTCTGTTTGTTGGAGACGCCAGAGTGTAAGGCCTCATTCATAGGTTAATTCTTCTGTTTTCTATTAGATCGATGACCTCTTGTGATTTAAAAACTGACTAGCTGAATCCTTCTAAGCTCCATGTAGTAACAGGAGGTCAATGTTCTTTGCATAAGTCAGAAGTCGCTGCAAAACTCTCGGGCAGGGCGGAGGCGGTCACAGCAGAATCAGAAGTTGGAGGGGAATGAGGTGCAGGAACAAGAGGCTTCCTCTTTCTACATAGAGCAGAGAAAAGAGAATAATTGGCGGGGTAGAAAGGCAAAATGAGCAACTGTAGGTACCCAGTGCTATATAATGATGATTGCAATATAGTAAGAGGATAAAAACTTTAATGGGAGTGCTTCTTTAATCATTTCCTCCTTGACTATGCCATCCACCCAGGCAAAAATGGAGAGTCCAGTAACCAATTAACCCATGGGTTTACTGCAGGAGTCTGTGTCAGAAACTGCTTCAAAATTCAAATCAAGAAGCTAAGTGTGATCCAACTCTTGACATGCTTTTACATTGCCTTATTTTACTGCATAAACAGCCGATCAGAAAATATTGACCCATCAGCAGTCATTTAATAGCCTTTTCACTCACACAGGCAGACTGCACTGAATGGTCGGTAATAGATTTTACAGTGCTCCTAGTCTGCCATTGTTCTCACAGCACAGGAACTGTTTATACAGGACAACAAGGATTTGTGGAAACCAAAAGACCGTTTCACCCTACCAACGAGCGTTTTGACTGGCAGCATGTTTAGCTTGGTTTACAAAAATTGTGCAATTGTTGCTAGGAATTAGACCCTTGGGCCTCATTCACACATCAATATTTAGTCAATATTTTACACAAGTCTTATGTATGTGTGTATGTATGTGTGTGTGTGTGTATGTATACACACACACACACACACACGTCATTTTGGATCCAACTTTGTTTTTCAATGGGAAGAGGGTCATGTGACACGTCAAACTTATTGAGAATTTCACAAGAAATTTCATGTACAAATGCATGGACCTGACACCCAAGATGGTGCACCACCACATTATGGGTGTCAGGTCTGAACATTCCTACATAAACCGTTTCCTGGAAAGTGGATTGGTCGTCGTGGGCCAGTTGACTGGCCACCAAGGTCTCCCTATCTGACCCCCTTAGACTTTTATCTTTGGGGTCATCTGAAGGCAGTTGTCTATGCTGTGAAGATACGAGATGTGCAGCATCTGAAACAACGGATACTGGAAGCCTGTGCTAGCATTTCCTCTACGGTTTTGCTATCAGTGTGTCAAGAGTGGGAGAAGAGCCAATCCAACACAATGGGCAGCACTTTGAACACACTTTATGAGTGGTCATAAACTTGTAAATAACTCATGAAAGAATAAAGTTATGTTAAAACCAAGCACGCCATTGTTTTTCTTGTGAAATTCTCAATAAGTTTGATGTCACATGACCCTCTTCCCCTTTTTGAAAAAAAAAAAGTTGGATCCAAAATAGCCAACTTCAAAATGGCCGCCATGGTCACCACCCATCTTGAAAAGTTTTCCCCTCCCTTATACTAATGTGCCACAAACAGGAAGTTATCACCAACCATTTCTATTTTATTTAGATGTATCCATATAAATGGTCCACCCTGTGTATATATAATATATACATTACATTATATTCACTTGTAATGTTTACACAGAAAACAAATGTATGGTATACATTTATGACTGACACATTACTTGCATGCATACATACATAAATAAAACTTCCTTCTCACCCCCACACTGCCACATCTATTATCATTGCTGTCTTCTGATCCTTGTCTAGTTGGTTAGCCAACACCTGCTTATCCGTCTGGATCTTGAAGTCTTACATGATTTTAGTTCTTTCATTCTTCTCCACTTTTTCTGGGGTCTACCACCTGGACTTAGGGAGACTCACCCATATGCTGTGCAGATGTTACCGCATACAATTCCTGCTACTTGGTTGTGACATTCGGTATACGCTGTTCATGCTTGTATTTTGCATCCTGCCACTATGTGTTCGACTGTTTCTGAGCTTTCTCTGCATAGTCCGCACCTTGGGTCTTGTCTTGTGTGGTAGATTCCGGATTCTATGGATCTGGTACTTAGTGCTTGCTCTTGTGCCGCTATGATTAGTGCCTCTGTGCTGTCTCGGAGTCTCGCTTTCTCCAGCCATTGGTAGGATTTCTCCAGTCACCTCCATTATCTGTCGATGGTACATGCTAGGCAGCGGCTTGTCTTGCCATGGCTCTTCATGTTCCTGTTCTTCCTCCCACATCTGTTGTTGTTGCTGCCTTAGGGCTCATATTCACTTGCGCGCAACTCGGATGAGTCTCGCACAGCAGCGCCGGGTATTGCTGTGCGAGACTCATCCGAGTCTCGCGCAAGTGAATATGAGCCCTTAGTCTTTCTCCAGCTTCTCATCTTTTGGTGTCATTTTCTGATGTATTCCTGGATACTCCTTGTATCATCTGTGATGGTGGCTTGGATGCTTATCAAGCCTTGACCACCCTCCTTTCTGGTGGTATACAATCTTTGGGTGTTAGACTTAGGGTGGAGACCTCCATTCATTGTGCGGAGCTTTCGTGTCTTCACATCTGCAGCTTCCATCTCTTCTTTTGGCCAGCACACTGTCAGCAGTGTATCTGAAAACTGGTAGGGCATACGTATTGATGGCACAAATTTTATTCTTCCCATAGAGCTGGCTCTTCAGGACCTGTCTTAAGGTACCGTCACACTCAGCAACTTTGCAACGAGAACGACAACGATCCGTGACGTTGCAGCATCCTGGATAGCGATCTCGTTGTGTTTGACACGCAGCAGTGATCTGGATCCTGCTGTGACATCGCTGGTCGGAGCTAGAAGTCCAGAACTTTGTGGTCGTCAGGTCGGCGTGTATCGTCATGTTTGACATCAAAAGCAACGATGCCAGCAATGTTTTACATGGAGCTAACAACCAGCGAGAACGATAAGTGAGTCGCCGTTACGTCACTGGATCGCTCCTGCATCGTTCTGGAGTTGCTGTGTTTGACGTCTCTACTGCGACCTAAACAGCGACGCTCCAGCGATCTAGTTTAGGTCGGCTCGTTGTCTATATCGCTGAAGCGTCGCTGAGCTGAGTGTGACGGTACCTTTACACTTTGATGGTATTTGGATGTGGCTGCTTTCTTTGCCTCCTCATCATGGTTACCGTATCCCTGTGGGATGCCGAAGTACTTGTAGCATATCTGTACATCTGCTATGTGCCCTGCTGGTATTTCTACTCCATCAGTCTAGACTACCTTGCCTCTCTTTATTACTAACTGGCCGCACTTTTCCAATCCAAAGGACATCCCGTTGTCTTCTCTGTAAATCCTTGTCAGGTTGATCACTGAATTGATGCCTCATTCATTTTTTCGCATACAGCTTGATGTCATCCATGTAGAGAAGGTGGCTGATGATGCTTCCACTCTTGAACTTGTATCCATAGCCAGACTCTGTAATTATCTGACTGAGAGGGGGTTCAAGCCTATGCAGAACAGCAATGGGGACAGTGAATCACCTTGGTATATGCTGCATTTGATGGTCACGTGTGCTAGTTGTCTTTAGTTGACTTCCAATTTTGTTCTCCATGGCCCCATTGAGTTTCTGAGGAAGGTTCTTAACTTCCTGTTGACATTAAAATCCGATAAGAAAAAATGTACACAAGAACAAAATATATATATACAGGTCCTTCTCAAAAAATTAGCATATAGTGTTAAATTTCATTATTTACCATAATGTAATGATTACAATTAAACTTTCATATATTATAGATTCATTATCCACCAACTGAAATTTGTCAGGTCTTTTATTGTTTTAATACTGATGATTTTGGCATACAACTCCTGATAACCCAAAAAACCTGTCTCAATAAATTAGCATATTTCACCCATCCAATCAAATAAGTGTTTTTTAATAACAAACAAAAAAAAACATCAAATAATAATGTTCAGTTATGCACTCAATACTTGGTCGGGAATCCTTTGGCAGAAATGACTGCTTCAATGCGGCGTGGCATGGAGGCAATCAGCCTGTGACACTGCTGAGATGTTATGGAGGCCCAGGATGCTTCAATAGCGGCCTTAAGCTCAACCAGAGTGTTGGGTCTTGCGTCTCTCAACTTTCTCTTCACAATATCCCACAGATTCTCTATGGGGTTCAGTTCAGGAGAGTTGGCAGGCCAATTGAGCACAGTAATACCATGGTCAGTAAACCATTTACCAGTGGTTTTGGCACTGTGAGCAGGTGCCAGGTCGTGCTGAAAAAATGAAATCTTCATCACCATAAAGCATTGACCCTGCCCTTGATGAAACACAGTGGACCAACACCAGCAGCTGACATGGCACCCCACACCATCACTGACTGTGGGTACTTGACACTGGACTTCAGGCATTTTGGCATTTCCTTCTCCCCAGTCTTCCTCCAGACTCTGGCACCTTGATTTCCGAATGACATGCAAAATTTGCTTTCATCAGAAAAAAGTACTTGGGACCACTTAGCAACAGTCCAGTGCTGCTTCTCTGTAGCCCAGGTCAGGCGCTTCTGCCGCTGTTTATGGTTCAAAAGTGGCTTTACCTGGGGAATGCGGCACCTGTAGCCCATTTCCTGCACACGCCTGTGCACGGTGGCTCTGGATGTTTCCACACCAGACTCAGTCCACTGCTTCCTCAGGTTCCCCAAGGTCTGGAATCGGTCCTTCTCCACAATCTTCCTCAGGGTCCGGTCTCCTCTTCTCGTTGTACAGCGTTTTCTGAAACATTGTTTCCTTCCAACAGACTTACCATTGAGGTGCCTTGATACAGCACTCTGGGAACAGCCTATTTGTTGAGAAATTTCTTTCTGGGTCTTACCCTCTTGCTTGAGGGTGTCAATGATGGCCTTCTTGACATCTGTCAGGTCGCTAGTCTTACCCATGATGGGGGTTTTGAGTAATGAACCCGGCAGGGAGTTTATATAAGCCTCAGGTATCTTTTGCATGTGTTTAGAGTTAATTAGTTGATTCAGAAGATTAGGGTAATAGGTCGTTTAGAGAACCTTTTCTTGATATGCTAATTTATTGAGACAGGTTTTTTGGGTTATCAGGAGTTGTATGCCAAAATCATCAGTATTAAAACAATAAAAGACCTGACAAATTTCAGTTGGTGGATAATGAATCTATAATATATGAAAGTTTAATTGTAATCATTACATTATGGTAAATAATGAAATTTAACACTATATGCTAATTTTTTGAGAAGGACCTGTATATGTATGTATGTATATATATATATATATATATATATATATATATATATATATATATATATATATATATATATATATATTTTATACCCCTATTGTTATTGACCCGACTTTTTCTGTTTCCTGTTGACATTGTAGAGAGCCAAGCATTCACAGATCCATGTGTGTGGCATTGAGTCATAGGCTTTCCTGTAGTCAATCCAGGCTGTGCCGAGATTGGTCTGTCTGGATCTTGAATCTTGAGCAATTGCTCTATCTACTTGGAGCTGGTACCTGGAGCCTCTGGAGTCGGTCCCAATGCCTCTGTGAGCTGGATTCATGCACTAGCTCATGTGGTTCTGTAGCTTGGTGGCTATGATGCCCGTGATATATATATTAGTATTTAAACATGGTATGTAATGATATTCTAGTCTTCGATGGAGAATGTAAAAGAGGAAGTTGGACAAGGATATGACATCACAATTCTTTTTTTTTTTTTTTTGTTAAATAATATATCTTTATTTGGCTTGCAAATCTGCAGAGAAAACCGCATGAAAATCCGCACCAGAGCCGTGCCGATTTTCAACTGCATTTTCTGCCAAGAGAGGCAGAATTTGCGCAGATTTTTACAAAGGCAAATCCGCAACGTTCGCACATACACAAGTTTTTCCTTATGTTGTTCCTATTAGGGTATTTGACACTCTTGGTTTTGTCTTACAAACACTTCTGTGTGAACATGTCCTTTGGATGCTATTATCCATTCTTCACTTGTATCCGCCATTTGTAGGTGTAATGTCCATTTTTAGTAATGTTTGTCATAAAGTAGTTCACTCTAATCATACCGAGTCATTAGTTTATTAATTACAAAAGGTATGGCTGGCGATCACTCAGTCCATACCGCACACATGTCCTTGCTGCACTAGGTAATTGTATCTTCTGACGCCTTGTATCACTGGATAAAACAATATTTTTCAGAGCTCTTGCTGCAGTTTGTGGAGGATTAGTGTTGCTTAGTGTGTAGAAGAACAGAGAATTGCTTATTTTGGCAGCATGGCCGTGCTGGTTGTTTGCTCACCTGTCATGATTTGGCTGGAGTCCTGACAGTAGCATGTGGATAGGCGAAGGTGGCCATGCTGTATTTTCCAGCAATGGGTTTGGATGTGTGACTGATAATAACATCACATACAAGAGACTGGATAGTTATTCCCCGTTTTGAGATTTATGTGAATTCTCAGGTTAGTCTTAGACTAGTATAGACTTTTTGTATTCTGCATATTGTACAGGTGCCCATATAGTAAATAAGCTCTAAATGTTGTTGATTTCTTAGGCCTAATTCAGACATCAGTGATTTTTTTCATACACAAAACAAACTGCTCAGGTTTAATCAATGACCTGGATCCAGTTGTTTTCATTGTGAAAACTGAATTTTCCCTTCACCCACGACACACCTGAGAGGGCCCCCACCTTCCCCCGCACCAGTTGGTTTCCTGTCCTTGATGGTGGGAACCTCGTGCTGAAATCCACAGTGAAGACACAAGAAAAGAGCTCTTACCCAGCCCTGTCCTGGTGTCCGGAAGAGCCGGCTACTTGCCTGTGGTACCGGGCCTTCAGGCATCAGGAAGCGCTGCTCACGGGTTCAGTGGGGGCTCTGATGCACGTGAGGGTGGCAGGGATGGGATACGCAGCATGTTTCAGTCTGCCTCATGCGCCCCTTCCTGTACTCCCAGTGTCCGCTCTCCACAGCGTGGGCTGCGGCCGGGAAGTCTTCCGAGTGTCCTCATGGGCACAAGGCACGCTGGGAATGAGCGTGCCCGAGTGACGTCATGGGGCGCGCTGGAAGAAAATGGCTCGATAAGAGCATCCTGGTTGGTTCTCGCTGGGGGCATTAACAGAGCAGGCGGACCCAGATAACTGCATTTTGGAACCCTCTTAAAAGGGGATCAGTCCACAGAAAAAGCTGCTTAGGCTCTAGCTCAACCTCAACTCCTGGGTACCATAGAGGATAAGAGCAACCAGCTACGAAAGCTGTAGCCAACACCTACAAACCATCGGCATGGACACAGTAAAGGGGTCAGCAGTCATCCCAGCCAGAGGAGCAGAGTGTCTCCTATACTTTGCTAGCACACGAGCCTGCTCAGGTGACGCTTTATCCAAGCACACTTGCTCATCACTAATATTAATGCCAAGGCTTCAGTTAATGATCGCAGGCAGACATGTCAGGGCTGCGGACGGCTCCGTACCTGGCTAGTGACATTGTGTCACGATATTGTATGAAATATCATATAAGTTTAATTTCTCTTGTTAGCCCAGGCTGTGGGCTAAAAACCCCCTTCCTTTTTCTCTCAGGCAAGAGCTTGCCGTGTCAACATATGTGGGGGAGTTTTATTGAAGAAAGGTATTTACGACTGGCATAGCTGCAGTGGAAAGTTGTGTTGGCTAAAACCGGTCTGATTCCCTTCTGTAAATGCAAGAGTCTTTGTTCTAATATTATAAGATTCTGGGCCAACGACTTGGGCTAAGAGAATAACAAATTCATATTGCTAACATTCCTCGGCTGTTCTGTCAGCCACTCTAAACATGAGCTTCTAACTCCATCAGGTAAAAAGTAGGGATTTCTCTGTAATTATGCATCACAAATAGGACATATTTGATCTCATTTGAATGCCAATGTTAATACGAGATGAATGCTGGGTTTGTTATGACTATGACATGTTCTGTAGCGGAGTTACAGGCATTAGACAAATTTAGGTTAAATTTAGTTAAACTGAAGAGATAGGAGGGACTGGGTAAACCTACCCCTGTTGGTGATGTCACAGGCTGCGGTTTATAAGTTTTGCCAGACCCCAGCAGTTTAGTTTTCACCTGGGGAGTCTGACTTGAAGAGCTGTTCCTAACCAGAGTCCTAATGCACTGGGACAGATGGAAACTCCCCCCAACTAGCCTGGTTGCCTGCAATGCTCTGAACACATGTAAGTGTTGATTTCTCATGTAATCCTTGTTTTTTTTATAATTACCTTGTACATATTTTCAATTGTCTCATATTGTAACATCTTTTATATGCCTTTTTATAAACACTGCCTCAAATCTTTTATGGGGTATAATATTTCATATACTAGATTCGTTCTTCCTGTTCTAAAACGTACCCGAAGTCTTCTGAAGGGAATTACGCTACTGTTTTGGGTTAGCTTCGGACCCGTTTAATCGAAGCTGGTGGCAGCATACGTTTGTACTGGGTATTTGGGAGTCGTTGTAGCGACTGCGGCGTTGATAATTATTGTTCCTGCCCTGCCTGAGTGGAAGTAGTTAAATCGCCTCGCTGCAGCGTGCACAATAGCCAGTACATAGCAGGCAGCCTTCCTGGCGACTAATTACTCTAGGTGCAGTACCTAATCTGACCTGAGAGTAAGGGGCCGCCAGAGAGCTGCAAGTTTCAAGTGGAACTGTAGCGGGATATACATAAATCCCTGCAGTTCGTGGTATATTGCAGAGCAGTGGGATACCTAAAATAAGCCCCTGCTGCAAACTAAGAGGTCAATAGCCTTGTGTGTGTTTTTTTTCATCACATTGTGGAGGGATAACTAAGATAAGGCCCCCTGCACGTGATAGCCGTCTGTTGGCCTAAAGTCACCCCGATCTGTGACGGTCACGGTGTAAATCGTGACAAATTGGTGGCAGCGGTGTGGATTTGTGACACATTGGTTATGTGGTCTCCAGTAATTACAGTACTTCTTCTATTGGGTGAATGACTGGCTGCAGCACACATCTCCCCAATGTTTGCAGTAGACTGCAGACTCATTATGTTAGCAACCCCATATCGTCTGCCTATAGCAGCGCCCCGGCACTAATGAATGGTACCACCACACTTCCCACTTGTGGTGTCACCTGATAAAGGACCTACATTTGCAGCATGATTAGCAGGGGTGATGTGTCGCTGCAGGCAGGTTCCAGCTACCAGGCTATGACACACTTGTAATACTGGAGTGCAGCTCTTTCCCGACTCTGGATTTTCCGGCTGATCTATGTAACAGGCTGTCACATAAAGTCATTGAAACTATATGACTCAGATCATTTTCCACCAGAGACCTTTAAAACGTGCAGCTTGTCATGAGCTCAGTTAGTGGTATTCCTTGCGCTGGTTTGTAATGTGGATGGCGGAGATCTTTCATAGCACCCTCCGAGTATTTCACATGGGACATACTTTATATAATGGCTTCATTTGTCTTGCAGCTTAGGCTTGCAATATCACATGTATATGTATTATATGTAATATATATTACCCATACTTTTATAATGTGTTGCCATAAAATGCATCACTAAACTGTTTGTGTAAAGTGGATTTAAACATGTTGTTTTTTTTTTTTTTCACATATTCATAGGGAACCTGTTACTCATTTCATGCTGCCTGAATCCTGGCCAGCATGAATCGGAGCCTGGCAGCCTTATAGCAGTCAGGTATGACTTCTTCCTCTGAAATGCTCCAGCCTTTCAGAAACAACTGAGATTAAGGCTATATGCACACGTTCAGGATTTTTCATGTTTTATTTCGCATTTTTACGGCCGTTTTCTGCGGGAAAAAACGTTTAAAAAAAAAAAATCGCATACATAAGCATCCCATCATTTTTAATGCATTCTGCAATTTTTGGGCACATGATATGTTTTTTTCCGCGAAAAAAACGCATCGCGGTAAAAAACGCAGCATGTTCATTAATTTTGTGCGCATTTTCCCTGCTATTTAATGCATTGGGAAGCTCTGGGAAAAATACTTGCAAAAAAGTGTCAAAAACGTGAAAAAACTGCGGAAAAAAACGCATGCAGATTTCTTGCAGAAAATATCCGGTTTTGTTCAGGAAATTTCTGCAAGAAATCCTGAATGTGTGCACAATCACATACCTTGAGGGTATGTGCACACATCAGGATTTCTTGCAGAAATTTCCTGACAAAAACCGGACATTTCTGCCAGAAATCAGCATGCGTTTTTTTCGCATTTTTTTGTGCTTTTTTTCCCCAATGCATGGAAAAACGCGAAAAATCCGCAAAATTAATGAACATGCTGCTTTTTTTTTTACCGCAATGCGTTTTTTTTCGCGGAAAGAAACGCATCATGTACACAAAAATTGCAGAATGCATTTTAAATGATAGAGTGCATATGTATACGTTTTTATAGCGTTTTTATCGCGACAAGACCTGAACGTGTGCACATACCCTGAAGATTCGGCCGGGGAGCATCGGAAGAGACATCCCTAGTCCAGCACCGCTGTAGTTGATTGATTCATATGTACACACTTGGAAGAGACCTGTCAATCATCTGGAGCGCTGCTTTTCATGTTTCTTCTTATCGGCTGCAGTGTCTCAGAATAATACATACCTTGCTCAGGTTCAAGCACTTTATTTAACATCATGCAGGAAGTGTTAATAATTGAGTCTTTTGGCACTGAACGCATTAAATGTCCCACAAAGGGAGGAAACTGGCATACTAAGTGGCCGACAGGTATGAATTATAAAAGCCATTTATTATTTCTTGGCTGATTTTTTTTTTTTTTTTTTTTTTGATTTACTGTGTATTTTGACTAGACTGCTGGATTACCCTCATTACATTATTTTTATAATTGCCACTTGTGAACAGGTGAATATTCTGTTGCAATCCTGTGATGCTGTATGATAGACTGAGAAAGGACGATGTGTGTGCCAGAAACGCGTCCGTCTGCCATGAGAGATTTTGTGGGACGTGTTTTTTTTTTTTTTTTTTAATATGGATTAAAATAAACCATTTGTAATTATTATTTTTATTTATTTTTGTTTTAACACCAGATGTGCTGTGTATTTTTGGATTACAAATATTAGGCTGGGGTCACACTTGCGAGTGGAATGCGAGAAACTACCACGAGTCTCTCGCATCAATAATAGAAATACATGCAGCCGCACACTCCGGTCCCGAGTGCTGGTGACAGTGACGGGTATTAATTAGAGAGGCTCGCATTGCACTCGCAAGTGTAACCCCGGCCTTACTCTGATTCATGCTCCCTGGAGCTTGGGCAGCATGAATCGAGTGATAAGTTCCCTTTAAAGGGAAGTCTCTAAGCAAATTGGATCGGCTGCATACATGTCTTCAAAATGGTAAAATAATACCTAATCACCTGCTGTCACCCCCTTGGATCAGCACATCCCGTTATTTGATCACTTTGATTGCCTGCAGTGGACAGGTGCCTGGAACAGTGAATCTTCAAGGAAGCTCCAGTAGTCTTTAGGGTATGTGCACACAATGCGGATTTTGCTGCGGATCCGCAGCGTTTCTGCAGCTGCGGATCCGCAGCAGTTTCCCATGGGTTTACAGTTCAATGTAAACCTATGGGAAACAAAAAACGCTGTGCACATGCTGCGGAAAGAAACGCAGCGGTTTACGTTCCGCAGCATGTCACTTTCTGCGGATTCCGCAGCGGTTTAACAACTGCTCCAATAGAAATCTGCAGTTGTAAAACTGCAGTGAAAACCGAAAAAAAAAAAACGCAGTAAATCCGCGATAAATATGCAGCGGTTTTCCACTGCGGATTTATCAAATCCGCAGTGGACCCAGAATACCAGTGCACATACCCTTACAGGGACAGAAAGCCATCATGTCTCTTACTTGACTGACATCCTCATCTGCCTGTGTGCAGAGTAAGGCTAGGTTCATATTGCGTTAGTGCAACCCGTTTAGCGCTAGCGGGTTGCGCTAACGCAATGTTTTTAATGGGGCCGCGTCCCGGGGTCGCGGTAACATCCCCGCTCTCGCAGATCCCCGATCTGCGAGAGCGGGGAACGGACCACGGGCGCGCCTCGGACGCTGCAAGCAGCGTCCGCGGCGCGCCAGGAAACACCGGCGCGTCGCATAGCGCGTGCCGAACATGGCACACGCTAGTGCTGCGCGTTCCCATTGCTGTGAATGGGCGCGCTAACGGACGCGTTGCACGGCGTTAATTTCGCCTTGCAACGCTGTCCGTTAGCGCTTTCCCATTAACGCAATGTGAACCCAGACTAAGATGTCGGCCATTGACTAGAGGGGGTTGATCACAGCACACTCGCTGCATAGTGAGCCCTGACTGTTCATTTCCTCAGCGCCACCTCCATGACTGTAGTGAGCAGCTGTGAAGAGATTACATCTCAAAGTTAACACTGCCAAACATGTTTGAAAACAATATTTCCCTCCAGATTACTGCTATGGTTGCAGGCTAATATTGTATTTTTTGGTTCTTTTTACCCTAAGGACCCCGTAGCGATACCTATCTCCCCTTATTACCCCATGCACCGGAGCAGTCAGATTTTCTCATAGTACATAAGGATCAGGCATTGAAATATTAACCTGCAGATCCTTGTCTCCTCCAACATCATTGGCTGGGGAGTTACAGAGCCTTGCAAAAGTATTCGGCCTCCTGGAACTTTTCAACCTTTTCCCACATATCATGCTTCAAACATAAAGATACCAAATGTACATTTTTGGTGTGAAGAATCAACACCAAGTGGAACACAATTGTGAAGTTGAATGAACTTTATTGGTTACTTTAAATTTATTTGGAAATTCAAAAACTGAAAAGTGGGACGTGTAATATTATTCGGCCCCTGTAACTTAATACTTTGTTGCACCACCTTTTGCTGCGATTACAGCTGCAAGTCGCTTGGGGTATGTCTCTATTAATTTTGTACATCGAGAGACTGAAATCCTTGCCCATTCTTCCTTGGCAAACAGCTCGAGCTCAGTGAGGTTTGGTGGAGATTGTTTGTGATCAGCAGGTTTCAACTCTTTCCACAGATTCTCGGTTGGATTGAGGTCTGTACTTTGACTTGGCCATTCGAACACCTGGATATGTTTATTTGTGAACCATTCCATTGTAGATTTTGCTTTATGTTTGGGATCATTGTCTTGTTGGAAGACAAATCTCCATCCCAATCTCAGTTCTTTTGCAGACTCCAACAGGTTTTCTTCAAGAATGGTCTGGTATTTGGCTCCATCCATCTTCCCATCAATTTTAACCATCTTCCCTGTCCCTGCTGAAGAAAAGCAGGTCCAAACCATGATGCTGCCACCACCATGTTTGACAGTGGGGATGGTGTGTTCAGGGTGATGAGCTGTGTTGCCTTTACGCCAAACATATTGTTTGGCATTGTTGCCAAAAAGTTTGATTTTGGTTTCATCTGACCAGAGCACCTTCTTCCACATGTTTGGTGTGTCTCCCAGGTGGTTTGTTGCAAATGCTAAATGACACTTTTCATGGATATCTTTGAGAAATGGCTTTCTTCTTGCCACTCTTCCATAAAGGCCAGATTTGTGCAGTGTACGACTGATTGTTGTCTTATGGACAGACTGTCCCACCTCAGCTGTAGATCTCTGCAGTTCATCCAGAGTGATCATGGGCCTCTTGGCTGCATCTGTGATCAGCCTTCTCCTTGTTTGAGATGAAAGTTTAGAGGGATGGCCGGGTCTTGGTAGATTTGCAGTGGTATGATCCTTCCATTTCAATATGATCGCTTGCACAGTGCTCCTTGGGATGTTTAAAGTTTTGGAAATCATTTTGTATCCAAATCCGGCTTTACGCTGTGTGCACACGTTCAGGATTTTTCGCTTAAATGCATACATGTGCATGCCATCATTTATAATGCATTCCGAAATTTTTGTGCATATGTTGCGTTTTTTTCCGCGAAAAAATGCATTGCGGTAAAAAACGCAGCATGTTCATTAACCCCTCTGTGACCTTAGACGTACTATCCCGTCGAGGTGCCCTGGGCTTATCTGACCCTGGACGGGATAGTACGTCATAGCCGATCGGCCGCGCTCACGGGGGGAGCGCGGCCGATCGCGGCCGGGTGTCAGCTGCTTATCGCAGCTGACATCCGGCACTATGTGCCAGGAGCGGTCACGGACCGCCCCCGGCACATTAACCCCTGGCACACCGCGATCAAAGATGATCGCGATGTGCCGGCGGTGCAGGGAAGCACCGCGCAGGGAGGGGGCTCCCTGCGGGCTTCCCTGAGCCCCCCGCAGCAACGCGATGTGATCGCGTTGCTGCGAGGGTCTCCTCACCTCCCTCCCTGCTCGAGCCCCGGATCCAAGATGGCCGCGGATCCGGGTCCTGCAGGGAGGGAGGTGGCTTCACAGAGCCTGCTCAGAGCAGGCACTGTAAAGCAGCCTGCACTCCTATCAGATCAGTGATCTGACAGAGTGCTGTGCAAACTGTCAGATCACTGATCTGTGATGTCCCCCCCTGGGACAAAGTAAAAAAGTTAAAAAAAAATTTTCCAAATGTGTAAAAAAAATAAAAAAAAATATTCCAAAATAATGAAAAAAAAAAAAAAATATTATTCCCATAAATACATTTCTTCATCTAAATAAAAAAAAAAAAACAATAAAAGTACACAAATTTAGTATCGCCGCGTCCGTAACGACCCGACCTATAAAACTGTCCCACTAGTTAACCCCTTCAGTAAACACCGTAAGAAAAAAAAAAAAAAAACGAGGCAAAAAACAACGCTTTATTATCATACCGCCGAACAAAAAGTGGAATAACACGCGATCAAAAGGACAGATATAAATAACCATGGTACCGCTGAAAGCGTCATATTGTCCCGCAAAAAAAGAGCCGCCATACAGCATCATCAGCAAAAAAATAAAAAAGTTATAGTCCTGAGAATAAAGCGATGCAAAAATAATTATTTTTTCTGTAAAATAGTTTTTATCGTATAAAAGCACCAAACCATAAAAAAATGATATAAATGAGGTATCGCTGTAATCGTACTGACCCGAAGAATAAAACTGATTTATCAATTTTACCAAACGTGGAACGGTATAAACGCCTCCCCCAATAGAAATTCATGAATAGCTGGCTTTTGGTCATTCTTCCTCACAAAAATCGGAATAAAAAGCGATAAAAAAATGTCACGTGCCCAAAAATGTTTTCAATAAAAACGTCAACTCGTCCCGCAAAAAACAAGACCTCACATGACTCTGTGGACCAAAATATGGAAAAATTATAGCTCTCAAAATGTGGTATTGCAAAAAATATTTTTTGCAATAAAATAGGTCTT
This sequence comes from Ranitomeya imitator, assembly GCF_032444005.1. Taxonomy (NCBI): domain Eukaryota; kingdom Metazoa; phylum Chordata; class Amphibia; order Anura; family Dendrobatidae; genus Ranitomeya; species Ranitomeya imitator. Next base: position 995,875,564 of record NC_091282.1, read on the forward strand.
TCAGTGTGTGACGGCTGCCAATCATAAAAATCCGCTAAAAAACTCGCTATAAAAGTAAATCAAACCCCCCTTCATCACCCCCTTAGTTAGGGAAAAATAAAAAAAAATGTATTTATTTCCATTTTCCCATTAGGGCTAGGGTTAGGGCTAGGATTAGGGTTAGGGTTAGGGCTAGGGTTAGGGCTAGGGCTAGGGTTAGGGCTAGGGTTAGGGTTAGGGCTAGGGTTAGGGCTAGGGTTAGGGTTAGGGCTAGGGTTAGGGCTAGGGTTAGGGCTAGGGTTAGGGCTAGGGTTAGGGCTAGGGTTAGGGTTAGGGCTAGGGTTAGGGCTAGGGTTAGGGTTAGGGCTAGGGTTAGGGCTAGGGTTAGGGCTAGGGTTAGGGCTAGGGTTAGGGTTAGGGTTGGGGCTACAGTTAGGGTTGGGGCTAAAGTTAGGGTTAGGGTTTAGATTACATTTACAGTTGGGAATAGGGTTGGGATTAGGGTTAGGGGTGTGTCAGGGTTAGAGGTGTGGTTAGGGTTACCGTTGGAATTAGGGTTAGGGGTGTGTTTAGATTAGGGTTTCAGTTATAATTGGGGGGTTTCCACTGTTTCGGCACATCAGGGGCTCTCCAAACACGACATGGCGTCCGATCTCAATTCCAGCCAATTCTGCGTTGAAAAAGTAAAACAGTGCTCCTTCCCTTCCGAGCTCTCCTGTGTGCCCAAACAGGGGTTTACCCCAACATATGGGGTATCAGCGTACTCAGGACAAATTGGACAACAACTTTTGTGGACCAATTTCTCCTGTTACCCTTGGGAAAATACAAAACTGGGGGCTAAAAAATAATTTTTGTGGGAAAACAAAAAGATTTTTTATTTTCACGGCTCTGCGTTATAAACTGTAGTGAAACACTTGGGGGTTCAAAGTTCTCACAACACATCTAGATAAGTTCATTGAGGGGTCTAGTTTCCAATATGGGGTCACTTGTGGGGGGTTTCTACTGTTTAGGTACATTAGGGGCTCTGCAAACGCAATGTGACGCCTGCAGACCAATCCATCTAAGTCTGCATTCCAAATGATGCTCCTTCCCTTCCAAGCCCTCCCATGCGCCCAAACGGTGGTTCCCCCCAACATATCGGGTATCAGCGTACTCAGGACAAATTGGACAACAACATTTAGGGTCCAATTTCTCCTGCTAACCTTGGAAAAATACAAAACTGGGGGCTAAAATATAATTTTTGTGGAAAAAAAAATATTTTTTATTTGCATGGCTCTGCGTTATAAACTGTAGTGAAATACTTGGGGGTTCAAAGCTCTCACAACACATCAAGATGAGTTCCTTAGGGGGTCTACTTTCCAAAATGGTGTCACTTGTGGGGGGTTTCTACTGTTTAGGTACATTAGGGGCTCTGCAAACGCAATGTGACGCCTGCAGACCATTCCATCTAAGTCTGCATTCCAAATGGCGCTCCTTCCCTTCCGAACCCTCCCATGCGCCCAAACGGTGGTTCCCCCCCACATATGGGGTATCAGCGTACTCAGGACAAATTGGACAACAACTTTTGGGGTCCAATTTCTCCTGTTACCCTAGGGAAAATACAAAACTGGGGGCTAAAAAATAATTTTTGTGGGAAAAAAATTTTGTTTTATTTTTATGGCTCTGCATTATAAACTTCTGTGAAGCCCTTGGTGGGTCAAAGTGCTCACCACACATCCAGATAAGTTCCTTAGGGGGTCTACTTTCCAAAATGGTGTCACTTGTGGGGGGTTTCAATGTTTAGGCACATCAGTGGCTCTCCAAACGCAACATGGCGTCCCATCTCAATTCCTGTCAATTTTGCATTGAAAAGTCAAACGGCGCTCCTTCCCTTCCGAGCTCTCCCATGCGCCCAAACAGTGGTTTACTGCCACATATGGGGTATCAGCGTACTCGGGACAAATTGGACAACAACTTTTGTGGTCCAATTTCTTCTCTTACCCTTGGAAAAATAAAAAATTGGGGGCAAAAATATAATTTTTGTGAAAAAATATGATTTTTTATTTTTACGGTTCTGCATTATAAACTTCTGTGAAGCACTTGGTGGGTCAAAGTGCTCACCACACCTCTAGATAAGTTCCTTAGGGGGTCTACTTTCCAAAATGGTGTCACTTGTGGGAGGTTTCAATGTTTAGGCACATCAGTGGCTCTCCAAACGCAACATGGCGTCCCATCTCAATTTCTGTCAATTTTGCATTGAAAAGTCAAACTGCGCTCCTTCCCTTCCGAGCTCTCCCATGCGCCCAAACAGTGGTTTACTGCCACATATGGGGTATCAGCGTACTCAGGACAAATTGGACAACAACTTTTGAGGTCCAATTTCTTCTCTTACCCTTGGAAAAATAAAAAATTGGGGGCAAAAATATAATTTTTGTGAAAAAATATGATTTTTTATTTTTACGGTTCTGCATTATAAACTTCTGTGAAGCACTTGGTGGGTCAAAGTGCTCACCACACATCCAGATAAGTTCCTTAGGGGGTCTACTTTCCAAAATGGTGTCACTTGTGGGGGGTTTCAATGTTTAGGCACATCAGTGGCTCTCCAAACGCAACATGGCGTCCCATCTCAATTCCTGTCAATTTTGCATTGAAAAGTCAAATAGCGCTCCTTCCCTTCCGAGCTCTCCCATGCGCCCAAACAGTGGTTTACTGCCACATATGGGGTATCAGCGTACTCAGGACAAATTGGACAACAACTTTTTGGGTCCAATTTCTCCTGTTACCCTTGGTAAAATAAAACAAATTGGAGCTGAAGTAAATTTTTTGTGTAAAAAAGTTAAATGTTCATTTTTATTTAAACATTCCAAAAATTCCTATTAAACACCTGAAGGGTTAATAAACTTCTTGAATGTGGTTTTGAGCACCTTGAGGGGTGCAGTTTTTAGAATGGTGTCACACTTGGGCATTTTCTATCATATAGACCCCTCAAAATGACTTCAAATGAGACGTGGTCCCTAAAAAAAAATGGTGTTGTAAAAATGAGAAATTGCTGGTCAACTTTTAACCCTTATAACTCCCTAACAAAAAAAAAAATTGGTTCCAAAATTATGCTGATGTAAAGGAGACATGTGGGAAATGTTACTTATTAAGTATTTTGTGTGACATATCTCTGTGATTTAATTGCATAAAAATTCAAAGTTTGAAAATTGCGAAATTTTCAAAATTTTCGCCAAATTTCCGTTTTTTTCACAAATAAACGCAGGTACTATCAAAGAAATTTTACCACTATCATGAAGTACAATATGTCACGAGAAAACAATGTCAGAATCACCAGGATCCGTTGAAGCGTTTCGGAGTTATAACCTCATAAAGGGACAGTGGTCAGAATTGTAAAAATTGGCCCGGTCATTAACGTGCAAACCACCCTTGGGGGTAAAGGGGTTAATTTTGTGGATTTTTTTGTGGATTTCCCCACTATATTATTGCATTGGGAACCTCCGGGAAAAAAAACGCAAAAAATCCGCAAAAAAAAAAAAAAACGCATGCGGATTTGTTGCAGAAAATGTTTGGTTTTGTTCAGGAATTTCTGCAAGGAATCCTGACGTGTGCACATAGCCTTAAACTTCTCCACAACAGTATCACGGACCTGCCTGTTGTGTTCCTTGGTCTTCATGATGCTCTCTGAGCTTCAAACAGAACCCTGAGACTATCACAGAGCAGGTGCTTTTATAAGGAGACTTGATTACACACAGGTGGATTATATTTATCATCATTGGACATTTAGGACAACATTGGATCATTCAGAGATCCACAATGAACTTCTGGAGTGAGTTTGCTGCACTGAAAGTAAAGGGGCCGAATAATATTGCACGCCCCACTTTTTTCAGTTTTTGAATTTCCACAAAAATTTAAAATAACCAATAAATTTCGTTCAACTTCACTATTGTGTTCCACTTGTTGTTGATCTTTATGTTTGAAGCATGATATGTGGGAAAAGGTTGAAAAGTTCCAGGGAGCCGAATACTTTCGCAAGGCGCTGTATGTGGCTGCCATACACGTTAGAGTGTTGACCGACTCCATATTGGTGGGTTCAATTGACCTCAGTGTAATGTCTACAGGGGGCTTAATCAGTGTCGGACTAGGGTGCCAAGGACCCACCAGTGACATTGACTTTGGGGGCCCACTTCTCACCTGCATGCAAATATTACATTACCCTGGTTCATTAATTTACCTATATCTCTATATAATGATTAACTGGGTTGTTTGGTTTATGATGAGATGCTGCTTTTTTCTGAACAGAGAGAATCAAGTGAATTATGCCAAGTACTGACCATACAGTGTGGTTGGGGGTTCCCCTGTGGGCCAGTCCGAGCCTGGGCTTAATCCTATGTCAGGAATCTTTGAAGGGGTATTCCCAAGGTGGATATTCTGAAGAGCCCCAGCTGATTGGAGCAGAGGTTGATCATTTGCATTCATTCTAATGGCAGTTCCGACAATCAGCCCAGTGTTTGGCAAGCTGTCACAGTAAGTCCTGCAGATTGGCAGGTGGCATCTTTGGGTTTTTCTCTAGTCATCTGTAGGGCTATGACCCTGATAAGGGGCGTTATCCTTGCCTCACACAGGTCGGTGCCGTAGCCATCATTTTTTTCTCAGTCCTGTTTGTATTAGTCATTTTTTTAATTGTATGTATACAATGTGTTAGAATTTGGAAAGGAGTAAGTCAAATGCAGAAACTTGCTGCAAACCTCAGGCCGCTGAAATCACTTTCCATTACAGTAAAAGGGCAAAGGCCATTGTGGCTGCTGTGGATTTCCATAACCTTTATGTAACTCTCCCCCTCCGCAGGTTTATGGCGTCTGCACTAGATTACCGTGAGGACATTACATGTCAGTCACCAAGTGATGATGCTGTTGTCATATTTAATCTGAAATTCCAGTCCAGTTTTCTACAGTGACAAACGTGCTGCAGGCATGACTCCATCCCTGCCGAGCAGTGAGCGGGCGCTGGGATCAGCACTGACATGAGCAGGAATGGAGCGATCAGATTACAGCTCAGTAAGGAAGCCGAGCTGCAGATGCCAGGATTACACTATAATCCCCTATTCCAGGGAACGTGTTTGCTGTGATGAGGAGAAAATTGGTTTTCCTATTGAAAAAAAGTCTTGTTTCATAGCCGTTCTCCAGGGAAAGTGTAGTGTACACAAGGCGGCCATATATATGACTCGCCATACTTTGTAATACTTTGCGCCTGAGCAGGAGCTGCTCTGGCCCTTACTTAGTTGAAGTGAAAAATCACTGCACTCATCCAGTTCAAAAAAAGAGTTGCTTAGGTGAACACTTTATTGAGGTACGGTGATGAAGACGAAACGACAGGTAATAAGGCAATTAACGTTTCGGCCACCCAGTGGCCTTGATCACAATAATGCTGTAACAAACAGAAATAATACAATGTATCAACACATGGTTATATACAGTACCCCAATAATATATACAAAATATACAATTAAAGGAAAACTTTTTACAATTTCAAGAAAGAATCCTATGTGTAATCTTAGAAAACATGTCAGGGTCCTCAGATAACCAGAGAATAGAAAAAACTATATTCTTCCTGAGACCTATGTTGCAAAGGACATTCAAAAGAGACTGGTTTACAAGGGTTGGGTCAACTTTAAGAGCGACTACAAATCACACATTACAGAAGGTAAAACAGATGCACATACCCTTTGTGGCGGTTCGTTTCTATCAATGGACGTTTTGTTGTTTAAAGGTAATCAATTGTGAAGATGGCCAAGTCTTAACCTGTTTGAGGTGATGGGAGATAATGAGAGATGGCCGGATGCATATATCACTATATACGTGTGCGCGTATGCATTTCTCCGTAGGCCCCGAGTAATCTCCTTGCCTCAAGTGCAATATTGTGAATAGACTTGTAAAAACCTGTGAGAGTTAAGTACTTAACGGCGTATAGGGGTTAGAAATAAAGGTATTTACCCTATACAGGAATATAAGGCCTGTGATCCAAACAGGGATTATCCGGGATGGTGTATATGTGCATGTACCATCTACCCACAAGGGGGTTTGCAGCAACATAAACAAATCCATAGATCTTTCTACTGGGTTTTTCAAGTAACAAAGTTCCCATTAAACAATTGACTCTATCATACTTGCCCGTGTAGCGTTGAGCCAGCAGGGACTGAAGTAGATAGAGGTAACCGCGTTGTATGTGCACACTTGCCCGAAATGATTATAGCTGCTTAAGTCTGTAAATGGGTACAACATGGGACTTAAGGTATCTGCATATGAACTAAGCAGGACTTATCTGTCATATACCGGTTGTCTCACATCCATAGGCAGCGCAGTAGGAACCGCGATCCTAGTCCTGGAAGACAGCGTTCGTGGCAAAGTGGGAGGTGCCAACACAGTATGTGTCCTGGCCAAGAGAGCGGCTGTAGGGTTAAAGTGCAGTGCCGCTGTATAAATGCTCAGGTCGGTCGTCGGTCACGTGACCGGACATGGTGGGAGACGCCTGCGCTGAGTGCAGTGGTGATTGTTACCATAGTGTTCTCTAGCGCTTGCACGGTAGGGCCGATTGCCGGCGCATGTGCAGCGCGTAGTAGGGACAATGGTGGTTGCTATTATTAGCATGGCAGCGTCTGTGAAGTAGGATGTGCTTCACACTATCTCTGTGGCGCCTGCGCCATGCTCAGCGGTGGCTGTGTGACTCTTTGCGCGGTAGGACTGATTGCGGCGCATGTGCAACACTTAGTGGGAACAACGGTAGTTGCTAATGTTACCATGGCAGCGTCTATGTAGTAGGATGTGGTTCACACTAGCTCTGCAGATAGTAATAAGTAAAATAATATGGCAGAAATATAATCTAGAAAATAATACAGGTAACACATATGGGACAAGTAAAACATGGGACAAATAAACAAAAAGTAAGAGTCCAAACTGTAATGATTATTCACAGAGAAGAGCTTGAGTTGAAATAAATAAATACATAGAAAATAAATGGAAAATGAACTGAAAATAACTAATTTGGGTTGAAAACGGGTTAAAGAAAAGTAAAAATAAGAACAAAGGGGAACAAAAATAAAAAAAAAGAAATTAATAAAATTAAATGAAAAAAATAAAAACAAATTAAAAAAAAAAATGGAAATAATATAATGGAGGGTTAAATGAAACTTGCATGGAACATAAGGGGTAAAAGTCTTAACAACCTGAATATGCAAAATGTCAAGTCTACAAGTGCGGTGGATCAATTTGTCTAGAAAAAACAAAAACTTGGTTATAGTGGCCAATCAAGTATCCTATTAAGACCTCTAGGAGTGTATTCAGAGTGTAGATCCAAAACGTTTCTGTTTTAGCAATTGGATATAATTGCCACCCCTCCTTGGGCGTAGGACTTTCTCAATTACTTGAAACCTGAGTTGAGCTACACTGTGTTTTGCTTCTTTAAGTTGCAAAGGGAGTGTTAGCTGTGTTTTCTCACACCTGATGGTGGACTTGTGGCTAGAGATCCTGTACCTAATCGTCTGGGTAGTTTCACCCACATATAGTAGTCCACATGGGCATTTGATGACGTATATTACAAAATTGGACTCGCAAGTATAGTAATCTTTAATGGGAAAAGATTTCCCAGTGCGAGGGTGTAATACTTCACTACCCTTAATTATATTCGAGCAGCTCATGCAGTTCAGGCATGGAAATGTGCCTGTCCTTCTTTGTCCTGGGAGGAGGTGGTTTTAATGTACCTAAGTCAGCCCTAACCACTCTGTCTGTCTCTTACGTTCCATAGTCATCGCATGCACATCAGAGGTGGATCTTTGAAAATTTGGATGTGTGGGTAGGCCTTTGTAAGAAGAGGCCAATGATCTCAGATAAGGTTATGGATTCTGCGCATGGTAGGGTGATGATTGTGGACAAATGGGAGTCTAAGATTCTTGTACGTGGTTATGGCCGTGTCCCCTGTCTCATTAAGGGCTTTGATGGATTCTATCTCAAGGAGCTCAGTTGGATAATTGCTTGCCCTAAATTTGTTGGCCATTTCATGTATTCCGGTTTCTCTGGTCGCAGAGTTGGAGACAATCCTAGTGACTCTCTTGAACTGTGATCTGGGGAGACTATCCTTGGTAGATTTTGGATGGCAGCTATTATATAGCAGTAGACTGTTGCAGTCAGTTGGTTTAGTGTATATGTCAGTGCTGAGAATACCAAATGCATCCTTGAGAGCCCTGGTTATCTGAGGACCCTGACTTGTTTTCTAATTATTGTACATAGGATTCTTTCTTGAAATTCAAAAAGTTTTCCTTTAATTGTATATTTTGAATATATTATTGCAGCACTGTATATAACCATGTGTTGATGCATTGTATTTTTTCTGTTTGTTACAGCATTGTTGTGATCAAGGCCACTGGGTGGCCGAAACATTAATTGCCTTATTACCTGTCGTTTCGTCTTCATCACCGTCTCTCAATAAATTGTTCACCTAAGCAACTCTTTTTTTGAACTGGATGAGTGCAGTGATTTTTCACTTCAACTATTTATGGGACCATTGGCTCCGTTCACTCGCACCATCAAACTCTACAAATAGTCGAGTGCTAGCTTTTCGTTTTTTACTGGCCCTTACTTAGATAGGGGTCCATGAACTACTACTACTTGAGGGAGTCTTTTAACAATGAACAGAAGACAAAGAGCCCGCCTGCTCGGACCCCTGCGATAAAGTGTAATCTATGAGAAACCTGTCCATATCTGTTCAATTTCCCTGCAGCACCACCACAGTAAAAATGAAGGATTGCACCGTTCGGAATCATCATTGTGATGTCTGTGTAATATGTTATAGCACAGGACAGAGCCTCCAGGCCGAGATAGGGGGATCCCTAAATAGGTTTTCCAAACTTAGCAACCCTTTTAAAATGTGTAGTTATCTGCAATATATTAAATAGGTGATCCCAAAATTGAACGTTATTCCCTATCCATAAGTTAGGGGCTTACTTACTGTCAGTCAGGGGTCTAACTGCTGGGACCCCTAGGATTGTGAGAACAGGGCTCGGAGTGCTTTGGCAGTCCCAGAGACCATGTTATGAGCATGCACACCAGCACTCCATCCATGGTCCTCCATCACTGAGGTTTCCCCAGAGATCAGGGATTTATCTCCTGTCCTGTGGATAAGGACTACCTTTCAGTTCTGGGAATACTCCTTTATATTTGACTTAGCACATATTTAGATTTTGTTGCTTAATATTGTCAGCCACGAGAGACCACAATAACAAAGTACTCCGCCCCTCTTGTGGGATGGATGGGGAGCAAAAGTTCAAGCTGTTATGTTTGGGTTAGTATTAATACTGCTCTTCCTCCCCCTTTTATTCTGAATGTAAAATACCTGGCCATGTACATATTTTTGGAGCTGTACTCTGTAATTTAGATGTGAAGTTGAGTTCTTTATCCTCTCCTGTCTGTGGGGAAGATGGGTTTAGAAAGGATGGCCGGCCGGCTGTGGCTTGGGGAAGTTGATGACCAGGCTGTTTCTGGTACACTATATTTATTTTGATTTTACTCTCTTGTATAGCGCCATCCTATTCCACAGACCTCATCACTGTGCCCATAAGGGCTCACAATGTAAATTCCCCATCAGTAGGTCTTTGTAGTGTGGGAGGAAACTGGAAAAACCTGTGGGAAAAGGGATACTTTCCTTGGTGGGCCTCATTGCTGCAAAGCTCCAGTGTTATCCACTGACCACCGTGCTGCCTATTACCTGTCAGTACGTACAATTATACAGTCTCTCCCATAGACCGTGTGTGGAGCAGCTGAGCACCAGTGGACCAAAGTGATTCCTTGTACCTGAACATTTTTTTTTCTCTCGCAAATTTCCCAGCCTTCCTTTGTTACATCAGATGTATTATCCCCCTACCCAATAACTGACTGGGTACAATGCCCGCTCACTGTTTTGTTGTGGTTTTGTGTTGTGGTTTTTTTTTGTTTTGCTTTTTTTGTTAAATCAAAATACATTCAAGCCATAATAAAATGTCACACAAATCATTTTTTTTTTTTTTATGTGAAAATTAAAGACAATCTATACACTGGTCTTGATAATAACGCCTGCTGGAGTATGAGGCCCATACGACTTAATATATTCAGTCACACATTCACAAACACTTCTCCACTGACAGTCGCCAGAGATGGGTGGGCTCGCTCCCAGTATAGGTACCGGTCCCAGAGGTGGGGCCACATCTATACCACATCTATCAAAACCATTGTTGGACTAAATTGGCCAGGACAAATGTCTTGAGGCAAATGCCCCTCTAAAGCACCACTTCAGCTTTTTAAATTGCTAGACTGGTGCTACTAATCAAAGTTCCCTGCCCTCAGTGGTACACTTGCCAGCCGCCATCATCTTCTGTTGTCAGCCCCATGCCTGTCGGTCTCCAGCAATTTGTGACCTGCAGATTGCTCCAGTGTTCGGATCCGGATGTCACAACTCAATGCAAGTGTATGAGAGACAGAACGAGGATCTCTTAGACTTAGGGCCCCTTTCCACTTGTGTGAGAAAAAAACGGTCCGATTTACGGACCGAAAAAACGGATGTAACGTCTGCGAGTGTCATGCGATTTTTTTTTATCGCAACATCCGTATGACATCCGTATTGCTGTCCGATTTTTACGCACGGGTCTCCTTTGAAAAGCCGGTAATTCAGCGCAGAGTACAGTAAAATCACAGTGACAGGTTAGATTAGAGTAGATATATACACATAGAATAGGTATATATACATATATATATGTCAGGGAGACACCTATATATATATATTTATATTTAATGCAGCGTTAGGTTGTTGTAATTTTTTATTTAACGCCCAATCCACTCCGTGAAGACCCTCGTTCTGTGACAAAAAAAAAAAATAATAAACCAACAATATACTTACCTTCCACAGATCTGTAAAGTCCAACGATGTAAATCCTTCTGAAGGGGTTAAAACATTTTGCAGCCAGGAGCTTTGCTAATGCAATGCTACTCCTCGCTGCAAAACCCCGGGGAATGAGTCTAAATATAGATCAATGAGCTATATTTAGCTTCATTTGCGGTGAGGCGCCCTCTGCTGGCTGTTCATAGATCGTGGGAACTTTCCTAGCTCCCAGGCTTTCTAGGAAAGTTCCCACGATCTATGAACGCAAATGAAGCTAAATATAGCTCATTGATCTATATTTAGACTCATTCCCCGGGGTTTTGCAGCGAGGAGTAGCATTGCATTAGCAAAGCTCCTGGCTGCAAAATGTTTTAACCCCTTCAGAAGGATTTACATCGTTGGACTTTACAGATCTGTGGAAGGTAAGTATATTGTTGGTTTTTTTTTTTTTTTGTCACAGAACGAGGGTCTTCACTGAGTGGATTGGGCGTTAAATAAAAAATTACAACAACCTTTGTTTTTATTTCATTAAAATAATTTTTAATAATGTGTGTGTGTTTTTTTTAACCCTTTCTTTCAATTGGATTAATAATGGATAGGTGTCATAATTGACGCCTCTCCATTATTAATTAGGCTTAATGTCACCTTACAATTGCAAGGTGGCATTAACCCTTCATTACCCCATATCCCACCGCTACACGGGAATGGGAAGAGAGTGGCCAAGTGCCAGAATAGACGCATCTTCCAGATGTGCCTTTTCTGGGGTGGCTGGGGGCAGGTGTTTTTAGCCAGGGGGGCCAATAACCATGGACCCTCTCCAGGCAATTAATATCTGCCCTCAGTCACTGGCTTTACTACTCTGGCGGAGAAAATTGTGCGGGAGCCCACGCCAATTTTTTCCGCCATTTAACCCTTAAATATAATAGCTAGAACGCCCAAATTTTGCATATACACACTACTAACATTAGTAGTGTGGAATATGCAAAAAAAAAATGGTGATATGAGATGGTTTACTGTATGTAAACCAGGTCTCATATCATGTCGGGTTTGTGAAGGAGAAAGCAAAAGCCGGTAATTGAATTACCAGCTTTAAAGCTATCTCACGCTGCATTAAATATAAATATATATATATATAGGTGTCTCCCTGACATATATATATGTATATATACCTATTCTATGTGTATATATCTACTCTCATCTAACCTGTCAGTGTGATTTTACTGTACTCTGCGCTGAATTGCCGGCTTTTCTAAGGACACGGGTGCGTAAAAATCGGACAGCACTCGCATGGTGCGAGTGCTGTGCGTTTTTTTTTCTCGCACCCATTGACTTGCATTGGCGAGTCTCGTCCAAGAATCTCAGCAATACGCAGCATGCTGCGATTTTTTTTCTCAGCCGACACAGATTTTTCTCAGTCCGATTTCGGCTGGGAAAAAAAAATCGCAAATGGAGTGTCACATATTGATTAACATTGGTCCGAGTGCAATCCGATTTTTTATCGGATTGCACTTGTCCGTTTTCCTCACAAATGGAAAGGGGCCCTTACATTTAGAGCTTGCCACTGTTACCTCTGACTTGCAGTCAGTCAGAAGTTGCAGTGGGAAGAGCTGAAGACTGCAGCTGGTAAGTGTAAGACTAGGCTCAGGAAACTTAGTTTAGTGACACCACACCAGCTCTGAAATAGTAAAATAAAGGCTGGAGTGCTGCTTTAAAGGGGTTGTCCTGTCTAAAATGACAAGTCTGCAGTCTCTCTATATGACTGCAGACTTGTTGATCCTCCCAGTGCACACTTTGGGAATTCGCTGGTGTCAGCGCCAGTGACAGCAGTCACAAGACCGCAGGTATGTGATATGCATATTCCCAGCCAGAACCCGACTGTTTCTGGCCTCGCACAATATACTTGTATTGATTTTTCTTAATTCGCATTTGCTGCTTGTTTTACAGGCTTGTCCACATCTTGGTCTCAGACAAGGTCTCGACATGGCAGAATCTCCAGACATGAAGATCGGAAGCCCTCTGAGGTATTGTGCGGGAGGGTTGGAGTAGATTTCTTCTACACTGTACATGTAATAACCACAAAAGGAGGAAAAAACCTCCACTATTCTGGAAAAAACACAGAAAAAACAGGCAAAGGTGCCTACCTGTCTAGGCCTTAAATCAAATGCACTATCATGGTGCAGTGGGCCCAAGTAAAGATGGCGACTGCACAGGTGCGGTAATAGCAAATGAGACAGTGCAAATAATCTGCAGCAGTGTTCACAGAGTATGCACAGCACCTGGATCATAGCCTATTAGTAACGCCCTGTGGCGGGCTGCCCAGTGCTAACTGTAGGGGTAAGTTCACACAGGACGTTTTTGCTGCGTTTTTTATGCCAGTCTTCAGCTGCTTTTTACAATACCAGCAAAGCCTATGAGATTGCAGAAATCTCGTGCACACACATTGGTTTTTTGTTTGATCAGTATTCTGTGCTTTGCCGCGTTTTTTTGACATAGAGCATGTCACTTCTTTCAGCGTTTTTGCTGCGTGTTTTCACCCATTGACTTGAATGGGTGTTGAAAATAACGCAGGTATCATTATTTGCTGCGTTTTTGCTGCTGAAAATCCAAGGACACTAGCCTGGACAAAAAGAAAAAAACACACACCAAAAACGCACCTAAACCTGCATTTTTGACGCAGCTTCTTTCCTGCCAAGATGATCAGGTTTTGCTGCAGAAAAAAAAAGCAGCAAAAACGCCTTGTGTGAACTTACCCTAATGCGTCCCGTGTGAACAGAGGCCACAACTTACAAAGCCATCAGGACCCGACTGCACCTCAAAAAGTAAAAGTAAAAAAGTGTACACGAACACATCAAAATATGTAAGGTATTAGTTAATATTATGGCCACAATACGTAAGCTGGCAACCCACGTCACGGGTCCTCACGCTTGCCAGTCCTACTCTAACAGCAAAAAACACAACAGGAGGATAAAACCTCCATTATTCTGGGCAAAAACACCACAGAAAAACAGGCAAAGGTGCTTACCTGTCATGGCCTCAAATCAAATGCACTATCATGGTGCAGAATGCCCAAGTAAAGATTACTGTACATGTAATAGTTAATGGTAATTGTCATCAGTCTGAGGTGACGTGATGTTCAGCTCTACATGGCCGGTCTGTTTAGTTCTTGCACCGTATGACCCTTATACGATCCTATAATATCAGACTACTTGTATCCCTTTATTTTTACATTGATTTTAAAATATAAAACCAAAAATCCCTGAACAATTCTGATATTGTGTAATAAATGGCAATCACTAAATCCTACTCTGCTTCGTGCTATAATCCCACAATAACCATTAATATGGCTCGTACGAGAAAATCCAGGACGTTAAGTCATTTTCTATATTTGGGGTTTTCTGACGGATCTCTCCTTCTAGGACCATTCTAAGTACGACTATCCCATAGTGAGATATCTGTTCATACAAACAGTATTGGGCTTTTCTGCCGTTTTATTATTTTTGTGCTTAACATTGAGGATGTGATTAATTGTATTATTCTGGGCATTTCATTAGCTTTCACAACATTTTCTCCATTGTCTGGCATTACGGCTGACGGCATGAGTCATATATAATCCCATGCAGCTATTATTTGGCCCAGCAGGATAGGCCGTCTCCAGTTAATGTCCACCCTGGTGATCATACTGGTCCTGCCAGCATAGTAATGGAATGCATTAAAATGTAAATCGCTCCATGCTGTCATGCAGGTGTTCCGAACAGACCTGATCACGGCCATGAAGCTGCACGACTCCCACCAGCTGAACCCAGAGGACTACTATGTGCTGGCTGATCCATGGCGGCAGGATTGGGAAAAGGGAGTGCAAGTGCCTGTGAACTCGGAGTTCATCCTGGAGCCCGTCGCCAGGTGGGAAATTGCATCTTGTTTTGTAACACGCGGCACAGCACAGATTATACACCCAGGAAATCTCCATATGCTGCAGACGTTTATTTTGCACGATGAAGCAGAAACCCACATCCCGCTGCTCGCTGATCCTCCATAAATGCTGGTTGTAGCATGCTGTAATTGCCAAGCCTGGATTCTCCGGCCGTGTGATCGCACCACTGTAATGTCACTGTTGGCTATGCGGTCGGTTTTGAAGCAGCAGGTCTAGAATGATAAGATTAATGTACAGATAAGGGGAAGTGACTAGTTAAATACTTTATTAGAAGTGTGTTCGTACTTGGCTGGGAAGGGAGTACAGGAGAAAGGCTTGCTAGAAATGGCTTCTTTATTGTATGCTGTAACGTTTGGGTCCTATATAATACAGCTTAAGCTAAACCTAGAAATAATCCTCTTCATTTCTAAATTTATACCATTTTCTAACCTCACATCACCTACTAGTTGATTGTTGTAGTAGAAATTTGTGCGTGTGTAACATCTTTAAGCTTCCCTCCTTTTTTTGAACAAAGCCACAGCCTTTTCTTCTTAAGGCTAGGTTCACACTTGCGTTGTGCAGTCCGTTCAACACATCCGTTAAACGGACTTCACTAGCGCAAGTGCCGACGTTTGCACAGCGCTAGCGCAGATGGAGCATCTGCTAGGTCCATCTACGCTAGCAGTGCCCTAGCAGTGACGGACCCGGAAACGCTGTAGCACGCGTCTTGGGTCCGTCACTCAATGACGGCACATCGCTAGCGCACGCCCATTGTGGGCGTGTGCTAGCGATGCGTCCGCCATTGAAAGTAATGGCGGCGTTAACGGACTACGTTACACCGCGTTATGCCGCGGTGTAACGTAGTCCGTTAAACGGGTCACACTAACACAGTGTGAACCCAGCCTAAGCTATGTCGTTGTCGAGCAAGGGGCAAAAAGTTTGAAAACTACTTAATAAACGAAGTGCAACACTGGGGCAGCTTTATCACTACTGCATAGCTGCAATCAGGTTGTCCCCTTTAAAAACAGAAAACTTCTGCCTATAGGCTCAGTTAGTGCATGCAGTTTTGTTGCAGAAATGCTGCAAAATTGAGGGAAATCTTTTAAACTAGTAGGGGGTCTCCGTGTTGGATTGGAACTAACCTGTAGTAATTGTAATACCCCATGAACTGAGCTTGGAGGACCACCTTTCACTGCAGTTCCTGTTGCATGTCTTTGGGGTATTTCTCTACTCACTTTGCACATCTAGAGACAGGATTTTTTGCCCATCCTTCTTTGCAAACCAGCTCGTTGAGATTGGATGTAGCCTTCTGTGAACAGCAAATTTCAATTCTTTCCACAGATTCTCACTGTGATTTAGGTCTGGACAGTGAGTGGGGTCATTCACACACACACACAAACATGCATTGATCTAAACCATTCCATTGTATGCCCGGACAGCATGTTTAGGGTCATTATCCTGGAAAGCGAACCTACACCCGAGTCACATATGTTTTGCAGCCTATAACAGGTTTTTCTCAATCTTCCCATGAACTTTGACTAGCTTCCCTGACCCTGCTGAAGAAAAACATCCCTACAGCATGATGCTGCCACCGCCATGTTTGATAGTGAGATGTTACGGTGATTTGCAGTGTTTGTTTTCCGCTAAATATAACGTTTTGCATTGAGCCCAAAAAGTTCTGCTTTGGTTTCCTCTGACCAGAGCACCTTTTTCCACAAGCTGTCTTTGTCTCCTACAAGGTTTTTGTGCAAATTGCAAATGCAAACTTTGTCTAGCTTTCAAATATAGCTTTCTTGACAGTCTTCCATAAAGGCTAGATTTATGGAGTATATGACTTAAGGGTATGTGCCCACGATCAGTATTTGCTGCGGCTGTGACGCTGGGTACTTATTCAGCGTCAAACCCACAGTGACCAGCTGTGGCAGTATAGTGGATGGGATTTCCATAGTCGCCTGCGGATCATATGCGGAGACTGACATGTGTCTCATTTTTTAAGACTGCAGCATGTCAATTTCTCTTGCGGAACGCTGGTTTTCGCAGCAGGAGTTTCATCAATCAAATGTATTGCATGCTGTAAATCTGCATAGTTCAGGGAACTGGTGCAGATTTCCCTGCGTTCATTAGAAGGCAGTGCTTTGGACGCAGCGAACATACTCGTACCTGCAATAATGATAGGGGTCATTCATATGTCCGTGATTTTCTGCGGACTGGGTGGTCTGTGCCAAATCGTGGAGACATGTCAGAATTGACAATGCAAGTTTATGGATCTGTAAGGAAAATTGGACAGAGCTTCAGGTAGCATCAGAGTGCAGTCCGATTTTCAGACTGGTACATATATAAAGAATAGGCTTTTTTTTTTCCCCCGCGTGCAAGAAAAACTGACACGCTGACCAAATTCGGATGTAACTCTGACCAAAAATTACTGATGACACTTGGTCAGTTTTTCTCGTAAGTTAAGAAAAAAAATTTAAAAAATGGACATATGAATGAGTCTTTGCAGGAAAGCTGAAGGACACCTTTGGAAGCTAGAATAATGGGAGTGTTGGTTGCCATCCAGATTTTCTGGAAACGATTATCTTACGACAGGTGCATAGAAATCCCAATAAGTAGACATAAACTCCTGCCTCCGATGCCCGGACTCTCTAACATACTGCAGAGTGTCATGACAAGTTATCATTGGGTGAGCTCATCAAGTCCTTATTTTTAGTTGGGCTTATTGAATAAAGCTTGCCACCAACATGGTTGTAGTCCTCCTGGAGAAATTAGCCCCCGGTTGATAGTCCCCAGCTGTGCCTGAAAGGTGGAAATTGACGTCTAATTTCTAGTCTAGGCTCAGCGTTGGATGCACTTTGTGGGGCTGCAAACTGTGAAGCGGTGACTTGTAACAGCAGTGTGCAGGCATGCGTGGGAAGGCAAATCCGTGTGCTTGCCTGTGTATTATTTCACAATCAGGTTTGTTTAGAGGGCTCCTGCAGAGCTACCGCAGCTGTTTACCTGCATATCATTACTTGGTATTTCCTTCCGCTCCTCTGTCTTCATTTGTTACATTATATACGGATTAGGTTAGTAGGTATGATGAATGCTGATCATCGGAACTGCTGGTAATTCAGGTAAGCCATTAAGCACCGACTGACCTCAGTTTAGACCAGCACTGATTTATGTATAATATTGACGGTGACAATTAGTTTCTGGTCTAATGGCCCCTTCCAGCTAGCCAATCGGCAGCATTCATACCAATCGGCGGTCATTTCCTGGCCTGTTTAGATGAGCTGACACATATAATAGCCATCATTCTGTGCACATACGTTATCGTGTTATCAGCAGCGCATCTTCGCATTTAGCATCTTTTTGCATTTTGATATTCAATTTTAGGGGAAGTTTTTAATGTTGAATAAAGTTTATTTTTAGAGGTTTAGTTTTGTTAGGGTAATGAAAAGGCTAAATGTCTGATTGGCAAACCTAGCTAGTCATGCAGAGCTATGGGAACATAGGTGTATGACTACATTACTAAGCAGATATGCCACCATGCCCGTATCTACCCAGTCTACTTCTAAAATAAAGCAAGTCTATGCTTCATGTTACTGAATATACACTGTGGATTTAATATATAGGAGACTAGACCAGCCAGATAACAACCCCTATAAGGGTAAAGGTGCACTTAGACTGGTCAGGGGGAGCATTCGTAACATCGCTCGTTCCCGATTATTGGCCTTGGTAAGCATGTCAGCAGTCACCCGATGAACGAGCAAAACACCATTTTGTCAGTGATTGAATTGTCTATAACAGCAGAAAAGTCCTCCTTATCGGCAGCACATCGCCCCATGTAAATAAGGGATGTACTGTCAATCACATGGTGCTGCTTTTGGGGACCGAACAATCCTCTGTTCCCATCAATGCTCAGCCCCCTGTGTAAACTATATACACACCGAACAGCGATGTGTCAGGATCCAAATGCCACTTACAGTAAGTAATTGCCATGTGGTGGCCGAGGGGCTCCATCTGTATTCACGTCCTGTGAGAACATTCAGGAAAGTTAGTACATGGCATAAACTGCACATCTATGTGTTACACTGAAGTCCTATGTTAGGCATATTTTCTTTGAGCGTATCCCACCATTCATTAGCCATAATTACTTCCGCTTCATGGGTAAAGCCCCATTTTTGCAGCCTCGGCACTTTAGCTAGGCTAGTGGGGGGCAGTGTGATGAACGCTAAGCATTATTTTCTTCCTTTTTGTGCGACATTGGATTGATTTCTTACTATTTGTACAGGTTATTTGGTATGAGGAATGCTGATTGTGGAATAAATTGATCAGCTATTTGAATTTGTTTTGTTTTTTGTTTTTTTACCTGAAAAATCCCTTTAAGCTAAGATTAAGGTGTAATATTGTATAAGGCTAAGTTCACACTAGGCATTTCTGCAGTAGTTTTCTGATGCGTTTTTTTAATGCAAATTTTCAGCTGCATATTACAGTACCAGCAAAATCTGAGATTTCAGAAATGTCCTGCACACACATTGTTTTGGGTTTTTTGTCATCGGGATTTTGTGCTTTGCATTTTTTTTTTTTTTTTTTTTTTGCATAAGCATGTCACTTTTCAGCGGTTTTCACCTATTGAAATGAATGGTTGTGAAAAACGCACTGAAAACATGGGTACCAGGTTTTGCTGCATTTTTTTGTGCCAAAACCTAATTCTATGGAATAGACTTTTTTTCCCAACACTATACTTTAAAAGTATGCATACTAAAACCACAGCAAAAAAAACAAACAAACAAGAAAAAACACAGGGAAACATGTTTTTTTTTTTTTTCTGAAGCTTCTTTCTTGCCAAGAGATCAGGTCTTGCTAGAGGAAAAAAAAGCTGAAAAAATGCCTAGTGTGAACCTACCATGAAAGAGAGTCTGCTTTAACCCCTTAATGACCGCCAATATGTATTTTAATTGATCTGAGATATAAGAGAATAGCGTCCCCATACAGGTGGCAATCCAGCAGCTGTCGGCTGTACACTATAGCTGACAACTTGCTGTATCAGCCGCGATCACTGCTGTCAATAGTGACTACATCATATAAATGGTTAACAGAGTATGGGGGCTTCTTATTTATTCCAGTTGGTGCCCTCAGATCATGATTTGTGGTCCTGATGTTTGCCATGGCATTTCTTGACCAAATAGCGGCCTAAGGCTACTTTCACACTTGCGTCGGTATGGGTCCGTCGCTATGTACGGGTACCGACGCACGTTGTGAAATTTGTGCACGACGTGGGCAGGGGATGCAGTTTTTCAACGCATCCGCTGCCCATTCTGAAGTCCGGGGAGGAGGGAGCGGAGTTTCGGCCGCGCATGCGCGGTATAAAATGGCGGACGCGACGGACAAAAAAAAGTTACATTGAATTTTTTGTGACAGTCTGCCAAAACACGACGGATCCGTCAGATGCGACGTGTAGCCATACGTCGTCAATACAAGTCTATGGGCAAAAAACGCATCCTGCAAGCACATTTGCAGGATCCGTTTTTTGCCCAAAAGGACGGATTGCTAAAAACGCAAGTGTGAAAGTAGTCTTAGAGTCTGCCTACAGTGACCTGTTCAGAAGTTAGAAGCATTTAGGTGGTAAAAAAATAAATTTAGTCAATTTCCTTGAAAAATTTCTGCTACAATTTTTAAACCTCCTAAAATGCTAACAAAATAAAAGAACATTTTTTAAATGGTGCTGATGTAAGGCAAGTATATGGGAAATGTTATTTATTAATGTTTTGCTGTGGTATGACTATCTGGATTAAAGGGATAATCATTCAAAACTTGAAAATTGCAAATTTTTTAACATTTTTCTCAAATTTCTGATATTTTTTATAAAAAAAGACAAAACATATCAACCTAAATTTACAATTATCATAAAGTATAATGTGTCATGAAAAAACAGTCTAAAAATCACTGGGATTTGTTGAAGCGTTTCAGAGTTATTACCACATAAAGTGACACTGGTCAGATTTCAAATATTTGGCTCCGTCACTAAGGGATTAATGAGACGTTTATAAAAATGATCAGTAATACTTTGATACTGGGACTTAATCTCTATTAATCTGTATCTGTTTATTTTTTCTAGGGCTATTGCAGAGACAGACAAGGTGGTTACATACACTAGACCTCGAAAGTACATCCATTCATCGGGGTCAGATCCTCCTGAGCTGGGATACGTTGATATCCACACCCTCGCAGATGGTGTTTGTCGCTATGACCTAAATGAGATGGATGTCGCTTGGCTGGAGATGATTAATGAAGAATTCAAAGACATGGGTAATTGTAACCGATCTTCTGACAATTGTTATATAGGCGGAAGCCAGGATCTCCTGTACAGAGCCGGTAAAGGCCAGAATTGGATTGTCTCGTTTCCGCCTGAGTCCATTATGTGATGTCTTCCATTAAAGAAGGAAAATAACAATTCACTAATATTCCTAATAAAACATGAGGAAAGCTTGTACCGTAATTTCGAATCACTGATTTCTAAGATAAAAGGGCTTAATTACAAGCATAGATCTCTTGACCCTGAGATTTCTTTTACTGAAGTTCTGAAATGACCAAAGTTCTATTCGAATCCTCAGTCTCAGAAATGTAAAAGTGTCATGCGGGATTAGTTTTTCTTACTAAAATGATTGTTTCATCTTGTTAAATGGGTCTTGTAAAAATAAGCAACTTTGCAATTTATCTCTTGTTAAAAATCTTCTCCATTCTCCATTACACAATGATTTTCCGTATTATGCTGTTTGTTGCTTTGGTAGCCAGTCACCTCTGGCCTGTATAAGTAGTAGCTTGTTTCCTAGGCATAGAGGGTGCGCTTCTTGATTTGGGGTATGTGCACACGTTGCAGATTTTGCTGCGGATCTGCTGTGGATTTACCAAAATCAGTGCGGAAAAATCCGCACACCTTTCCGCAACGTGTGCACATACCCTTAGAGTTTGCTCAGAAGCTGTCTGGATAAGTGCCTCTTCATTTCTCTGATGCTGCCTTTTCTAGCAGTATGTAAGAGCTCATAGTTAGGACCAGCCTCTCTGCCTAACCATTGCATCGGGCTCCCCCCGACTCGTGGGCCCCATAGCGAGCTGGTACCCCCAACAGCAAGTGGGCCCCCTGCTTGCTCAGACCCTGGCACTTGCCCAAGTGCATCGAGTAGTGACACTGGTCCTGGCCCTGAACATGAGTTAAGTGACAAAGCTAATCTGAAGAACTTTACTATAATTCTTATTAGAGGAATTTGCTAGTATTATTATTACACCTACTACATATTGGGATAGGATCTTGGAGATGGGAATACCCTTTTTAAAGGGAACCTGTCACCCCCCTCAGGTGTTTGTAACTAAAAGAAAAGGGCCACCTTGTGCAGCACTAATGCTGCGTTCTGACATGGTGGCTTTTTTAGTTATGCTCCCTGCACACGCAGAAATAAACGCTTATAAAATGTGCCCCCTCATACCGTGAAATTGTTCTGTGGGCTGGTCTTTCCCCCTAATCAGACGCAGCACAGCCATCACTCTGGGCCTGTGCGTGACGAGCGCCGCCTCCTCTTGCTTCATTACCGTTCCTGGCGCCTGCGCTGTAAGTATTTTTTTCCGGGCATGCGCAGTTGCGCTGCCCTTTGAACTTACAGCGCAGGGACGCTAATGAAGCAAGGGGAGGCAGCGCTCAGCGCGCAGCGCGCACAGGCCCAGAGTGACGGCTGTGCGGCGTCTGATTAGGGGGAAAGACCCCCCCCCCCCACGGGACGGTTTCATGGTATGAGGGGGCACATTTTATAAGCGTCTTATTTCAGCGTGTGCAGGGAGCATAACTAAAAGAGCCACCTTGTCAGAATGCAGCATTAGTGCTACACGAGGTGGCTCTTTTAGTTACAAATGCCTGAGGGGGGTGACAGGTTCCCTCGAAGTCTCTTAACCCCTATCTGACCTCGGACGGGATAGTACGTCCGAGGTCAGATCCCCTGCTTTCATGCAGGGCTCCGCGGTGAGCCCGCATCAAAGCCGGGACATGTCAGCTGTTTTGAACAGCTGACATGTGCCCGCAATAGGTGCGGGCAGAATCGCGATCTGCCCGCACCTATTAACTAGTTAAATGCCGCTGTCGATCGCAGACAGCGGCATTTAACTACCGCATCCGGCCGGGCGGCCGGAAATGACGTCATCGCCGACCCCCGTCACATGATCGGGGGTCGGCGATGCGTCTCCATTGTAACCATAGAGGTCCTTGAGACCTCTATGGTTACTGATGACCGGTGGCTGTGAGCGCCACCCTGTGGTCGGCGCTCACAGCACACCTCCATTTCTGCTACATAGCAGCGATCAGCAGATCGCTGCTATGTAGCAGAGCCGATCGTGCTGTGCCTGCTTCTAGCCTCCCATGGAGGCTATTGAAGCATGGCAAAAGTAAAAAAAAAAAAGTTTAAAAAAAATGTGAAAAAAATAAAAAAAAATATAAAAGTTTAAATCACCCCCCTTTCGCCCCAATCAAAATAAATCAATAAAAAAAAATCAAATCTACACATATTTGGTATCGCCACGCTCAGAATCGCCCGATCTATCAATTAAAAAAAAGCATTAACCTGATCGCTAAACGGCGTAGCGAGAAAAAAATGCGAAACGCCAGAATTACGTTTTTTAGGTCGCCGCGACATTGCATTAAAATGCAATAACGGGCGATCAAAAGAACGTATCTGCACCAAAATGCTATCATTAAAAACGTCATCTCGGCACGCAAAAAATAAGCCCTCAACCGACCCCAGATCACGAAAAATGGAGACGCTACGAGTATCGGAAAATGGCGCAAATTTATTTATTTTTTTTTTTTTTTTTTTAGCAAAGTTTGGAATTTTTTTTCACCACTTAGATAAAAAATAACCTAGTCATGTTAGGTGTCTATGGACTCGTACTGACCTGGAGAATCATAATGGCAGGTTAGTTTTAGCATTTAGTGAACCTAGCAAAAAAGCCAAACAAAAAACAAGTGTGGGATTGCACTTTTTTTGCAATTTCACCGCACTTGGAATTTTTTTCCCGTTTTCTAGTACACGACATGCTAAAACCAATGATGTCGTTCAAAAGTACAACTCGTCCCGCAAAAAATAAGCCCTCACATGGCCAAATTCACGGAAAAACAAAAAAAGTTATGGCTCTGGGAAGGAGGGGAGTGAAAAACTAACACGGAAAAATGAAAAATCCCAAGGTCATGAAGGGGTTAATATCTGAATTGTGGTTTCCAATTCTAGTGCAAAACTCCAAACTGGAGGATTCATCTCACAGCAGATTCCAGTGGGGGTTGTCATTCTGATAGGAAGAATAGCATTACACGCTTTTCTGTGCCTCCGGCCTTATTTGTTCTAATGAAACCTGCATCACAATTGTGAAGTCTTCTCATGCCTTCATAGTGCCCGGTGAGGGCTCATCCTTACTTTGTTGATTTGTAGGTATGCCACAACTGGATGAATACGTCATGGAGCGAGTAATGGAGGAGTTTGAACAGAGGTGTTACGACAATATGAACCATGCCATCGAGACTGAGGAAGGCCTTGGAATAGAATATGATGAGGATGTCGTATGCGATGTTTGCCAGTCCCCAGATGGAGAAGATGGCAATGAAATGGTCTTCTGTGATAAATGTAACATTTGTGTACATCAGGTAGGTATATCAGCCATGTGTTCTGGTCTTATAGACTGGATAATGCATTAAAGGTAATCTGTCAGCAGGTATGTAATCTGAAGACAGAATTCTGTAGGGGTTAAAACACAGATTTCAGTGATGCCTCTCTGATTACATGTAATTGTTTTAGTAGTGGAAACTTACCATTGTTTGACTAGAGTAGTGTGCCTGGCAGTCTGGCACGCCCCCTCCTGTGATAAGCAGCTCACTATCTATGGACTTTGAGAGCCTGGTGTAGGCGGGGTTAGCATCCTTAGCTCTGCTGCATTCTAAATCTAAAAAGTGTCTGCACCCCGTAATCTAAGTGATACATCGTTGGATTCAGGGTCTTTTTCTTTACATCATGTTGCTCTCAGATAAGGTAGCAAAAACCTGCTGACAGATTTCCTTTCACTTGTTACCTTTTATAGGGGGTGGCCAACTGCAACTGCCGTGTATTGTCACATCACCTTTTCAGTTTCTAGCATGGTAATGATTGGCACGAATTGGGAAGCAGTTTTTCTGTTAAGATTGAGCTGAGTATTGACAACCCATATATATAAAGACCTATCAATCGTTCCGTATGGGGTATGTGCTTGATAAATAAAGAAATTTCAGTATTCACTAACAATCAGAAAAATTGCAATCGCCCCCTTTTAAAATATGGGGAGTAGCATATTTGGTATCGGTGTCCATAAGTCTGATTAAAATTAAGTTACCTGATTAATGACTGAATTTGTTATGTTGGTTGGCACATCGCAAAAAAATGCGATAAGCTATTAAAATGTAGCATTTACTTCAAATTGATATCGATAAAAATGTCAGCTCGCCATGCGATAGACACATCCTCCTCCTGCTCCATCAGCTGAAAAATCTTGTGAAAATGGTGAAATAAGTGGATGATTATTTTAATTTTTTTTTTGTCTACTTAAATTAAAATAGAAAACGTGTATAGTTCTTTTTGGATATCGCTGTAATCCTTTTGCCTGGTCATTGCTACCTCCCAATGAATGCTGTGAAAACGAAACTAAAAAGAAGAAACCATTGCAGATGTGTATTCTATTTCATCTTTTTTATTGCTGAACTTGGAAACTTTTTTTTTTTTTTTCCGGTGCATTATGTGGTAGAATCAATAGTCATTTAAAATTCTATAACTTGTGGGGCAGAAAACAAGCCCTCACACGTCTTTGTGGACCAAAAATAAACAAGTTCTGGCTCTTGGGAAGAAGGGGAGGAAAAAATGCAAACGCCCCAAAATACAGAAGATTGCCAGGTTGGGAAAGGGTTAAGGTGGAAAGGATGACTTGTCACCCCTTCAGCCAGCGCCTGACGCAGCACTAGATGATCTGAGGCCCCTGTGGTTATGGGGTATAAGCCGCCAACAGACTAGTCCCCCTCACATGCAGTTTATATATACATCATGTGCTGCCTAGTGTGTAGCATTCATAACATCCATGGTCTGATGATTAATGAGGAGCCGGTCATGGGACTAATAATAATTACTAGCAATCTGAGGTTCATCGCATTTGGTGACAGTACTGTATGTGAAGGTGACAAATGGTCTTCTTGGTTAAAGTTGATAAGGAACATGTTTTCTTAGCACTCAGAGATGTTTGACACTGAGATATTATAACTGTTCACGTCATGTGAGTGATGACAGGCCTGTCCAGTACCTGCTTCATGCCGTGGTGGAGAGGCGGAATGGAGGTCTGACATCACTGCCGTATGGTTAAAGCCAAAGAGATTTTCCATGAAATGTGAGGACGTAATGACTTACCAGGAACCTGAATAATGAACTTGTACTTCAAGAATTAAAACCATCAATTTGGGTATGGCTGTACAAGCACATATTTATATATTATATTTTTCGCTTATTTGGGTCGTGATGTGATCATTGTTCGCTGTGGCTGCACGTCTTCTACAGCCACAACACATGCCTAGCAAACAGGCAATCCCTGCATGTGTTGTGGCTGTCGAACACGGCAACTCAAACATAGTATTAGAGCACGCCGAAGATACTCTATTAACACATGAGCATGCTCGTATAACACCTTATCCGAGCACACACGCTCATCACTAATCACAATACATCGATCAGCCATGATATGAAAACCACCCACCTAATACTGCATCGGTTCCTCCCAGGCCGCTCTGTCCCATTGAAGCAACAACTTCACATCATCTGTCATTGTGCTCTTCTTTTTTCCCTAACCTTCGTCCAGTAGCGATAACTTTTGTTATTTTTCGACATTGTCGTATAAGGGCTTTTTTTTTTTAAAACCCCTTTAGTGTACGTTAATGACCAGGCCAATTTTTACAATTCTGACCACTGTCACTTTGTGGTTATAACTCTTGAACGCTTCAACGGATCCTGGTGATTCTGAGACTCTTTTTGTGACATATTGTACTTCATGTTAGTGGTAAAACTTCTTTGCTATGACTTGCGTTTATTTGTTTAAAAAAAAAAAAAACGGAAATTTGTCAACTTTGAATTTTCATGTCCTTAAATCACAGAGACATGTCACACAAAATAGACTGGGGCGGCCTACCCTTTCAAGGGGCCGATCTCGCCCAACCAACAACAGGCGAGCATGGCGAGTGTCGCCTCCCCGTATCCTCTCGTGCGACGTGGGATGCCATGCCTGAGCTATACTAGGGGCGACGGTTCCCTTCAGGGCGCCGAGCTCCACGCACCAGCAATTACTTTAGATCAGAACAATTTGGGAACCAAAATAGTTTTTTAAGAAGTTGTAAGGGTTAAAAGTGAATGAGTGACTTATAGATAGAAAAGACCCAAAAGTGACACCATTCTAAAAACTGCACCCCTCGAGCTGCTCAAAACTACATTCAAGAAGTTTATTAACCATTCAGGTGCTTCACAGGAATTTTTGGAATGTGAAAAAAAAAAAAAATTCTAACTTTTTTTTTTCACAAAAAAATTACCTTCAATCCAATTTTTTTTTTTATTTTGACAAGGGTAACAGGAAAAAATGGACCCCAAAATTTGTTGTGTAATTTCTCCTGAGTACGCCAGTACACCATATGAAGGAGAAAACTACTGTTTGAGTGCACGGAAAGGAAGGAGCGTCATTTGACTTTTTGAATGTAAAATTTCCTAGAATAGTTAGCGGATGTCATGTCCTGTGTGGAGAGCCCTTGATGTGCCTAAACCGTGGGAACAGGGCACAGCTCAGAAGGTTAGGAGCGCCAGATTTTACAGTTATGGGTTGCAGGTGCCATGAGGTGCCAGAACAGCAGAAGCCCCAAAAGTTACCCCATTTTACAAACTACACTTATCAATGAATTCATCTAGGGGTGCAGTGAGCATATTGACACCAAAGGTGGGTCACAGAATTTTATACCATTGGGCAGAGAGGAAAAAATAACTACATTTTTACCCCCAAAATTTTGTTTTACCCCAGATATTACATTTTTACACGAGAAGTGGGTAAAAACAACACCGTAATTCGTCCCACAACTTCTACTGAACGTGGCCAATTTTTGAAGGGCGGAATGTACAAAAACCAGTAATTCATGATTTATTTGTTGTTGTTGTTGTGGGGGGGGGGGGGGAGGGGTTATATCATTCAGTGTGTGGTAAAATTGATAAGGCCGTTTTATTCTTCGGGTCACTACTATTGCAGCGATACCTCATTATATAGTTGTTTGTTGTGTTTTTTTGGTTTAGGCGCTTTAGCATTAAAAAATCTATTTTATAGAAAAAATAATTATTTGTAATTATTTTTGCATCACTTTATTCTGAGGGCTATAACTTTTTTATTTTTATGGTGATGGAGCTGTATGAGTGTTTGCTTGTTGTGGGCCAAGATGACGTTTTCGGTGGTACCATGGTTATGTATATTCTTTATCGCATTTTATTCCACTTTTTCTTCAGCGGTATGATAATGCATAGGTTTTTTTGGCCTTGTTTTTTATTTTATTACGGTGTTCACTTACTATACTATAGACCCCAATCCAGAGCCTCTCACCTAGCCAAATCAGTTCTCATGCTTCGCACTGACGAGGGCCAAAACCCGAAACACCGTGTCTGCGAATTGAGATACTATTTGGCTTTTATCCTAAGTCATATTGCACGACTCGTTAAAGGGTTGATGGTGACTTGTAGGATCGCTACTTCCAACAGGTGGCGCTATAGAGTTTAAGTCCTCTTTTTCTCAGAAGAGGCAATTTGCACACTTACTATATATAAATATATATATTTTTGACTTTGTCCTACTATGGGACTATCATTTTTTTTGCTCCTGGCACTCGGTGACAGGTGTCAGCTGATACCTGGCAGCGATCGCGCGCACAGCTTGTATACACGATCACGTGGACGTAATAATCTGTCCCCCGTCAATAAGTACCAGGACACGTGGACGTATTATTACTGAATATGTTGCCAAGGGGTTAATGAATAGCATTATTTTTTAATTATGCCATTCATTTACCTTTGTGTCCTGAAAAGGAAACAAAATTCCACTTTTGTTTTTTCTTGTCTTTTTTTTTTAAACACCGTTGATCATTCTGTAAAAAAATGGCCAAGCCATATGATACTCCAGATCAGCACAATTACCACAATACCACACTATATAGTTTTCTGTTAGTTTATTTACATTTTCTGAGACCTATTTTGTTTTTGTCGATGACGCCGTTTGAGGTCTTGGTCTTTTGCATGGCGAGAAGACATTTTTATTGGTATCATTTTGTTGACATGTTTTGATCGCTTTTCATTTTGTTATTTTGGTAGAGATGTTGTTCTTTTTAACTTTAGATTTTGATAGTTCAGACTTTTACGGACACCGCAATACCAAATGTTTTATTTTTTCTTTATTTGTTAATAGGACAAAGGAAGTGATTTTAATTTTTTTTTCAAAAGCTTCTTTTTTTAATTTTCTTATTGCTTGTTCTACTTCAATGCCACAGTACATAAATGTATTTGTCAAAAATCGTATCTGTATCTGAAAATAAATGTATATATGTTCTATTCTGCAGGCTAATGATTCTCTCTTCGCTTGGTTTCAGGCATGTTATGGCATATTGAAAGTGCCAGAAGGAAGTTGGCTGTGCCGGACCTGTGCCTTAGGGGTACAGCCAAAGTGTTTATTGTGTCCGAAGAAAGGAGGGGCTATGAAGCCCACACGCAGTGGCACCAAGTGGGTCCATGTCAGCTGTGCTCTGTGGATTCCTGAGGTATTACTATTTTTCTCTAAGTAAAGTCTGCAATTTTTATTGACTTGATAACAATATCTTCTGTAGATATTTGGACACTATATTCAGGTATAGTGTTTTTCAAGTGCGGCCATAAATATTTGAATCTGACTTATTGCAGTAGATCAAGCTTATCTATATTATATTGTCCCTAGAAAGTAAAGTCATAGAATTAGGAAAATCACAGGAGGGATAGACATGTTAGTGATGTGCAAATTATGAAACAATGGAAAGAAAATGTTTAAAACCTTCGATATTGAGTATGAGTGCAGAAATACACGCACTCGCACATGTTGGCTGCTATCAGTGAGGTTATTAGTGGTCTGATAAGTGATTATTCTCACTAAATGCAGTTGGGCACTCAAATCAGCATGATCCACTGCTGGCACCTCCTTTTACCAGCTAATGACTACCTATATATGCTTGATGAGACACGTGTCTTGGAACAGGACACAATGGCATGTTGAAACCACGCAGGTTGCTCACAATCAACATATACAGTCTTGCATTGTCGTGTTGAAAAACACACGTAGGACACTCGAAAAAACTGGTTCTCATGCTTTATACTGACTAAATCGAAATGTTTCAAAAACAATTTTTTTTCACCATTTGCACTTCATTAAAATATCTCTCAGTACTGTAATTTCTATACTTAAATGACTTTGCCTTTTTGTTGCTGCATTTTAATGTAGAGAACTAATGTATGTCTGTCACTGGCTTCCATTAATAAATAAAAGAAAAAAAAATTGTGTATATTTACACTGGGAGCAGTTCTTATTTTCATATTCCCTGAATGTAAGAATTTACCAAGATGTGAACAAATGCTAATTTCTCTTGAGCATTTTTTTTGTTCTTATTTATGTATTTGCTTCTTTTTAAAGCAGTTGTCCACTGCGGATAACCCCCTTCTTTAACTAAATGTTTGGCACCGATAAAGTAAAATAGAAAAACCTCTACTCACTTCCAGTGCTGGTGCTGTCTACCAGTGTCAGCCCTAGCGGTCCCGGGGCTCTCATGCGGTTTGACACGTGGTGCCTGGCGCCCAATCAGCACTGGCCTCACTGTCACCGCCTACGTATTTGACTATGTAAAGGAAACCAGGGGCTGCTGCTGATCTGACTTCCTCTTCATGTTCTATGCATGGGAGGTGAGGACAGGTTTTTTATTTTATTGAGGCCAAACATTTAGTTCAAGAAGGGGTTGTCCTAATAGTTGGACAATCCCTTTAAATATCTTGGTGAGAAGGTTTTATTCCAGCTACTGTAATGTAATAATGATATATTGTTGTTATCCTAGGTGAGCATTGGCAGTCCAGAAAAGATGGAGCCCATTACTAAGGTGTCTCACATTCCCAGCAGTCGCTGGGCTCTTCTCTGCAACCTGTGTAATGACAAGTTTGGGGCCTGCATACAGGTAAGGCTTGCTCAATATAACTTTTGTAAATGGTTTGCAAGATCTTTTTTTTGTTGTTTTTCTTTATTGTTAGGGTAGCAGCTGTACAGAGACAGTTTACCATGCTACACTTTTTAGGCAAACCTGAAAAGGAATTGCAAGGAAGTATACATTTTGCCACCATTTTTGTTAAACTGAGCAAAACAAACTGTTTCTCTTTAAGCTGCTGGGCACAATGGTGGCTCAGTGGATAGCACTGTTGCTTTGCAATGCTGGGGTCCTGGATTCAACTACCACTAAGGACAACATCCGTAAGTTAATTGTTTTATATTTTCTCCTTCCCCCATGACGGCACCACAGAGAAAGGGGATCCGCCCTTCAAGTACAGGAAACCTACAGATAAAAAGGCGGTACCTGAAATTCAGCCCTGGCATTTGACATCACACAGGCCCATGCTGTCCCCGTCCCCAAGCACCAGATGTAATTTATCTACCGTATATACTGGAGTATAAGCCGAGATTTTCAGCCCAAATTTTTGGGCTGAAAGTGCCCCTCTCGGCTTATACTCGAGTCACGGTCTGTGGCAGGGTCGGCAGGTGAGGGGGGGGGGGGGGGAGAGGTCTGAGGCATACTTACCTAGTCCCGGCGATCCTGACGCTCCCCCTGCCCGTCACACTGTCTTCGGGTGCCGCAGCTCTTCCCCTGTACAGCGGTCACGTGTGACCGCTCATTAAACTTATGAATATGGACTCCACTCCCACAGGGGTGGAGCCGCATATTCATTTCTCTAATCAGCGGTACCGGTGACCGCTGATAGAGGAAGAAGCTGCGGCACCCGAAGACAGTGTGACGGGCAGGGGGAGCGTCAGGATCGCTGGGAGCAGGTAAATATGTCATATTTACCTGTCCACGATCCACATGTCGGGCGCCGCTCCATCTTCCCGGCGTCTCTCCGCTCTGACTGTGCAGGTCAGAGGGCGCGTTGAAGCATATAGTGTGCGTGGCGCCCTCTGCCTGATCAGTCAGTGCGGAGAGACGTCGGGACCGGACGCTGGGGAGCTGCAAGCAAGAAAGGTGAGTATGTGTTTTGTTTTTGTTTTTTATTGCAGCAGCAGCGTTATATATGGCACAGATTTATAATGAGCATCTATGGGGCCAAACTGAACGGTGCAGAGCATATATGGCACAGCATTATAAGGAGCATCTATGGGGCCATAATGAACGGTGCAGAGCATATATGGCACAGCTTTATAAGGAGCATCTATAGGGCCATAATGAACGGTGCAGAGCATTGTATATGGGGCACAGCTTTATATGGAGCATCTATGGGGCAATAATCAATGGTATGGAGCATTATATATGGCACAGCTTTATATGGAGCATCTATGGGGCAATAATGAATGGTATGGAGCATCTATTTTTATTTTTGAAATTCACCGGTAGCTGCTGCATTTTCCACGCTAGGCTTATACTCGAGTCAATAAGTTTTCCCAGTTTTTTGTGGCAAAATTAGGGGGGTCGGCTTATACTCGGGTCGGCTTATACTCGAGTATATACGGTATATATATATGATCGTCTAACTGTTTGTCCGTTACGGAAATCCCGCGTCGCTGATCGGTTGCGCCCGCGACCAATCAGCGACAGGCACAGTCCGGCTGCGAATTGGCGCGGGATTTGAACCACGCTTCACTGATTGGTCGCACCCGGCCGGCGACAACCAATCAGCAATCAGCAGTTCTGATACCCGCCTTATGGAAGTTATGGCCACCAAAAATACGACTTTCCAAGAAAGGAAAGGCAAGGAAATATCTTGAAGAGGCTCAAAGGGAGCCTCCTGCAAGGCCCTTAAGACCAAATGAAGGTCCCAAGCTTCCAAAGGAGTTTTATAAGGAGGGACCTTATGAGCGACTCCCTGAAAAAAAGTCCTCACCTGACAGTTAGTAGCAATCCTGCGCTGAAAAAGGACCGATAAGGCTGAAGTCTGCCTTTTAAGGCCATGTTCACACGTTGCGTCCTGTCCCTGCGGGTTTTCTCGCAGCGGATTTGATAAATCTGCAGGGCAAACCCGCTGCGGTTATCCCTGCAGATTTATCGCGGTTTGTCCTGCGGGTTCCGATGCGGGATTTTACCCCTTCTATTGATGCTGCATATGCAGCAATATGCAGCATCAATAGTAATGTTAAAAATAATAAAATCATGATATACTCACCCTCTGACGTCCCGATCTCCTCGGCGCTGCAGGCGGCGGTCCGGTTCCAAAGATGCTGTGCGACCAGGACCTTCGTGACGTCACGGTCATGTGACTGCGACGTCACAGCAGGTCCTGGTTGCATAGCAAACCTGAGACCGGACGGCCGCGTGCAGCGCTGAGACTTCAGAGGTGAGTATATCATTATTTTTTATTTTAATTCTTTTTTTTATTTTACTCAAATATTGTTCCCGGGGCCTGGAGGAGAGTCTCCTCTCCTCCACCCCGGGTATAACCCGCACATTATCCGCTTACTTCCCGCAAGGTGGGCACAGCCCCATGCGGGAAGTAAGCGGATCAATGCATTTCTATGGGTGCAGAATAGCTGCGATTCTGCACAAAGAAGTGACATGCTGCGGGTGTTTAACCGCTGCGTTTCTGCGCGGTTTTTCCCGCAGCATGTGCACAGCGGTTTGCGGTTTCCATTGGTTTACATGTAAATGTAAACGCAATGGAAACTGCAGCGGACCCGCAGCGGCAAAATCGCTGCGGTTCCGTGGTAAAAACCGCAACGTGTGAACATGGCCTTAGAGTACTTGGAGCAAGCCCTGAATCCAGTCCTGCTTGGAGAAAGGCTAGAATATTATGGATGGAAAAACGCAGAGGATGTATAATGCAAACTGGACCTCTAGGCACTTTAATTTGGGACCTGTGCCCTGAATGTCCAGTTCATCGCCCCCATTCTTTAGTATACATGAATTTTTTAAATTAAATATTATTATATACAAACGGTTACTGTGGCTCTCATAAGCCGTATCACACAGCTGGCCATTGAAGGTGCATAATTAGGGCCGCTAATCTAGAAACCAAAGTTTCCACCGTGCAAATTCACTACAGTTCCCACTAATTGTCCTCACTTTAGTCCCTATTGTTTCCCTTTTTCCGGCGTCTTCAATGCAGCCCAGGACGTGAAAAGTAAGAAGCTGACCATTGTGTGTATGTATGAGACACATAATGAATATAGGCTGTGTGTGTGTATGTAGTGGGTGCACATATGTGTGCATGAGTCTGTGTAGTGTGTGTGCAGTGTGTGCAAATGTGTAGGTAATACAATATATGTCCATATGTGTGTATTGGATGTTATTTTTATTGTTTGTTTAGAAGGTTACCCAACAGGGGTCAAAGGGTTAATGGTTCACTATGGACAGCCCTTGTAATTTAGAAAAAAAATATTACAGCACAAATATGGCATGCTGCAGATATAAATGTGTGACGTGCCGAAGTATCTGCAAACTTCACATCCACATTTTGTAGAACCCCACTTACTGCCATTATTGCTCTGTAAATTAGTTGATGAATTTACACATAAAATCTGCAATAAATAGGACATATCTTAAGGGGTTGTCAGGTCTTCATCGATAAGCCTGCCGGCACTCTGTGTGACTACAGACTTATCATTCCCCCCCAGCGGCACCCAGTGTGCGCTACGGGGATTCGTCAGTTTCTGACCCTGGAACGGAAGGCATAAATAAGTTATACAGTCTCCTGGCAACTTGAAGCGGCCTTACTCCGTACTCTTTTATATGGAGGGACGCCGTGCTCACTAGTCGGCCCACTGGACGGCCACATCAATAGACTGGCCACGGCCTCGCTCAATGCAATTGTTATGGAATGGGCCACTAGACGGGCTCTGGCTGGGAGTATGTAGAACGCATACATAACTTCCAGTCCTGGATCAAAAACTGGCGAATCCCCGTAGCACACACAGAGCATGCCTTGGGGGGATTCATAAGTCTGCAGTCACACAGAGTGCCTGCAGACGTAACAATTTGGACCAGACAACCCCTTTGGGCACATGCTCAAGATCAGGAAATAGCAGCGTTTTGGATGCAGCATATTTTCGCTGCACTCAATTGCGCAGTTAAATCCGCATGTATTCATTGAACAATGGGGATCAACCGCATCCAGTACACATCTATTGTGGACATTTCTGTTGTGGAGACGCTAGAAATTGACATGGTGATGCCCTTAAACTCACCCATGGCGCTGGTCTATGCAGCGGTAAATAGAAGCCCAGTGGGCACTGGATTTCGATAACCCCATCCACTGTGCTTGTAATGTAGAACACAGAGTTTTGGACGCAGCACAGGTGAGCTGTGTCCAGAAACTTCTATTCCTGATCGTGGGCACGCATACTTTAAGGCTTCTGTCTGTGTCAGTAAAGGACAACACATGGGCCAATTGTAGCCTATGTCCCAGTGCACACTAACACATTTCTAAATGAACTGATGGTGGAGGCATTAGTATAAAGAAAGGTGTATCTAATTGCATGGGGTAGGGCATGTGTAAAAGGGGGTGTGAGTGATTATGGGGGATGATTAGAATGCATTGGGTGTATGTAATTACACAGCGGGGGTGGGAAGGTGGGGATGATTTTAATGGATCACTATACTGTACAGGGTATATGTGATAACACTTTTGGGGGTTAATGTTTATTAAAATGTCATGTAAATGTGTATGTGTTTTTGTTGCATAGGACTGCTGGTATCCTTCATTACATTATCTGTACTCTGTTATTGTCTTTGGCCAGATCAACCCCCCCCTTCCCCACCACCACCCCCGGCTGTGAATATATCCCCCACCCCTCTTCCCCACCACCACCCCAGGCTGTGAATATATTCCCCCTTCCCCACCACCACCCCCGGCTGGTGAGTATAAGCCGAGATCTTCAGCCCATTTTTTTGTGCTGAAAGTCCCCCACTCGGCTTATGCTCGTTATACCCAGGGGTCGGCAGGGGAGGGGGAGCGGGGTCTGTCTAATTATACTCACCTACTCCTGGCGCGGTCCCTGCAGGTCCCTGGCTCCCCCGACGCCGGCAGCTTCTTCCTGTACTGAGCGGTCACATGGTACCGCTCATTACAGTGATGAATATGCGGCTCTACCTCCCATAGAGGTGGAGCCGCATATTCATCACTGTAATGAGCAGTAACGGTGACCGCTCCGTACAGGATGAAGCTGCAGTGTTGGGGAAGTAGGGACTGCACAGCGCCAGGAGCAGGTGAGTATAACGGGGAGGGGAGCGCAGCGCTGCACGATTTTCACCTCTCCCCGTTCCGGGCGCCGCTCAGTCTTCAGCGTCTTCTGCAGTGACGCTCAGCTCAGAGGGCGCAATGACGTGGTTAGTGCGCGCCCTCTGCCTGAATGTCAGTGCAGAAGACGCTGAAGATGGAGTGGCGCCGGAACGAGGAGCAGGTGAATATTGAAAGTGCCGGGGGCCTGAGCGACGGAGAGAAGAGTATGTGATTTTTTTTTTATTTTTTTTTAATCGCAGCAACCGCAAATGGGGCAAGTCTCTGTATGGGGCATCTATGGGGCCATAATGTTTGTGCAGCACTATATGGGGCCATAACCTTTGTGCAGCACAATATGGGGCCATAAAGATTGTGCAGCACTATATAGGGCAAGTGTTTGTATAGAGCATCTAAGGGGCCATAACGTTTGTGCAGCACTATATGGGGCAAGTGTCTGTATGGGGCCATAATTAACGTTTGTGGAGCACTACGGTATATGGGGCAGGTGTCTGTATGGAGCATCTTATGGGGCCATAATCAAGGTTTGTGCAGCACTATATGGGGCAAATATCTTTATGGAGCATCTTATGGGGCCATAATCTGCATTTGTGCAGCATTATATTGGGCAAATGTGTCTATGGGGCATCTTATGGGGCCATTATTAACCTTTATGCAGGATTATATGGGGCATATTTTAATATGGAGCATCTTATGGGGCCATCATGAACTGTATGGAGCATTATATGGGGCTCCTGATTCAATATGGATATTCAAAAACACTTAACCTACTGATGTCTCAATTAATTTTACTTTTATTGGTATCTATTTTTACTTTTGACATTTACCGGAAGCTGCTGCATTTCCCACCCTAGGCTTATACTCGAGTCATTATGTTTTCCCAGTTTTTTTGTGGGAAAATTAGGGGGTCAGCTTATACTCGAGTATATACGGTATATTTTCAGCTTTGATAATTTAGTTGGCTGGTAGACCAAGTCCACAGTGTACGCAATTATATGCGAGTGTATGTGGTTCTGCACTAAAACAATTCATTCAATCTGCAAACAGTTCAGTGAACATTTGCGTTCTCTACCATCAGGAACAGGTTCTCGGGCCCACTGGTGAACTGTGCCACATGCCGCTCTATATTATAAATATATACCACTGAGGGGGGGCGAAGGGCATAAGGCACTGCAAAGATGCACAATTAATCCTGAAGACAGAGGAATTAGGCCCCATAGGTATCAATGGCCGTAATAATTTAAAGGGGTTGTCCTGTTAAAAAAATTACCTATCCACAGGATAGGTGATAACTATCGGATCGGTGGAGATCGCGTCACTCCGAACCGCATCCATCAGCATATCGGGGAATTTTTAGCATAGCAGGTCAGACATCTCACCACAGCTCCATTCATCCTCTATGGTGCTGCTGGAAAAAGCAGCGTACAGCGGTCACCAGCCCCATAGAAAATGAATGGAGCACAGGTAGAGTGTGCAGGGATAAGAGTGCTGCATTCTGCCGATCTGTGTGGCTCTGCGCGATCAGATCCACAACGATTTCAGCAAGTTATCTCCTATTTTGTGGGTAAGGATAAATTGTTGTAATTGGACAAGTCCTATTTAAATCCCTTTCTATAGATAGCTTTGGTGTGTTGTGGTTATGAAAGCAGTCACACCTCCTTTATATATAGATAATTAGGTATTATTATGGAGTTAGATGTAATAAAATATGCTAATTAAGTTGTAAATAGAATTGGGTGGTACAATGTGACTCGTCATGACCAGATGAAGTGTGGTAACAGGTGAAACGGCTATGGCCTCATCTCTGTCACCGTGCCTCAAGAATGCTAGCTAATGCCGGATTAGTCAGTGCCGCTTTCTATTTTCGCCATGTTGGAGTATAACCGGAGCATGCAGCCTGCCATTGAAACTGCTGGCACAGTAGCACAAGTTGTATTCTCTGTCTCCGAATCGGCGTATCTCCTGCAAAACCCACTGATCCCATGAAATGACACTGGGACGTGAAAGGCACAGCATCTAATGGAGAGTCTTTGATTAGCACAACCTCACATGTGTCCTCGAAGACCATTCACAGTGCACCCGGGCAGTGAAAGCATGAGCTTGGGCTTTACAGATACGAAAACGAGTAATGCATAATGGTTCTGTCACTTTGTACCCAGTCCACCTGTTGCTTGGCTGCAGGCAGCAGAATAGTTACTGGTTATCAGCACAGTTCTAGAAGTTTCCTTTCGGAGGGATCTCGGTCATATTGCTCAGCATTTCTCCTGTTCCTGGTTTATATAGAGACCACATGGATAAACCTGATTCTTGGTACCTTAAGGCAAGCGATGCTGAGCCTTTGTCCCCCCTTCCATTATAGCTCTGATTTCTGCCCTTTTGCTGTACATTTAAGCCCAGTCATAAATGGGGCTGATGGACTCGTTTTACTTGGTGCCTTTCACCTAAGGCTCTGATTAGGACAGACCTCAAACATACGCTTGTATACTTATTTTACATAACGTGTCATTTAGTGCAAAATTGCATGAAGGAAAATTTGTGGGTAAAACATTTAGTTTTTTTGTTTAATTTAATGAATTTTCTTTGTCAATTTTCATACTTTGTAAAAAAAAAAAAAAAAAACAAACTTCTAGCAGTAAGAAGGGTTAAGCTTTGCAACCTTAAAAATAGACTAATGTGTGATATGTGTTCCAGCCATTATCATAGGCTCCCAGGTGGGCATGATAAAAACAGGATGAATTTCATCTCTCGGGGGATGTTACATAATCACAGATGTAATTATAGGGTTTTATTTCTGTTGTGTGTTTTTTCTCTAATCCCCCGAGGGCTGCAGATGACTGTAGATGTGTGATTAAAGTGTGTGCATGTGCGTGATGGAGTAAACGTCCAGCCCGTCCACAGACCGCAGCGTGCGGCCTTGTAAATGAACAGCGCCGATCCCTGGAATTGCTGCCAGTCCGTTAAATGCCATGGGATAATGACTAAAAGCTTTCCATGGTCTGATAGTTTGCCATTGCTCAGGTGATGGCCGTCATCTGTGTATTGATCCGCCCGCCGTCTTCTGTTCATTTTCCAATAACATCTTTTGTAGTTTGTGCTGTTGTATTTTCTTGTTTCCTTTGCTCCTTTTTATATTTATTTTTTTCCAGCGTATTGATTTCTGACGCCAGTCCGGCATGGTCTCAGATGATGTAAAGCCGGTTAATAACTGTCTTGTGTGTTTTCCCTTTCATCTGCGTGCTGAATCAACCTGAGCAGGAAAGCCCAGAGGAGGGTGGATTGGCTTCTTTTCAGGGGAACGTTGAAATATTCTGTTGTCGTTGTGCGTTAGTCTCTGAGGTTAGAAAGCTGTCATGTAGCACAGCCTAAAACACTCTCTGCAGCGGAAAGTGACTTTATTTTTTTGCCAATTTACACACGCTGCAATGGACGGCCTTGGCCATTACCAAATGCAGCATGAATGTATAACTACAGGCTATAGCTCGCTGGAGATGTTCAGAAAGTTATTAGTTTTGCTAGTAGTTTAGATCAGGTCTAAAAGGCGTCTGCACTACCAGGTAACAACCATACATCACCGTCACAACCCCCACAACACAATGATGGCTATAAGCCCCCTACCTACAGAGCTCTATATAGTAGAGCAGGGGCCTCAAACTCCTCCTCACCGATGGCCATCAGCATGATGGGCTGTGTGTAATTGTAAGACTATAAATGTAACTACCGGTACTCCTGAATATATCGTTAATCGGAGACACTGTCACACACTGTGTGCATCCATTGATCATGTTCTGAAATGAGGTGTCATTTAGCTAGATTTCTTGGTCAAAATACATTTTATTATGGGTATGCTTCCATATACATTTGATTTACAGGTTTTTTTGCAAATTAAGAGTATATGTGCTGCACATGCACAGTATAAATGTGACCCTAAATGTAAACATTCGCTGTGGCAGAAGTGAGGATATCGGAATAAGGGTCAGGAAGGCTGTTGGGGTCTACTTCTGCTGACTATTCACGGGTAATGATTGTAGATGCAACTGTGGCAATATGAATGTTATAGATGCCTGTAAATCCGAGTCTCCCTCCACATGTCACAAACCTGTGCCGTCTAGAAGCCATGGACCTATAATTTCTGGTCGTTACCTGCTTCCGTTAGTCCACACGGGACGAGGTGCTGCAGAGCCAGACTCTACAGATCTCATTCTCTCCTGAGACTGACAGGCAGTGTAGGTTTCCAGAGTTGTCAATTTCTTTTGCAGTTTTCTTCCACTGCAATGTAGCAGGAGTGAAATCTTAAAAATCTACATGTACTACATGCACATTTTGATGTAGATTCACAATTTCCTTTTTTCTGTTCCTAAGGGTGTGTTGACATTGAGTTTTTTTTTTATTATTTATTTTCTGTGTTCTTG
Source organism: Ranitomeya imitator (assembly GCF_032444005.1). Taxonomy (NCBI): domain Eukaryota; kingdom Metazoa; phylum Chordata; class Amphibia; order Anura; family Dendrobatidae; genus Ranitomeya; species Ranitomeya imitator. The sequence continues at coordinate 995,916,279 of NC_091282.1, forward strand.
GAGCAGAAACTCTAAAAAAATCACAAGGAGCTCAAATACCACAAAATTTGATAAGAGACTTTTTGCTCCGAGATTTCGGCAAAAAAAAAAAAATTCTGTGAAGACCATATAGGAGTATGTGCAGATGACGTCTTTTAGCATACTAAACACATCCACTGCAAGTTATTGTCACATATCATTGCATATGTTCATTTTTGTTTATGCTTTTTTGATTAGTGCCATGTGCAGGTTTTGATCGCAAAACTCATAGTGGCTCAGAAGAAAGAAGTAGAATCTCTTCTATATGCTTGCTTCCCCCTGTATGATTGGAGTCTGCTGCTTTTTGCCTTGAATTGTTCTGTAGAAATCTCTAACGTTAAATTTTTTCTTTTTGCTTTCAGTGCTCCGTTAAAAATTGCCGAATTGCTTTTCACGTCACATGCGCCTTTGATCGCGGCCTGGAGATGAAGACCATCCTAACAGAGGAAGATGAAGTCAAATTTAAGTCTTATTGCCCAAAGCATAGTGGAAGCAAGAAAACAGAGGATGGTCAGATCATTGAGAGCGCTAGTGACTTAAATGGCGCCGTCAGGGCTTCCCCATCGTGCTTGGATGACTTCCAAGGTCTTACTGCCTGCCAGCAGGAGGCAAAGCACGAGAGCCAACGTAAGCTGAAACTCCAGCAGCTTGAGGACGACTTCTATACATTTGTCAATGTACAGGATGTGAGTCAGGCCATGCAAGTCCCATATGATGTCACAGACGTTATCTACCAGTATTGGAAACTGAAGAGGAAAGCCAATTTTAACAAACCACTCATAACTCCCAAGAAGGACGAGGAAGACAACTTGGCCAAGCGTGAACAAGACTTCTTGATTCGTCGTTTGCAACTATTTACTCATCTGCGACAGGATCTAGAACGGGTGAGAGCTTGTTTCCTACTGCTCAGTTGTATGTTCATATGATGTAAAGGGGTTGTAAATCGGAACAGCGAAGGACTACAGATAATCCTGCTTTGGCTGCTTTGCATTGATGTCATAGCCCAGCCTTCTCCATTCAGCGTGTGTTGGCTGTATTTCGTATCCCGCACCCAAAGCAACTGATATGCTCTCCGCTAGCTGTGACTGCAGCATTTAACGGGCTTCACTGTGGGAACAGTTGCTTCTGACGGCCATCCTCACCCCAAGCAATCCCTATGGCTGGGCACCATAGAAAATCGTCAGTTTCACAATACACTGCAGTACTAAGGTATTGCATAGGTCATAAAGAAATTGAAGGTTCAATTTATTTGAAAAAAATTACTGTTTAAATATGTAAAAAAAAAGGCACTTGGAGGTTGAATTCCTTTTTAAAAAGACGGTTTAACCCCTTGGTGACAGGGCCAATTTGGTACTTAATGACCAAGCCAATTTTTACAATTCTGACCAGTCACTTTATGAAGTTATAGCTCTAAGGCTACGTTCACACTAGCGTTCGGCTAGTGTGCGTCGCGCTAGCGTCGGGCGACGCACGCGTCATGCGCCCCTATGTTTAACATGGGGGACGCATGCGTTTTTGCTTGTTGCGTTTTCCGACACGTGCGTCTTTTTTGACGCTAGCGTCGGACCAAGAAAACGCAACAAGTTGCATTTTTCTTGCGTCCGATTTTCGTCAAAAAACGACGCACGCGGCGAAAAACGCAGCGTTTTGCGTGCGTTTGTACGCGTTTTTCGGTGCGTTGTGCGTCGCCGACACAGCGGCGCACAACGCTAGTGTGAACGTAGCCTAAAACGCTTCAACGTATCCCACTGATTCTGAGAATCTTTTTTCGTGACATATTGTACTTCATGTTACGGTAGCAGTAAAAAAAATTCTGTATAACTTGTGTTTATTTATGGGGAAAAAAACGGAAATTTGGCAAAAAAATTTATGTTGAAATTTTCAAACTTTTAATTTTTGTACCCTTAAGTCAGAGAGTGGTGTCACACAAAATAGTTAATAAATAACATTTCCCACATGTAGCCAAGATCCTGGAGAAATTCTGACTCTGGGAGGGTGCTATACCATTGTTTATCAGCGCAGGTATAAAGCGGGGCTGAGGAATACGTACCCTTAACTGCCGCTGTATTGGCGGTCATTAAGGGGTTAAATATGTGTAAAAAACAAAAATATGAATAAGGAAAGAAAAAATATTAAAGATTAAATGTCCACCTTTTTTTCCATTTTGGTATTGCCTGTGTGCGTATTTGATTCAACTAATATATAGTATGAAAATATTTATCCTATACAATGAAATCCAAAATGACAACTGAAATGGTGATTTATATGTCGGACAGTATCTATTTATTTTCATGACTATGATATTTGTAAATTCACACTGAAGGCATGAAAACTAAGAATTAACACGTGGAATTATATACTTAATAAAAAAGTGTGAAACAACTGAAATTATGTCTTATATTCTAGGTTCTTCAAAGTAGCCACCTTTTGCTTTGATGACTGCTTTGCACACTCTTGGCATTCTCTTGATGAGCTTCAAGAGGTAGTCACCAGAAATGGTTTTCACTTCACAGGTGTGCCCTGTCAGGTTTAATAAATGGGATTTCTTGCCTTATAAATGGTGTTGGGACCATCAGTTGTGTTGTGCAGAAGTCTGGTGGATACACAGATGATAGTCCTACTGAATAGACTGTTAGAATTTGTATTATGGCAAGAAAAAAGCATCCAAGTAAAGAAAAACGAGTGGCCATCATTACTTTAAGAAAACTTTGAAAGTGTCCCCAAGTGCAGTTGCAAAAACCATCAAGCGCTACAAAGAAACTGGCTCACATGAGGACCGCCCCAGGAAAGGAAGACCAAGAGTTGCCTCTGCTTCTGAGGATAAGTTTATCCGAGTCACCAGCCTCAGAAATCGCAGGTTAACAGCAGCTCAGATTAGAGACCAGGTCAACGCCACACAGAGTTCTAGCGCAGACACATCTCTACAACAAATGTTAAGAGGAGACTTTGTGCAGCAGGCCTTCATGGTAAAATAGCTGCTAGGAAACCACTGCTAAGGACAGGCAACAAGCAGGAGAGACATGTTTGAGCTAAAAAACACAAGGAATGGACATTAGACCAATGGAAATCTGTGCTTTGGTCTGATGAGTCCAAATTTGAGATCTTTGGTTCCAACCACCGTGTCTTTGTGCGACACAGAAAAGGTGAGCGGATGGACTCTACATTCCTGGTTCCCGCTGTGAAGCATGGAGGAGGAGGTGTGATGGTGTGGGGGTGCTTTGCTGGTGACACTGTTGGGGATTTATTCAAAATTGAAGGCATACTGAACCAGCATGGGTACCACAGCATCTTGCAGCGGCATGCTATTCTATCCGGTTTGCATTTTAGTTGGACCATCATTTATTTTTCAACAGGACAATAATAATAATAATAATTTTTATTTATATAGCACCAACAAATTCCGCAGCACTTTACAATAAGCGGGGACATATGGGGACAATGACCCCAAACACACCTCCAGGCTGTGTAAGGGCTATTTGACCAAGAAGGAGAGTGATGGGGTGCTACACCAGATGACCTGGCCTCCACAGTCACCAGACCTGAACCCAATCGAGATGGTTTGGGGTGAGCTGGACCACAGAGTGAAGGCAAAAGGGCCAACAAGTGCTAAGCATCTCTGGAAACTCATTCAAGATTGTTGGAAGACCATTACTGGTGACTCTTGAAGCTCATCAAGATAATGCCAAGAGTGTGCAAAGCAGTCATCAAAGCAAAAGGTGGCTACTTTGAAGAACATAAGTCATATTTCCAGTTGTTTCACACTTTTTTTAAGTATATAATTCCACATGTGTTAATTCATAGTTTTGATGCCTTCAGTGTGAATGTACAATTTTCATATATATATATATATATATATATATATATATATATATATATATATATATATATATATATATATACATACAGTTATATGAAAAAGTTTGGGCACCCCTATTAATCTTAAGCTTAATGTTTTATAAAAACTGGCTTTTTTTGCAACAGCTATTTCAGTTTCATATACAGTGGGGCAAAAAAGTATTTAGTCAGTCAGCAATAGTGCAAGTTCCACCACTTAAAAAGATGAGAGGCGTCTGTAATTTACATCACAGGTAGACCTCAACTATGGGAGACAAACTGAGAAAAAAAAATCCAGAAAATCACAGTCTGTTTTTTTTAACATTTTATTTGCATATTGTGGAAAATAAGTATTTGGTCAGAAACAAACAATCAAGATTTCTGGCTCTCACAGACCTGTAACTTCTTCTTTAAGAGTCTCCTCTTTCCTCCACTCATTACCTGTAGTAATGGCACCTGTTTAAACTTGTTATCAGTATAAAAAGACACCTGTGCACACCCTCAAACAGTCTGACTCCAAACTCCACTATGGTGAAGACCAAAGAGCTGTCAAAGGACACCAGAAACAAAATTGTAGCCCTGCACCAGGCTGGGAAGACTGAATCTGCAATAGCCAACCAGCTTGGAGTGAAGAAATCAACAGTGGGAGCAATAATTAGAAAATGGAAGACCTACAAGACCACTGATAATCTCCCTCGATCTGGGGCTCCACGCAAAATCCCACCCCGTGGGGTCAGAATGATCACAAGAACGGTGAGCAAAAATCCCAGAACCACGCGGGGGGACCTAGTGAATGAACTGCAGAGAGCTGGGACCAATGTAACAAGGCCTACCATAAGTAACACACTATGCCACCATGGACTCAGATCCTGCAGTGCGAGACGTGTCCCACTGCTTAAGCCAGTACATGTCCGGGCCCGTCTGAAGTTTGCTAGAGAGCATTTGGATGATCCAGAGGAGTTTTGGGAGAATGTCCTATGGTCTGATGAAACCAAACTGGAACTGTTTGGTAGAAACACAACTTGTCGTGTTTGGAGGAAAAAGAATACTGAGTTGCATTCATCAAACACCATACCTACTGTAAAGCATGGTGGTGGAAACATCATGCTTTGGGGCTGTTTCTCTGCAAAGGGGCCAGGACAACTGATCCGGGTACATGAAAGAATGAATGGGGCCATGTATCGTGAGATTTTGAGTGCAAACCTCCTTCCATCAGCAAGGGCATTGAAGATGAAACGTGGCTGGGTCTTTCAACATGACAATGATCCAAAGCACACCGCCAGGGCAAGGAAGGAGTGGCTTCGTAAGAAGCATTTCAAGGTCCTGGAGTGGCCTAGCCAGTCTCCAGATCTCAACTCTATAGAAAACCTTTGGAGGGAGTTGAAAGTCCGTGTTGCCAAGCGAAAAGCCAAAAACATCACTGCTCTAGAGATCTGCATGGAGGAATGGGCCAACATACCAACAACAGTGTGTGGCAACCTTGTGAAGACTTACAGAAAACGTTTGACCTCTGTCATTGCCAACAAAGGATATATTACAAAGTATTGAGATGAAATTTTGTTTCTGACCAAATACTTATTTTCCACCATAATATGCAAATAAAATGTTAAAAAAACAGACAATGTGATTTTCTGGATTTTTTTGTCTGTTTGTCTCCCATAGTTGAGGTCTACCTATGATGTAAATTACAGACGCCTCTCATCTTTTTAAGTGGTGGAACTTGCACTATTGCTGACTGACTAAATATTTTTTTGTTACTGTATCTGATAACTGTTGGACACAGTAATGTTTCTGTCTTGAAATGAGGTTTATTGTACAGAAAATGTGCAATCTGCATTCAAACAAAATTTGACAGGTGCATAAGTATGGGCACCCTTATCATTTTCTTGTTTTAAATACTCCTACCTACTTTTTACTGACTTACTAAAGCACTTTCTTTATCGCCTCTCATTGGGGGACACAGGAACCATGGTTGTATGCTGCTGCCACTAGGAGGCTGACACTTATGCAAATAAAAAAGTTAGCTCCTCCTCTGCAGTGTACACCCCACCGACTGGCATTATACTCTTCAGTTTAGCTTAGTGTCGGTAGGAGGTGGACACGGGTCTTTCATTAGACCCTTATCTACCTCAGTGTGCGTCGTTTCTTTTCAGGTTTTTCCGGAGGGATACAGGGTGAACAGTCACACCTGTAGTCCCATAATACGGACTATGAGTACGGCGTGTACTGCCACCCCATATCCTCATAGATCCCTCTCCAGGACCAGGAGCCTAGCACACAAGCGTGCTTAGAAGTCCGGTCCTGGCTTCGTCCCCCACCCACTCGCCTACCAGAGTCTGTCGGTTGCGGAGACGAGGACGTCCATCAGCTCCCTGGACGTCTCATTCCCTTTTCAGGTTAGTATCGGCGTTGGGAGGTTTGAGGTAAGTATTTCCCCATCCCATCCCAGATATCTCAAGGGGGAAGTCTTACTAGGGGCTCCCAGATTACCTCGTCGTCGCTTGCGCCCAGATTGCAGCAGCACGACCCGGGTTTTCAATATATTACGCAGAGGCGCGTTTCTTTTTGCTGCGGCCCTTCTGTCTCCTCTCCGATGCGGGGCCCTTACAGGCTACCGCGCCACTTCGCATCTCCAGCGCCGCGGTTCTATGGCCCTTTTCCACCGTCCGGCGCCTGTGATGCAGCCCTGACAGGCTGCCGTGCCGCTCCTCCCTGCGGCGCACTGCTCCGGCGCCGCGGTTTCTTGGGGCACTTCTTCCCAGCGCGACAGCCCTTACAGGCTGCCGCGCTGCTTCCCCCTGCGGCGCACTGCTCTGGTGCCATGGGGGAGGGGGGGGGGTTCTCTGCGGCCGCTCTACAGCGGGACAGCCTTGGCAGGCTGCTGCGCCGCTTCTCTTCTGCTGCGCACTATTCCGGCGCCGCGACCTCTTTCCTTGGCCATCTCGGCTGGCTCCGCCCCTTCCTCCACGCCGCTGCTTGACACAGGCAGGCGGATTTCCACATCGTGCCCCGCATTTTCGCCAAAGAACTCCGCAGGGCACTCATTTCTGGGGGCACAGCACACCATCTGCGCAGATTGCAGCACCAGAGGCCGCAGGGCAGGATCTCCACTTTTTCTCCGGAGATCCACCGCAAGCGGGACATCTTCCTCCAGGCCTGCAGCAACCTGGTATCCGTTTTCTCATCTGCCGTGAGTAGCTCTGCACTGCAGACTGACACCCCCCTGGAAGGGAGTATGGAGCTGGCGCCGGGCAGTGACTGCAGAGAGTAAGGAGCGACCATTTTTCCGCCGGACTGTGCCAATCGCTGATTGGTCGTGGCTGTTTTGCCGCGACCAATCAGCGACTTGGATTTCCATGACAGACAGAGGCTGCGACCAATACGTACGTACGTACATACATACATACATACATACATACATACATACATACATCTCAAAAAAATAAGGGAACACTAAAATCCCACATCCTAGATGTCACTGAATGAAATATTCCAGTTGTAAATTTTTTATTCATTACATAGAGGAATGTGCTGAGAACAGTACAGCATAAAAATTATCAGCGTAAATCACAGGTAATATCCCACGGAGGTCTGGAGTTGGAATGATGCTCAAAATGAAAGTGGAAAATGAAGTTACCGGCTGATCCAACTTCATTGGAAATGCCTCAAGACATGGAAATGATGCTCAGTATTGTGTGTGTGTGGCCTTCACGTGCCTGTATGACCTCCCTACAATGCCTGGCCATGCTCCTGATGAGGCGGCGGATGGTCTCCTGAGGGATCTCCTCCCAGACCTGGACTAAAGCATCCGCCAACTCCTGGACAGTCTGTGTTGCAATTTGACGTTGGTGGATGGTGCGAGACATGATGTCCCAGATGTGTTCATTTGGATTCAGGTCTGGGGAATGGGCGGGTCAGTCCATAGCTTCAATTCCTTCATCTTGCAGGAACTGCTGACACACTCCAGCTACATGAGGTCTGGCATTGTTCAGCATTAGGAGGAACCCAGGGCCAACCACACCAGCATATGGTCTCACAAGGGGTCTGAGGATCTCATCTCTGTACCTAATGGCAGTCGGGCTACTTCTGGCGAGCACATGTAGGGGTCGGGCTACTTCTGGCGAGCACATGTAGGGCTGTGCGGCCCTCCAAAGAAATGCCACCCCACACCATTACTGACTCACTGCCAAACCAGTCATGCTGAAGGTTGTTGCAGGCAGCAGATCGCTCTCCACGGCGTCTCCAGACTGTTACATGAGCTCAGTGAGAACCTGCTTTCATCTGTGAAGAGCACAGGGCGCCAGTGGCAAATTTGCCAATCCTGGTGTTTTGTGGTAAATGCCAAGCGTCCTGCACGGTGTTGGGCTGTGAGCACAACCCCCATCTGTGGATGTCTGGCACTCAGAAACCGACTCCATGAGGATGGTCTAACTGTTTGTGCAGACACATGCACCTTTGTGGCCTGATGGGTCATTTTGCAGGGCTTTCGCAGTGCTCCTCCTGTTCCTCCTTGCACAAAGGCTGAGGTAGCGGTCCTGCTGCTGGGTTGTTGCCCTCCTACGGCCCCCACCACATCTCCTGGTGTACTGGCCTATCTCCTCTCTCTCCAAGTTCGAAAGTGACCAAAACCGCCAGAAAGCATTGGTACTGAGATGTGGTCTGTGGTGCCCACCTGCAGAACCACTCCTTTGAGTGTCTTGATAATTGCCAATAATTTTCATCTGTTTTCTATTCCATTTGCACAACAGCATGTGAAATTGTCAAACAGTGTTGCTTCCTAAGTGGACAGTTTGATTTCACAGAAGTTTGATTTACTTGGAGTTATATTCTGTTTGTGTTACGTTTATTTTTTTGAGAAGTGTAATATGTGTGTGTAAAAGTTCAGAACTAAAAAATAAATATCTTTCCTAGGTTTGGTATTGCCGTAATTGTAGTGCCCATAAGGCTATGTGCACACGTTGCGGATTAGGCTTAGGAATTTCTGGTGTGGACTCTGCCTCTCCTGGCAGAAAACGCACCTGCGGATTTGTTGCGTTTTTTGTGCAGTTCCGTAGCGTTTTTTGCTGCGGTTTTTGCGGATTAGCTGTGTTTTTTGCCCCTGCGGTTTTCTATAATGGAATGGGTACAAAAGCGCTGCAGATTCACAAAAAAAGAAGTGACATGCTACTTCTTTTAAACCGCAGCGTTTCCGCAGCGGATTTTCTGCAAAGTGTGCACAGCATTTTTTTTTTCTCATTGATTTACATTGTACTGTAAATCAGTTGCGGATCTGCAGCGTTTCTGCACCGCAAAAAACGCTACGGATCCGCAGAGAATCCGCAACGTGTGCACATACCTAAGAATCCCAATTTGATTTTTTTTCTCATTCTTCAGGGCATTTTATTATAAAATGTAATTTAAAAAAAATACAATTTGTCCTGCATAAAGCAAACCCCCATATGGCTAGGTCAAAGGAAGAAAAAAAAATTATGGCTCTTTTAAGTAATGGAGGAAAAAATTAAGAACAAAAAAATCTCCTAGTCACTTGGGGTCGCCTATTTTTTATTTTTTTTTTTTTTCAGTCCGTTCAGTTTTTTCTATTTTTTTTTTACATCGCTCTTTTCCCAGCTTCTATGCAAACGGATGTGTGTCTAGTAAGAGTAAACACTTTTTTCCTAGGCTTGGGTGAGGTGGGGGTGGTTAGTGTGTGTATGTTTATGAAAATTGGAAAATACTGTAAATGTTGAATAAAAAAAAGATATGATGTAAAAATCAGACTACACACAAACCAACTGTGGTGATCTTACAGCCATACTATTTCCATATCTCCCTTACCTTTTAGTAATACAAATCCAGTCTGCTAATAAAAGAACAAAAAAAGACCAAATTGAAAGAGATTTTCCCAAGTTCCTCCACCATGCTCACAACCCCAGTGGGGGAGCCTCCCGGGGAGATACTCAAATCACAATTACCAAACTGACACTCCTACAAACAGCGACAAGAAGAAAAAACGGAGTTGATGTCCATAAATATTAACAAGTTTTATTGGTTACACAATTTACAACCATAGCCATAAATATATTCACGAGTCATAGTTCAATAAACATTGATTATAAACAAAAAAAGAGGGTGAAGGTAGCAAAAGATGGAAAAGCACGGCGTGGATAATCCTAATGCCAATTATATCATTCTAAAGAGCATTGTGCAACTAGTAAATGGGCCCAGGACCAAGCACTGTAATGCTTCCAAACAATCATGAGTCACTCACTATAGACAGGTACACCGAGCCCTGCGCACAGGCTCAAAGACCGAAAATCAGATCAGTAGTCAAAAAAACTAAGGGGGAAGTAAACCCATATAGTCCTTACCCAGATGGTGGCAACCGGGATACTCCACGCCGTGGCCCCAACGCGCGTTTCTCGTCAGCTTCGTCAGGGGGCCTTTTTAAAATCAAGAGTGTTTGTAAAATGTCTTTATTATTCAGTACAGATGCATTAGGTCAAATATAAAGGGCTGTAATGGTGGATATATCAGAACAGACCTTGTCTGTGAGTGTCAATTTCTGTGGGCATATTTGTCGCTGCGCTTCTTTAATATAGTTGGTAGTAGGGAAGACAGAACTCCTCTGGATGGTGGCAGCTCACAAATTCCTATTATTTTTTTTTTCCAACCAACATTCTGCGTTTGTAGGGTCCACGTCTATGTAACTATTATTGCTGTGAAACAGAAAAGTTTTAATTTACAAGACAAAATGTTAGTTACCGCAACGAACAGGAAAAAATGAATACATTTTCCACATAAAATAACAGATTACAGATGACTATTCACAAGATATTGGGTTACTGGCAGTTGACCAGTAGCTGTTTCAGGTCCTTTCCCTTTTTCCTGAAGTTTCTGGTAAGAGTGCATTACATTAGTGCTGGAATAGTGTCTGGATTGTCTCCCCACACTGCTTATCCCTTGGATCCTGTTACATGAATCCTGTGGCTTTACATTGTCGTCTGTACATCTGCTGCGGTGTAGTAATCCCGCTCGAGCCAAGGGAAGATTCTGGCGTCAAGTCAAGATGCATCCTGTGTGCTAAACAAATGCTGCATCCACAAGCTGAGGTTTCTTTTCTTCTCTATTTTAGGTACGCAACCTCACATACATGGTGACCAGGAGGGAGAAGATGAAGCGCTCTGTTTGTAAAGTTCAGGAGCAAATCTTTAATCTTTACACAAAGCTGTTGGATCAGGAAAGAAGCAGCGCTGGTAAGATGCGTGGTATAACTACATCTACCTTCTGCTTGTATCGCTCTGATTTCATAACGCGCTGTCGCCGAGGAGCGTGACTTCAGAATAACTGCCTCATGTCACGCTGAATGATTGATGAATCGCTACCGATCATCTGATGGACACCGTCATGTAAAGGCTACTGTATAAGCCATTTATCACTTATGTGGTAATACCTATATTTGGTCGAGGAAGATCTTGTTTTGTGCATTACAGGATTATTAATGTTGTAACCGCTTGTAAAATAAACTTAATAGCAATAATTGGAGGTGTGCAGTCTTAAGCTACAAGTCTGCAGTCACTCTATGCAGTCTGCATACTTCCGGCCACATTTTGACTAAATAGACTGTATGAATACACTTGTATTAAATGAGGCTGTGTCCTGCCTATCTAGTCAGCATAAAACAACGTGTGCAAATCACATACTTGCAGTCACACACCCACCGCTCCCGGCATCGGAAAATTCTTGCAGTGCCCGCCATGTGAAGATTCACAAGTCTAGAATCACTTGTCGGGCCCCTTGACATGTACGTTAAAGGGAATCTATCAGGTTTTTTCTATATAGCCTGACATCAACGTGGATGAGAGCAGCATGGTTTCCTTTTGATGCAATCACTTGTTTTCTGTGCTGCAAATCTGCCAGCTCTCTGAATGCTGAGCCCTGTGTAACCCCGCCCACACCCCTGATTGGCAGCTTTCTGGGTATATTAACAGAAAGCTGCTAATGTGGTGGGACGGCCTTACTCAGATTAGAGGACTAAGAGGTACAAGGCAGCTTGTCCTTTTGTAGTAGTCTACTGATAAAACACCGATTTTATTGAAACTGTAAGGCTAGTTTCACACTAACATTTACCTGATCTGCGGCGGGCTGCGGACTTCCTCCGTGAAGCCCCGCCCTCCGCCGCTAGCTCCGCCTACTTCTGCATGCGGCCTGCGTACCTATCTTTAACATTAGGTACGCAGGTCGTGCGGATGGTGCCGTATGCGTCGTTTTGACGATGCAGGAAAAAAATGCTACAGGCTGCGTCTACGCTGGTCGCCGCATCGTCAAAATGACGCATGCGGCAGCATCTGCATACAGCCGCACGACCTGCGTACCTAATGTTAAAGATAGGTATGCGGGCTGCATGCAGAAGTAGGCGGAGCTAGCGGCGGAGGTGCAGCCGAGGGCGGGGCTTCACTGAGGAAGTCCGCAGCCCACCGCAGATCAGGGAAACGCTAATGTGAAACCGGCCTTATATAATGCCTATTAAGTGACACCTTACTGGAATCCGGCTCTCAGCCCCTATATCTTACTGCTGGCAGGTTTCTGCCATTTAATCTGAGAACTGATTCCCTTTTTAAAGTAAATATTGGTATTCTCCAAAAAAATATCATGCTCTGACAACTCTGAACTTCTGGAAATGTTCAAGTATATTCACAACTTTGTGTTACCATATTGTTCCTTGTCAATAGGCGGTGTCCGCAGCTATTATTTTCCAAGAGACGTAAAAGAGGGGAAAGGCCAAATGCACAGTTCTTCTGCATTGCTATTTTTACTAAAACAAGTCCATGTAGCTAACCGGTCCTCTTAAAGAAGGGAAATGTTATTACTGACGGGAAGTGCAGTAAATGTCCTCATGATCACTTCCAAATCTTATTTTCCTCTAGGCTGAGGTTGAAGGGCCCTACACACTGTATGATGGTGTCATTGTATTTCCCTACTCACTGTGACATTTTTTATTTATTTTTTTCAGGTGGCTTTTCAGAAAGCGACTTTCTCTTTAATACACAGCCATCTGGCCCAGATGCTCCAAAAATTGAAGATTTGAAGTGGCATTCTGCTTTCTTCAGGAAACAGCTTGGTTCTTCTTTGGGGCGCTCCATGAAAATGTCCCACAAAAAGAATAGAGACCGTGAAAGGTCGTTGAGCAGCATGAAATCGCAGTACTCTCGATCTACCTTCAGTGATAAAAAGAGGGATGGAGTGCCTGCCGTGTCTGCTGCATTACCTGTGGAGAAGGCCATTGCAAAGGTTTCACCAGTCCGTCACAAAAATGGGGCCAGCATTCCAGAGCACAGGAAAAGGCGAGACAGCCGCCCTCAGTGCGATATTATAAAAGCAGAGCTAAAGGAAAAGCCCCATAAGCTGCACCAGAAGACCTTGAGGACAGGAGAGCCAGTGGATAAGACTGTGGAGAACAAGAAAACCCCAAGTCAGTGTAGTAATAAGACGGCAACCATAGCCACAAAAAAGTCCTCAGCTGGAAACAGCTTACCCAAGTACAGTGGCTCCATCATCAAAATACATTGCAACCAGACTTCAGTAAAAGTGCCTACAAGCCCTGTGAAAAACTGGGGGGGGTTCCGAATTCCAAAGAAAGGAGAGAGGCAGCCACAAAAAGAGGAAACCTGTCAATCAAACACAAACTGCCAATATATGGGACTTGTTTCTCCAAATAATAGGACAAAAGATAAACTAAAGCTCGTCAGTGACAATGATGGCTACACACCCGATGCGGAGATGAGTGACTCTGAAACAGAATCCACAGAGAAGTGTCCACTACAAAGGCTGTCATCCAGCAGAGGATACAAGACAGACATTATTAGGAGAAGCATCCTAGCCTCGTAACTGGACAACCTTGTCATGTGCTCCAAGCTGTAACCACAAGACAGACTGGTTCTCTAGAAAGACTTGAAACTGGATCGGTCAATAGTCTGCTCTTCCTATACTTGCTCCAGTGTGTTTACTTGCACTTGAAAATCCAGGACTTTCCTCCTACCCCGATATCTTCCCTTCTTTTTCTCCATCTGCTTATGTTAGGCATAGAGTATGTTTATCAGGCAGGTTTACAAGCTTGAGGGTAGGCCACACTGGAAGTGCTTTAATTTGTCCATGTGGAAGCACATTGTAGACATTTTGGAGTAATACACAGTTTGGGTTTTGGGTACACCAACTTGCACTTCTGGCCCGTTACATTTCCTTGCACTTATTTTGATCTCCAGGCATGGTCTTAAGTATCTTTTCATTTGCCTGTTAAGCTGTTTTGTTAGCACAATGGCCAATTGTGTTGGGTACTTGGTGGAGTGGAATCAATAATCTAATAACATGTATAGGCTCTCTGGTGCGTGCGTGATGCAATGTCCACTTAAAATTTATTTTGGAAGTTTGAGGAACTGGGAGAAAAAAAGGGAGCACCTCCTTCCTCAAAATAAAACTGCATTGTACACACATACTGATGAGCTGTCCATACTTCTTTGCCACAGTGCATGTCTGGGTCTCATACTCCTTACATAGGAGACCTCCAGGCTATTAGGGTATTTAGATACCATCTTTGATTTGCAAGATAATCTTTGTTTTATATGTCTAGCATCGGAAATGCAACCAAAAGACCTAACTTTCCATCTACACTAGATTAGTAGACAAAACTATTGCGGAGAGTGAATACCTTGTATATATGGGTCATTACCAAGGGGGACTTCTGAATATGCATTCCGCTCCCATTTTTGGGTATTTACTAATGCATAACTTGTTCCGTTGAGTTGTGGAGTATTGAATGGAGACAATAATAGACTTCCTTCCATTTCCAGGGATGAAGGATTTATACACAACATGGATGCAAGTTTCCATAATTGTGCATATGATCAGTGGTGTGCTTGCGTCTTCAGCTCTCACAGAGATGGCATCTATGTAAAGACGATGAAGAGCCAAATCTAATCAGATTTGCTCAAATAGAGAACACTGTTGCATACTTCCTGCACTATTCAGCAATGATGCGTAGTGAGTGGCGGTGTCTTTTATCCCTACCTACGGTATGCTTTCCCAGGCCCTTTCTATGGTACTTATGACATGATCTATGAACACACAAAACACAATGTGTGTGTTTAGACATTTCACCTTGAACTGACCTTGCCTGCACATGTCTGACCATTTCATGATTATGCTGACTATTTTTATGGCTTTAGAAGATCTTCCTAGATGTTCCTTATGGAAATCCCAATTATACATTGATGTGTATACTACCATTAAGCCATTTTGTTATGTGTTTTCTCTTGTTTCATTCCAGAAAAGAACACCACAAAAATGTCCAGGGGGTTTTCAGGATTGTGGAAAAGACCCACTTTTTGTTTTCCTCTAGATTTACACCACTCTTATCCCTGGGTTGTCTCTGGAATTATAGGTCTGTCCCATTCTCTTGAATTGTGCAATACCAGGCACAGCCAATGGACAAGACACGTGCTGCTTCTGATGCGGAGTTTTTTTTTTTTTTAATCCGGTACAGGTTATTTTAATCTTGTAAACCTGCCTCGGTCTTTGCCACTGTGTTTTTCTGTAGGCAGCACATTAGTGTGTGCATTAGTCTCAACTTCTCCTTGCCTTGTATTCACTGTTGGGATGCAATGAGTGCCGTTGTTCTTCTCCTTAACACTAAGGACCTTTCAGAGCAAAGTAGCCAGATAACTGTTGGCTGTTCCCAATGATACACATGCACACTTGGCTCCTCTGTGTTTTTAATTCTTGTAAGGCACTGCATACTGAGATAGTGGCCTATACCCTAGAAAGGATCTAGCATTTAAAATACAGCAATCCTGATCCTTCTTTGCCCTGAGAGTTGGGACATCTCCATACACAGATGGTGGCTGGTCTTGTAAAAATGGGGCTTAACCAATACTTTTCTAATGTGTATGGCCATCTTTAGTAGTGATGAGTGAACGTGCTCCATTAAGAAGTTATCCTATCATGCTCATGTGCTAACCAAGTGACTTTGGCGCGCTTGAAAAATATGTTTGAGTCCCTGCAGCAGCATGTCTCGCGGCAGTTTGATAGCCGCAACACATGCAGGGCTTGTCCAACCAACAGGCAATACCTTTTCCGAGCATGTTTGCTCATCACTAATTTTAAGCCATGTGAGTAGTTTATCTAAGGGGTTTTCAAGCTTTCAAAAAATACCCATCATCCGGCACAACGTGTATCCTTTATTCACCCCCTCCGGGTCCAGCGCTTAGTCTCCACTGCTGCTCCCTGTGTCTGTTTATGGCCTGCAGTGCTGATATCATACTGGCTGCAACACTGGGATCAGTGGCGAAGATTAAGGGTTTGTGCATACGGTCAGGAATCAGCAGCTCTTTGAATGCAGCACATGTCCAGCTTTTGAACGCAGGTGATTCTTCTGTGGTCACTGAACCGCGCGGAATCACCGCGTCCAATACATTGTGCGAGCAACATTTATCTTGCGGAGACTGAGCGTCTCCACAAGATAAATTGACATGCTGTGGTCTGGAAAGACGCGCATGTCTGTCTCCACAGGTGATCCGTGGGCGTCTCGACACATAGTGGAGATGGGATTTCTTGAAATCCCATCCACTATGCTGTAACATCTGGATGCTGCAGATGTACGCAGCGTTTACTGACCGTGGGAACATACCCTAAGAGCTGGGTCTGGGGAGGGTAAGTAAAGAACACTGCCTGGGTAGAGGTGTTTTCTGAAACTGGAAAACCCCATTTAGATCTAATTCTACTTGGTCCTGATATCACTACTTGGGTTTATTTTCTTCTGTTCAGCTTTAAGATGCTTTCTGCTCCTGATGGACACTTATTTGAAGGTCACGTTGTTAATGCAGGAAAAAAACTTCTAGACCCCTATGTCCTGAGCTGCTGGTTGCTATTGTTATTTATTTCCAACATCAAAAGGTATTGCCTCTCCACTGGGTTGGTGGGGGTCCACCCATGTAGAACTGGGCTTTGCCCCATTGCAAATGAGCATTGTGTGTACGTGCACTCCACCACTCCATTCATTGTCTACCAGATAACTGAGCATTAACTTTCAATGTTAGGAGTAATCCTTTAGCACAGTTGTTTGTGTTTCTTATTTGGCTTTGGTGGGGGTGAAGCACTGTAATACATGAAGATCAATTTGTTAATACTTTGCAATGTCACAAACAAAATGAAAATTCTAGTTGTTCTCTCCAAAGCCATTTCAGAATATGTTCAGATCACGTTCATAGTTAATTTTGCACTATTGTAAGTTGTGTTTAGAACTTATGCCTTATTTGTCTACTATTCTCCCACTAAGAAGTGACTTGGTCCTGAGCTGGCTGATAATCCTATAAACTGTGTATAATACAAGAGGCTGCAGATGACCTCTCTGCAGCCTGTTTGCCCAGTAGAGTACTTCCAATAGGGTAGATCAAATGTGTGACCATTTTACCATAGATGCCTAGACCCCCAATAATATGTAGTGTAAAGCAAGCGATATTGTCATGGATGACTGTGACACTGTTGGCAATGGGTCAGGCCTAATTACATGAAGATAATCAGAATTTATCAAATTTATAGTTTAAGGAAAAACATTGCAGAAGAGACAATGGACTTTTTTTCTGTTTTTGTTATGCTGTTACTACTTTTTTAAATAAAATAAAGGAAGAATACATTTTTGCAGCATATTTTTAATACCAGGATATACCGTAGTTCCAATATTATCAGCCCTTGTGAATTATTTATAGTAGAGCTAGAAATTAAAGTGTACCTGCAGATTATACATCAACTTGGTAATTTTAATGAGAAACTGCATTGTATTCATTTATTAAAAGCAGTCATCAAAGTGGCAGGACACGCATGGGGTAAGCAAATTCTCTACTGCTTCCTCCAGCCTGATAGAGAAACTATTGACCACTGCAAGTTTGTCGAGGAGGTGTATTAGGAAACTGCATTTAATGCACTTCCCTAACACGATGGCAAGTGTATTTCCAATCTAGAGGCACACTTTAATATTAGAAAATAGATAAGTCATTATAAAACCCCTACACATTTGTAGTGGCAGAATCCCAGTATTTTGCCCAGGCCATGGCCAATCTAATTGGTGAAGTCTGTTAGAAATTTGTCCAGCTCGTAGTTGTGCCGGTATTTCACAGAGGATGGGAATGTGCAGGTTGTAGGAACTGGTAGGATAATTGGGCGCAGCAGTGGACATTACATTGTGCTTATCTAGATCTTGAAAGTGTGAGCTCCTGTTACATACCAGACCACTTGTGACAATGACTTTTCTTAAAAATCGGCTTCATGCGTTTTCAGTCCTACAAGGTCATCATTTATTTTTTAAGGGTTTGTAATCTGTAAAAGTATTTTTTATGTATAAAATTTTACTTGCCCACAGGCAGCTCTGCCGTCCTCATGGCGTGGACAGTCAGGGTTGCTTTCTGTCATCAAGGATGGTTCTGCCGGTACCATAAGACTACACAAACTTTAGAGAACCTGTCATCCGGAAAATGCAGACCAATTTGCTGGCATCCTGCTATAGAGAAGGCGAGCGGAGTAGATTGATACATAGTTTTGTAAGAAAACATTCAGTATAATCCTGAATTTTGATCATTTAAACCTCAGATCTTTGGTTCAGTGGGCGGTCAGCTATCTGTATGCACTCTTCAGAGATGGCTATCAGTCACTGATGGGACTGCCCACTGGACCAAAAATCCCACAAACGGATGTTTAAATGAATAAAACACGGGTTATACTGAATGTTTTCTCATAAAATGATCAATCTACTCATCTCCTCTATACCATGGTGCCTCCAGATTAGGGCAGCACGGTGGCTCAGTGGTGGTTCTCCCCGTGTTTGCGTGGGTTTCCTCCGGGCACTCCGGTTTCCTCCCACATTCCAAAAACATACTGATAGGGAATCTAGATTGTGAGCCCCATCGGGGACAGTGATAATGTGTGCAACCTGTAAAGTGCTGCGGAATATGTTAGTGCTATTTAAAAATAAAGATTTATTATATTACACTGCATTTTCATGATTACAGGTTCCCTTTAATGTGTCAACTTGAGTTTTGGGGATTTTTTTCTTTTTAAATAAGAGAAAATCTGACAAACTGAGTTTACAAGTACAAATCTTTCTTACTTGAAGTTTTTCATTTCATATAAACTCTCCATAATTATCATAAATTAATGGTATCTTACCCTGGTATTGGTGACTAGCCACCACGGCACTCTGAAAACCCATTGGCCCTTTGGTGACAGCAGAATTTAGAACTATTATCAGAAAGTCCACTAGCTATACTTGTATAGACCTGGGATAGACCACAACGTTACTTAAAGAACAGTTATGGGATAGACTTATCCTTAAGAATGAACTTGTTGGTCGCACTATGCTGCCGATTCATTAAGACTAGCATTGCGCACCCCAGTCTTCAATGAAGAGACTTGCTGGAGTGTGATGTGCAGCATTCATTAAGAAGCACAGCCAGGCAATGAGGTTGAGGCATCTAATCGGTGACGTGCACCTCTCGCGTGGAGTAGCATTTCTGGTGTAAAACACATCAGCCAATTCAAGCCCCACATTCTTAAAACTAAAGTAAAGGTGTGTCCCAATATTATTTATTTCCGCTGCTGATGTCTCACTGTCACTTTTAGTACCCCCCAATGCCAGCAGAGCAGTGGGCTATCACAGATTTGTTACTACAGTATTACATGACTGCAATAATCAACTAGAATCTCCTTTTGAATATTTACCAGATCCAACATCAGCCGTCGTATTGGAGGCAACTGGTCAGTAGGTCAGAAATATGAAGGATGGTTTGCACATTTGCAGCTGTTAATCTTATGGGAGACTTTTTTTTTTCTATAGATTAAAGGGAACCTGTCACCCCATTTTTTCAGATTGAGATAAAAATACTGTTAAATAGGGCCTGTGCTGTGCGTTACAATAGTGTATGTAGTGTACCCTGATTCCCCACCTATGCTGCGAAATACATTACCAAAGTCGCCGTTTTCGCCTGTCAATCAGGCTGGTCAGGTCAGGTGGGCGTGGTGACATCGCTGTTTCTTCCCCAGCTTTCCGTTGGTGGCGTAGTGGTGTGCGCATGTCCAAGTGCCGAATCCACTGCGCGCACGTGAAGAAACAGCGCGCGATCTGCGCTATTACCCTTGTCATCGGTGGGGGCGGCCATCTTCCTGAGGCCGCGCGTGCGCAGATGGAGTGCTCTGCTGCACGGGGCTTCAGGAAAATGGCCGCGGGATGCCGCGCGTGTGCAGATAGAGATCGCGGCGGCCATTTTCCCAAAGCCGAGTTTGCATCTCGGCTTCAGGAAAATGGCCGCCGCGATCTCCATCTGCGCACACGCGGCATCCCGCGGCCATTTTCCTGAAGCCCCGTGCAGCAGAGCACTCCATCTGCGCACGCGCGGCCTCAGGAAGATGGCCGCCCCCACCGATGACAAGGGTAATAGCGCAGATCGCGCGCTGTTTCTTCACGTGCGCGCAGTGGATTCGGCACTTGGACATGCGCACACCACTACGCCACCAACGGAAAGCTGGGGAAGAAACAGCGATGTCACCACGCCCACCTGACCTGACCAGCCTGATTGACAGGCGAAAACGGCGACTTTGGTAATGTATTTCGCAGCATAGGTGGGGAATCAGGGTACACTACATACACTATTGTAACGCACAGCACAGGCCCTATTTAACAGTATTTTTATCTCAATCTGAAAAAACGGGGTGACAGGTTCCCTTTAATGAGTCTGTATTTGGAGTCTCTTACCAGACTGGGTCTGTAACAGGAGTTGTTGGCCAAAGTCTGGTAAATGAATCTATAAATGCAGATTCTCTTTCAGGTGGCTACTAGCTTATGTGATGACAGGATCCCCCTTCTTTAATGGGCAGGGTACCTTTCACTTTACCCCGTCATTCATACTGATGTTACAGATTTGGTTATTTGAATGCAGAGAAGGAAGATTATGGGATCTGATTCTTTGGATCAATGCTAGTTCTCTTGCTAAAATAGGAACTCTTGAATTATAGGGGGCCTACAATGACATCTCCACAAAAGACCACCTCTTTAAGAAAGCCACCCCTGGTTATTACAGGCTCTATGGTTTTGTGGGTAAAGTCCCGATTAATGAGACAATATGGTGTGAGGTCTGTAATTTATTGATCTTTTCCCTGATTGTTTCACTGATTTGTCATTTTGCAGAATGTGTACTATTAACACGAGGAATATGGCCATTTGTTTTCATTATGTAATCTGCTGAACCTGCTTTCACTGCTTTTATCCCTTTCTACTTTTATTTAAATATTTATAAGCTAGTAAATTACAGCTTTATTTTTTCAGCTCTGATACTACGTAGAATTGTGCCTTTTTGTCCGTATGTGAATAAATGCTGTACATTTTGCTACATGATCGAGTCTTGTCCTCTTGAATTCTTGATTATGAATTCTGTATCGTATCATACTGATTTTATTACTCTTTACAAGTCAATTATGTCTGATTTTATTTCTGGAACCTTTTTTTTTATATCACAGATCAATATTATTTGGGGAAAATGTTCATTATAATATGTTACTGACAGAGCAAACCAATACTATGACCAATGACATTCCTGATTCACAGTTGAGAAAATTGAATTATAAATAGTGATGAGTGAACTTGCTGGGATAAGACTTTACACGAGCATGCTTGGGTGCTAACCGAGTGACTTCAATGTGCTCGAAAAATGTTTCAGTCCCCGTGGCTGCATGTCTCGTGCCTGTTCGACAGCCGCAACTTATGCAGGGATTCCTATATTCCTTTATTTATAAGTTTTATTATACTCTGAAAGCAATGATCTTTCGATCTTAAAAAGACAACCACTCTCCAAATCTTTTTATAAATAGGCAAAAGCAGACCCGTGGAAGTTAGGGTTCAACCGAAGATTAATCTCCAAAAATTTTCCTGGAAAAACAATCTTTCCTTCCTAGGAGAAGTCTATATTTGGAGTTCAGCACCAGACACTGGGGGTCCGGTACTAACCCCGCACTTAGTTTGGGTTTGTTCATCTCTACTTATGAATAGCGACTCTGGGGGACCCCAGGTTATATGTGCATTACATGATTTGCCAAAAGGGGAGAATTGATTGGTCAGATGAAATTTCCAATTGTAACCCCTCCTAAACAGGGTGGATTACATTTAGCTCATCGTGACATCTACAGGTGTTTCTCACAAAATTAGAATAACATCTAAAAGTGAATTCATTTCAGTTCTTCAGTGCAAAAAGTGAAACTTATATAGAGTCACTACTAACAGAGTGATCCATTTCAAGTTTTTATTTGTTAATGTTGATGATTATGGCTTACAGCCAATGAAAACCCAAAAGTCATTGTCTCAGTATATTAGAATTAACAAAAAACACCTGCAAAGGCTTCCTAAGCTTTTAAAAAGGCCCCTTAGTCTGTTTCAGTAGGCTCTACAATCATGGGGAAGACTGCTGACTTGACAGATGTCCAGAAGGCAGTCATTGACACGCTCCACAAGGAGGGTAAGCCTTGGTCATTGCTAAAGAAGCTTGCTGTTCACAGAGTGCTCTATCCAACCATATTAATGGAAAGTTGAGTGGAAGGAAAAACTGGTAGAAAAAGGTGCACAAGCAACCGGGATACCCAGAGCCTTGAAAGGATTAAGAAAAGGTCGTTCAAAAATTTGGGGGATATTCACAAGGAGTGGACTGCTGCTGGAGTCATTGCTTCAAGACCCACCACACAGACATATCCAGGACATGGGTTACAAGTGTCACATTCCTTGTGTCAAGCCAATCATGACCAATAGACAACACCAGAAGCGTCTTACCTGAGCCAAGGAGAAAAACTAACTGGACTCTTGCTCAGTGGTCCAAGGTGGTGGTTTCAGATGAAAGTAAATTTTGCACTTAATTTGGAAATCAAGGTTCCAGAGTCTGGAGGAAGAGTGGAGTGGCACACAATCCAAGCTGCTTGAGGTCTAATGTGAAGTTTCCACAATCAGTGATGGTTTGGGGAGCCATGTCATATGCTGGTATAGGTCCACAGTGTTTTGTCAAGTCCAAAGTCAGCGCAGCCGTCTACCAGGAAATTTTAGAGCACTTCAATTTAATTCTCCAGCAGGACTTGGCACCTGTCCACACTGCCAAAAGTACCAATATGTGGTTTATAAACAACGGTATCACTGTGATTGGCCAGGAAACTCACCTGATCTTAACCCCATAGAGAATCTATGGGGTATTGTCAATAGGATGATGAATGACACCAGACCCAACAATGCAGACTAGCTCAGCAGTGCCACAGGCTGATCGCCTCCATGCCACGCTGCATTGATAAAGTAAGTGATGCAAAAGGAGTCCCGACCAAGTGTTGAGGGCATTTACTGAACATACATTTCAGTAGGCCAATATTTTGGATGTTAAAGGTAACCTGTCACTGCCAAAATCGAACATGAGCTAAGCCCACAAGCATCAGGGACTTATCTACCGCATTCTGGAATGCGGTAGATAAGCCCCCGATGTATCCTGAAAGATGAGAAAAAGAAGTTAGATAATACTCACCTGGGTGGGCGGTCCGGTTCGATGGGCGTCACGGTCCGGGGACTCCTATCTTCAAAGGATGACATCCTGTCCTTGTCTTCACGCTCCAGCGCAGGCGTACTTTGCCCTGTTGAGGGCAGAGCAAAGTACTGCAGTGCACAGGTGCTGGGCCTCTCTGACCTTTCCCGGCGCCTGCGCACTGCAGTACTTTGCCTTCAACAGCGCAGACAAAGTACACCTGCGTCGGAGCCGCAGCGTGAATACAAGAGGACATCATCGTAAGAAGATGGAGGCCCCGGAACGCGACGCCCATCGGACAGGACCGCAGCAGGACCGCCCCTGGGTGAATATAATATAACCTGGTTTTTCTCATCTTTCAGGATACATCGGGGCTATCTACAGAATTCCAGAATGCTGTATATAAGCCCCTGATGCTGGTGGGCTTTAACCCCCAGAGCTTTTTTCGGTTTTGTGTTTGTTTTTCGCTCCCCTCCTGCCCAGAGCCATAACTTTTATTTTTTGCGGGACGAGTTGTACTTTTGAACGACACCATTGGGTTTTACCATGTCATGTACTACAAAATGGGAAAAAAATTCCAAGTGAGGTGCTAAAACTGACCTGCCATTATCATTCTCCAGGTCATTACAAGTTCATAGACCCCAAACATGTCCAAGTTATTTTTTATGCAAGTGGTGAAAAAAAAATTCACAACTTTGCTAAAAAAAAAAATTGCACAATTTTCCGATACCCGTAGCTCCTCCATTTTTCGGCATCTCGAGTCTGGGGGGGGGGGGTCTTATTTTGTCCTCACTGAGCTGACGTTTTTAATTATATCATTTTGGTGCAGATACATTCTTTTGATCTCCGGTTATTGCATTTTAATGCAATGTCACGACGACAAAAAAAGTAATTCTGGCATTTAGAATTTTTTCTGGCTACGCCATTTAGTGATCAGATTATTATATTTTTTTCATTGATCGGGCAATTCTGAACATGGCGATACAAAATAAGTGTTTAATTTTTGATTATTTTGAATGAGGGAAAAGGGGGTGATTTGAACTTTTTATTTTTTTTTTTAACTTTTTTTTTTTTTTTTTTACTTTTGACATGCTTCAATAGCCTCCATGGGAGGCTAGAAGCTGGCATAGCCCGATCGGCTCTGCTACATAGGAGCGATGCTCAGATCGCTCCTGTGTAGCAGATTTACTGCATTGCTATGAGCGCTGACCACAGGGTGGCACTCACAGCAATCTGGCATCAGCAACCATAGAGGTCTTCAGGAGACCTCTAGTTGATATGCCAGTGCACCGATGACCCCCGTTCACGTGACAGAGGTCACCGGTGCGCGCATTTACACCCGGATGGCCGGAAGCGCTTGTTAAATGCGGCTATCAGCGTGACAGCGGCATTTAACTAGTTAATAGCGGTGGGTGGATCACGATTCCACCCGCCACTATTGCGGGCACGTGTCAGCTGTACAAAGCAGGGAATCTGCGGCACGGTGGCGCAGTGGTTAGCACTGCAGCCTTGCAGCGCTGGAGTCCTGGGTTCAAACCCCGCCAAGGACAACATCTGCAAAGAGTTTGTATGTTCTCTCCGTGTTTGCGTGGGTTTCCTCCGGGCACTCCGGTTTCCTCCCACATTCCAATGACATACTGATAGGGAATTTAGATTGTGAGCCCCACGGGGACAGTGATGATAATGTGTGCAAAAATGTAAAGCGCTGCGGAATATGTTAGCGCTATATAAAAAATAAAGATTATTATAGATTATTAGATCTGCCATCGGACATACTATTCCATCCAATGGCAGAAAGGGGTTAAAATCATTTTTCAAGCTGGTGTTATAAAGTATTCTAATTTACTGAGAATGACTTTTGTGTTGTCATTGGCTGTAAGCCATAATCATCAACATTGACAGAAATAAACACTTGAAATAGATCACTCTGTAATGACTGCGTTTCACTTTTTTGTATTGAAGAACTGAAATAAATTAACTTATTGGTGATATAAGGTGCTTCTCTAATTTTGTGAGAAGCACCTGTACTTGTCAGAATAGGCTGTTGATTATAAACTGGTCAGTCATTCCCAGCAATCAGCTGTAGTTTGTTGTAAAACCTGACACTAAGTGCTCAATTCCCCTGCAGCGCCACCACAGGAAGAACATGTCTTTGTATTATGTAGTACAGAAAGGCACAGCAGAGCGAATAAAACCTTTTGTACCTGATCTACCCTCTGGTTAAGGCATAAGGCTCCTGATTAGAGAATCCCCCTCTATTTACCTAGAATTTCCTAATACATATCATGTGATGATATGACTAAGCTCAATTTGCAATTGGACTAAGTTTGTTTTGTATACCTGCCTAAGTAAAGAAAGTAGATTTGGGACAATTTATTAAAAATGAGTAGAGATGAGCAGTGTTCCAGTTGAACTGTTCGCCAATTTCAAATTCGAGCTGTTTTGGGCGGTGTTCGAGTCGTGCGTCGAACTCGAACAATTTGCTTAAAATTTGGCTGTTCGAGTTTGTTCAATAACTGTTCGTTCACCAAAAGCCTAACTTGATTTGCACATTAAAACTGTTTATCATTGATAATAGACTGTTTCAGTGTATAGTGGGCAGGGGAAGTGGGGAATAGATCTGTACTGAAATAATGCCGATCTCCATTTTTTTTTTTCTTTCCCGCATTTACAGTGGGACAGTGCAGTCTCTCAGCCTATCAGCAGTGCAAGACACACAGCAAAGTCCATGTGATGCACACAAGCAAGGGCATGTGTCATTGGCTGTGTATGTCACATGTCCTTGCCCTATAAGAACCAGCCATTTTCCCCATCGCCACCATTTCCTCACTGCTGCAGCTCAAGTGTTAGACGGCACCGCTGCTGCTGTGGGTGCGCAATACAGACTAACAGTCTCTTTTTTGGGAGCAAATTGTCAGAGAGATAGGTTTAGGGAGTCGGGACTAGTTGTAATATCAGCCCTTTTCAGGGTAGGTTACAGCAGTTCGTAGCACTTTTTGCCAGGCAGGTCTGTGCCAGTGCTGTGCAAGTGTTTGTCACAGCATTTGGTGTAATCTAGCTCAGCCAATCCTTTTGGGCTAGTAGCATTGTCTGATAGTCTTTTGAGTAGCCCGCCTGTGAAGCTAGCTACACCGCCTGTGTATCTAAATTTTTACTGCATCTAACCCAGTAAATAGTTTTGGGCTTAGGAGCAGTGTCTGCACGTCAGGGGAGTAACCCGCCTGTGAAGCTACCTACACTGCCAGTGTATCTAAATTTTTACTGCATCTAACCGAGTAAATTGTTGTGGGCCTAGGAGCAGTGTCTGCACACCTTTTGTATCTAAATTTTTACTGCATCTAACCCAGTAAATAGTTTTGGGCCTAGGAGCAGTGTCTGCACGCCTCTGTATCTACATTTTTACTGCATCTAACCCAGTAAATCTTTTTGGGCTTAGTAGCAGTGTCTGCACGTCAGCAGAGTATCCCGCCTGTGAAGCTAGCTACACCGCCTGTGTACCTAAGTTTTTACTGCATCTAATCCAGTTATTAGTTTTGGGCCTAGTACCACAGTTTGGCCGTTCAGTTCTGCTCGGTTTTCATCCATCGGTTTTTGTGCCAACAACTACAGATAGAGTTGCCAATTAGTTAAGCACCAAAATGAGTGGCAAAAGGCCTGCTGCTGGTGGAAAGGGGAATAGGCGTGTTGGAAAGGGAAAAAATGGTTGTTTCCGTGGGGTAGGTGGTAAAGCAACAGTAACATCTGCAGAAGAAAGACCATCTTCCAGCCAAAGTAACATGTCTACTTCTTTTCGTGGACAATCTGATATGATCCCTTTCTTACAACCATCGCTACGAGCATCACCAAAAATTCCAGATGAGGCACAAAAACAGCATGTGCTTGAACGGATATCAAGTGCTTGTTCAAGTGGGCTCTCCTCCATGTCAACTTCAACATCACAACTACTCCAGTCCTCAGAGTTGTCACCCCAATCGCACTTGCTTCCCCACAGCTCCCAAGTCTCCAGTCGCCCGTCTGAGTATGGGGTAACACAGATGGTTGAGTATGCAGAGCTGTTTACTCATACTATAGCCTGGGCATCAGAGGTCTGCTCCAGAGCTGTGAATCCAGACGAGGAAATGATCTGCACTGATGCCCAGAATCTGAGTCGGATCCAGGCCCAGATGAGGAAAGGTTCTGAGCATAATGTAGACCCTCGTTCCCAAACTGTAACTCCTGTTGGTGGAGACAATGAGGAAGATGATGATGAGACTGAGATACCTGATTGGAACGAAAACTTTGACTTTTCGGTCAGGGCAGGAAGAGGTCGGCTCTGAGGATGACGGGTGTGAGAACACACAGGATGATGATGACGAGGTTGGAGACCCCACTTACTGTCAACCCACAGTCCGCCAGTGTATGAGGTCAGCAGAGGGGGTGGAGGAGGATGCTAGTGACGAGTCTGACGACGAGGTTAGGTTGCGCCTTCCTGGACAGAGATGGAGTACTGGAAGCACGTCAACAACTGCATCCTCAACCCCAACTGTGCCTCTGAGCAGAAGTCGTGGCTCTTCAGGTCGCACGGGCTCTAAGCCTTGCATAGCCTGGGCATTTTTTGACATTGCAAAGGATGACTCGACTCATGTTGTCTGTAAGATTTGTCACCAAAATCTCAGTAGAGGCCAAAAATGACTAGCTTGAGTACTTGTCTATCCGCTATTTCATCCTTCTCCGCTAGATTTCTAAAACTTAACATGGACAAAACAGAATTCTTTGTCTTTCCCCCATCTCACATGACCCCCCCAACGAGCCTATCCATTACAGTAAACAGCTGCCCACTCTCCCCAGTCCCACAAGCTCGCTGTCTCGGGGTAATCCTTGACACTGATCTCTCCTTCAAACCGCATATCCAAGCCCTTTCCACTTCCTGCCGCCTTCAACTCAAAAATATTTCACGGATCCGTACATTCCTAAACAAAGAATCTGCAAAACCCTAATCCATGCCCTCATCATCTCCCGCTTCGACTACTGTAACCTGCTCTGTGGCCTCCCCTTGAACACTCTCGCACCCCTCCAATCTATTTTAAACTCAGCTGCCCGACTAATCCACCTGTCCTCCCCGCTATTTCCCGGCCTCTCCCCTCAGTTAATCCCTTCACTGGCTCCCCATTACCCAGAGACTCCAGTAGAAAAGCCTACCCATGACATATAAAGCCATCCACAACCTGTCTCCTCCATACATCTGTGACTTCGTCTCCCGGTACTTTGCTGCACGCAACCTCCGATCCTCACAAGATCTCCTTCTCTACTCCCCTCTTCTCTCCTCTTCCCACAATCGCATACAAGATTTCTCTCGCTCATCACCCCTACTCTGGAACTCTCTACCACAACATATCAGACTCTCACCTACCAACAAAACCTTTAAAAAGAACCTGAAGACCTACCTCTTCCGGCAAGCCTACAACCTGCAGTAATCACCGATCGACCAAACCACTGCACGACCAGCTCTATCCTTACCTACTGTATCCTCACCCATCCCTTGTAGATTGTGAGCCCTCGCGGGCAGGGTCCTCCTGTACCAGTTGTGACTTGTATTATCCAAGATTATTGTACCTGTTTTTATTATGTATACCCCTCCTCACATGTAAGGCGCCATGGAATAAATGGCACTATAATAATAAATAATACTTCATGCATGAACCGTCACATGGATATGAAGCATAAGTTGCAATGGTAAGCTCACTGTGCTACAATGCGGCCTAGTGGGCCGGGTCAACCACCGTCTGCCCCATCAAGTGTATCTGCGTCCTCTTCATCCTCTGTGACTGGAGACAGCAGTCGCAC
Source organism: Ranitomeya imitator (assembly GCF_032444005.1). Classification (NCBI taxonomy): domain Eukaryota; kingdom Metazoa; phylum Chordata; class Amphibia; order Anura; family Dendrobatidae; genus Ranitomeya; species Ranitomeya imitator. The sequence goes on from NC_091282.1 coordinate 995,945,513, forward strand.
ATGGTTTTGGACGCAGACCTTCCACCTCTTTACCCGCAACAGCCAGTGTGATTGGCAGGTCGTCAGGACATTTGCAAGTGGAAACACCTGATGGTGTTGAGCGCTCTCTGACATCGACACCACATTTTGATCAAGGCAACATAACATCTCCTGCACCTTCCTCACAGACCAACAGTTTGCCGGGGACACCCTACTCAACTCCGTCTAAGCACGGCAGCCAGCCCTCAGGCCCTCAGATGTGGACAAGTAAATGACCATTTCCTCCTAGCCATGACAAAGCTAAGAGGTTGAATTTCACCATCTGCAGGCTGTTGGCTATAGAAATGCTGCCTTTCTGCCTGGTGGGTTTTCGAGACCTTATGTCTGTCGCAGTACCCCAGTACCAGATGCCCAGTCGCCACTACTTCTCAAAGAAAGCTGTGCCTGCGCTACACCAGCATGTCGCACACAACATCACCGCTTCCTTGAGAAACTCTGTGTGTGACAGGGTGCATTTCACAACAGACACTTGGACGAGTAGACATGGACATGGGCGTTACATGTCGGTGACTGGGCATTGGGTAACTGGTGACATCAGGAGACGGGGCTGCTGTCCAAGTCTTGCCGTCACCACGAGTTGCTCATCGATCCTCTGTATCTAGAAGTTCCTCCACTGCTTCTGCCTCCTCAACCTCCTCCTGGTCCTCCCCCTGCACCCAAAGCCTGTCTGGTAATGCCACCCGTGTTCTAACTGTGCAGAAGGAATCCTGCACACCTCCTTACTATGCTGTCACCAGGGCTCAACGGCATCAGACGGTGTTTACATTGAAATGTCTGGGAAATGTGAGTCACACAGCTGAGGAGTTGTCAGCTCTGGAGACCGAGTTCCATCAATGGTTGTCTCCACTTAACCTGCAGCAAGGTAAGGCCGTGTGCGACAATGCTGCAAACCTGGGTGCGGCGCTTCGCCGGGGCAATGTCACACGTGCCTTGTATGGCTCACACTTTGAACCTGGTTGTCCAGCAATTTTTATTCAACTATCCCGGACTAGATGGGCTTCTGCAGAGGGCACGGTCGCTGTGTGCTCACTTCTGCCATTCGCATCCCGCAGCTCAACGACTTACATCTCTGCAGAAGTCGGCAAAGAATCTTTCACAGATAATCCATTAAAAATCAGAGGTATAAGTCATAAAATATGACTTTATATCATGTAAGAGCAAGTTTGTTGTCTGATTTTTTTTTTTTTTTTTTTTTGTCCCTGCAATTATTTTTATATCGGAAAAACAATACGGCCTTTGGCAACAAGATTTCGAGAACACTACAATTCTATAGTGTCAGGTAAAGGCTGCATGCGGCTTATAAAGCATGCAGGAAAAACATAATGGTAACCCTGAATTACTGCAATTTGCGGGCCTTGAAATAGTTAAATTTCCACCTCAGGGAGGTAACCATAACAAACTCCTGTTAAGAGATGAAGGGAAATGGATTATAAAGGCTAATGCTCAGGGACCGTTCGGCCTGAATGACAAGTTAGATATGGCCGTATTCCTATGAATTTCGTCTGTGTTCAGTAAGCATATCTGAAAATTTATACTGATATAGTTGGTAAAACATAATTTGTGTATACCTAATGCTAATGTCAGTAATTTGTTTTGTAATGATGTGTATCTAGACTTTAAAAAGGAAATTACATCATTTTACCTCACATGGACCTGTAGAAGTGCTGATTGCACAAAACGGCCGTCGTCCCTCTGCACTCCCCGCACCCTCGCTGTCTCTTGGCATGTGTCAAATATAATCTGCACCATGGATTGAAGGCACATTAAAGACGTTAATACATCAAACTGGTGAGTGCCGCTGTCTTTTATCTTTTTGTGATATGGAAAATTGGATGGTCATGATCTACTAAGCTGAGCACCAGAATCCAGTCGCTTTGGGTTATCCGCAGGTGAAAGGATTAACAGGATTGAATAAGGCAAAGGGTTGGCAATAAATGACTTTGTCCTAGTGCCATTCCATTCCTAAATTTCATATCTACAGAAGTCGTTGGACCTGCCAGTTCATCGGCTGAAATGCGATGTGCCCACACGATGGAATTCAACTCTGCACATGTTGCAGCGACTGTGGCAGCACCGATGAGCCCTCGTGCAATACGTTATGACATATAGCCTGGGCCAACGAGATCCAGAGGTTGGGCGAATCCCACTGCAGAAGTGGTCTCAGATCAGGGACCTATGCTCCCTTCTGCACAGTTTTGAAATAGCGACAAAGATATTTAGTGCTGACGAAACCATTATCAGCATGACTATTCCGGTGATTTACATGCTGGAGCACACCTTAAACAGTATTCGGAGTCAGGTGGTGGAACAAGAAAGAGGAACAGGTGGAGTCGTATGCGGAAGGGATAATATCTCCAAGGTCCAGACGGTCGGCAGCACCAAGGCGGCTGGCATTGGAGGCAGGGGGAGAGGGATTACCGAGGGCGCATGGTAGCAGCCAAACTGTTGAGGAAGGTGCAGGAGGTAAAGAAGTGGAGGATGAACTGGCGCTGGGCAATGAAGACTCATCAGATGAGGGAGACCTTGATCAAATTTCTGTTGTGCGAGGTTGGGGGGAGAGGGCAGAGGAAGGAAGCAAGATTCTCACCTCGCCACCACCAAGACAAGAAGGACTTGGTCCTCCTGGATGCGCAAGACACATGAGTGCCTTCTTGCTGCACTACCTGCAACATGACCCTCGGATTGTCAGAATCTGAAGTAATGCCGACTACTGGGTTGCCACACTCTTAGATCCCCGGTACAAAAGTAAATTTGGCAAAATAATTCCTGCCATAGAAAGGGATTCACGCATGCAGGAGTAGCAGCAAAGACTGTTCCAGAATCTTACATCTGCTTTTCCACAAAACACTAGTGGTGCACGTAGTGAATCTCTGAGTTCTAACTTGCCAACCGTGGGACTATCGAGTCATCACTCAAACCGTAACAGTAACATCGTATCTGGTGGTAACAGAAATTTTTTTTCATCGTTTCAAGATTTTTTTTTCTAGACCATCCTTTGCAAGGCCACAGGAGACAAGAAGTCTGATGCACAGCCGACGCCTAGAGAGGATGGTACAAGAGTATCTCCAAGTTAACATCGATGCCATGACTGTGGAACTGGACCCTTGCTCATTTTGGGCTTCCAATCTTGAAAAATGGCCTGAGCTCGCCACTCACGCTTTGGAGATCTTGTCGTGCCCCACAGCCAGCGTTCTCTCTGAACGTGTGTTCAGCGCTGCTGGTGGTGTGCTGACAGATAGGCGCACGCGGCTGTCTAGTGACAATGTAGACAGACTAACGTTCATCAAGATGAACAAATCGTGGATCCGCAAGGACTTTTCTACCCCTGTGTCATTCTGGGGAGACTAAAAGCTTGATGATTTTTGAAAATCACCTCACCAACAGTTTAAAAAAAAAAACTCTGGCGAAATTGTTGCCACTTAAGTGGTGTCTGTGGCTGAATTTTTGGAAAAAATGGAGACTCTTTATTGAGTCCCCTTGCTGTGTTTTACATGATGTTGCCATCGTCAATTCCAGGTGGGTGGGGTCGTCTGCAGAGTTGTTTACTCATACTATGGCCTGGGAGTCAGAGGTCTGCTCCAAAGCTTCAGTGACTGCTAGTCAGCAGAGTAGCCCACCCACCGCCTGTTTATCTAAGTAAACATTTTTAACTGCATCTAGCCCAGGAAATCCTTTGTGCCTAGTAGCATTTTGTGCTACTCAGCAGTGTACCCCACCCATGAAGCAAGCTACACCGCCTGTTTACCTAAGTTCTATTTTTTAACGGCATCTGGCCCAGGAAATCCTTTTGGGCCTAGTAGCAATTTCTGCTACTCTGCAGAGTACCCCACCAATGAAGCAAGCTACACTGCCTTCTTCCTTTCTCAGTCTAACCCCTCGGCTCTGGGGTGTCCACTCTCCCTCCAGCTCTCTCCTCACAGGTGGACTACTGCGTGTATTCACACTGTGGCAAATCTTTTGGGCCCAGGCATAAGAAGTCGTTGAGGTAATGGATACTATGTGCCGCCTTAGAAACGTCCATGATGACCCATTAGAGGAAGCAACTAAACGCCTCAAATAGTGAGCATGATATGGAGCACCCCATGGGCAAACAGCGATCTATGTAGTATGCTCCTTCACAGAAGCAGCCCAGTGGGAGGACACTATTCGGAGGCACGGGTAGTAACCAGAACGCCCCCTCAATGTCTGTTTTGGCCATTAGGGTGCCCCTTCCCAACTTCTTGACCCACCTGATTGCCCCGTCAAAGGAGGTACAGTACATAGTACTGTACTTGGTTCCGCGTCGATGTTGTAGTTTACTGACCTGCCCCTTGGATATGACAAATGGTGGATTAGTCTGAATGTATTGGGTTCCTTTTTTTGACACAACTCCCAACCGGGGTACCACTATGTCTTCTAAGGAAAGTGTTCTGAATGGACGCACCGCCATTCTACCTAAAGATATTTATTTTTTTTATTTTTTTGGTCACGACGTCTGGGTGTTGGTAGGGTGATTTTAGATTTTTACTCCAGCCTTTCTTGATTTTAGAAGGGCATGACATGCCTATATCTGTGTCTCCTCCTTTTACTCCTCCACCTCTTTTCTTTTCTCATGACTATATGTAGTTGTGACTTTTCCATGTGTTTGTTGTGTCTTTTGAACAGTTTGTCAGCTTTTGGACACCTTTTAAGGTGTTTTCTATGTGTTTTCCATATGTTTTCTATGTGCTTGTGTTTGCCTGCCATTGGTTTCAATGGGGTTCGACGGTGTTCGTCGAACATTCGACGAACACTCCCCAGTTCGACAAACCGAACTCGAACACTAAGGGGGTGGCTCAACAGTTGTGAGCAGTCTTGTTTGCAATCAAAGTTTTTGTTCCCAAAACGTGCTCCTGTAAGGCCTCTTTCACACTTTCCTCTTTCTTTTTCCGTCACAATGCGTCATTTTGTGAAAAAAACTGCGCTGTCAGTCGTTGGTTACAATGAAAGCCTATAGGCACAGGGTCCATCGCTGACTGTGAAAAGCAGGAATCCAGTGACGGATGCCGTCTTTTCAAACTGAGCATGCACGGAAGAATTTCCCGTCAGGGAAATTCTCTATCGCTCTCTCTTTTTACTATTGATGCTGCCTATGCATAAAACATTTTGTGCGCTATAGCTTAGCATTATTAGGACATCTGTAAGTTTCTGCCATTTAAACAGGCTCTCTGCTGGTGACATTACTTTTAGAGGGTTTGTGACTATTACTGCAACACACCCCTATTGAAGGGAAAGAAGCTTTTATGGAAGTAGGTAGCAAAAATCTGGATGCTAGCTTCCACTAAACCAGCAAAACCCTTTAGATCTGGTTATGAATACGAAGTATCAGTTTGAAACGCGCCACATGTATGCATTCCTTGAGCAGCCGGTCGAGGGTGCATACTGCTGTGCGAGATGTGAGCATGTTGTGCATTTGGAAGCCCAGATACTGGATCTTAATGTGCAGCTGGCAACACTGAGATCCATTGACAATATGGAAAGGAGTTTGCTGCTCACTGAGCAGACGCTCAATGGGATAGATGAAGGGGAAGATGGTAGGATGGAGCTGCAGGACAGTGAGGCAGCTAGCTGGGTGACAGAAGGCCGGGTAGAGGGAAGAGTACCTGGGAGGCTAGTCCTGATCTGGCACACCCCAATAAGTTTGCAAAGTTGGCAGATCAGGGGAGTGCCAGTACAGGGGTAGCACTGCTGCAGCAAGGGATGTCCTCTGAAAGCCGGAGGAGTGACTGATCGAGTAAGGAGGGAAATAGAAGAGCAGGTCAGGCTAGACAGGTGCTGGTAGTGGGGGATTCAATTATTAGGGGAACACATAGGGCAATCTGTCACAAAGACAGGGATCATTTAACGTTGTGCTTCCTACCTGGCGCTCGAGTCTGATTGGGTTGACAGATTACTGGGAGGGGCTGGTGAGGACCCAGCAGTCATGATGCACATAGGCACAAATTACAAAGTTTGAGGTAGGTGGAAGGTCCTTAAAAACGATTTCAGGGAATTAGGCTGCAAGCTTAAAGCAAGGACCTCCAAGGTGGTATTTTTGAAATACTGCCTGTGCCACGCAAGAGAGGCAACGGGAGATTAGGGAGGTTAATAAGTGGCTCAAGAATTGGTGTAGGAAGGAGGGGTTTGGGTTCCTGGGGAACTGGGCTGACTTCTCAGTTGGCTACAGGCTCTATGCTAGGGACGTGCTGCACCTCAATGGGGAAGGTGCAGTTGTGCTGGGTGAGAAAATGTTTAGAAGGTTGGAGGAGTGTTTAAACTAGGGATTGGGGGGGGTATTCATTTTATAGGAGGGGAAGAGACCTGGGCACAAATAATGAAAGTGGAGGTGGCATAGGGGCTGGGGTTAGAACAGTTAATAATATAAGAAAGAATAGAGGTACAGAGAGATACATAAAGTGCATGTATACTAATGCCAGAAGCCTCACCAACAAAATGGAGGAATTAGAATTAATTTTGTTGGAGCATAATTATGACTTGGTGGGGATATCGGAGACATGGCTGGATGAGAGCCATGACTGGGCTGTTAACTTGCAGGGCTATAGTCTGTTCAGAAATGACCGAACGAGGGGGAGGGGTGTGTCTACATTTAAAATCATCCTTAAAACCCATCCTGTGTGATAATATAGGTGAATCTAATGAAAATGTAGAGTCCCTGTGGGTGGAGATAAGGGGAGGGGGAAAAATAATAAATTACTGATAGTGGTTTGTTATAAGTCTCCAAAAATAGTGGAAGCAACAGAGAATAACCTCATAAATCAAATAGATGAAGCTGCGACTCAAGGAGAAGTCATTATTATGGGGGACTTCAACTACCCTGAAATAGATTGGGGAACAGAAACCTGCACTTCCAGCAAAGGTAATCGGTTTTTGACAACAATGAGAGACAATTACCATTCACAACTGGTTGAGGACCCAACAAGAAGGGGGGCACTGCTAGACCTAATATTAACCAACAGGCCAGACCGCATAGCAAATATAAGGGTTGGGGGTCACTTTAGGAATAGTGATCACAACATAATAAGTTTTCATGTATCCTTTAATAAGATGTGTAGTAGAGGGGTTACAAGGACACTAAACTTCAGGAGGACAAAAAAATTGAAAAAGTATTTATTTCCATTTTCCGGCTAGGGTTGGGGCTAGGATTAAGGCTACAGTTAGGGTTGGGGCTAGGGTTAGGGTTGGGGCTAAAGTTAGGGTTAGGGTTTGGATTACATTTACAGTTGGGATTAGGGTTAGAGGTGTGTCAGGGTTAGGGGTGTGGTTACGGTTACTGTTGGGATTAGGGTTATGGGTGTGTTTGGATTAGGGTTTCAGTTATAATTGGGGGGTTTCCACTGTTTAAGCACATAAGGGGCTCTCCAAACGCGACATGGCGTCCAATCTCAATTCCAGAAAATTCTGCGTTGAAAAAGTAAAAGTGCTCCTTCCCTTCCGAGCTCTCCCGTGCGCCTAAACAGGGGTTTACCCCAGCATATGGGGTATCAGCATACTCGGGACACATTGGCTAACAACTTTTGGCCAACAAATTTACCCTTGGAAAAATACAAAACTGGGGGCTAAAAAGTAATTTTTGTGGAAAAAAAAAAAGATTTTTTATTTTCACGGCTCTGCGTTATAAACTGTAGTAAAACAATTGGGGGTTCAAAGTTTTCACAACACGTCTAGATAAGTTCCTTGGGGGGTCTAGTTTCTAATATGGGGTCACTAGTGAGGGGTTTCTACTGTTTAGGTACATTAGGGGCTCTGCAAACGCAATGTGACGCCTGCAGACCAATCCATCCAAGTCTGCATTCCAAATGACGCTCCTTCCCTTCTGAGCTCTGCCATGCACTCAAACGGTGGTTCCCCCACACATATGGGGTACGAGCGTACTCAGGACAAATTGGACAACAACTTTTGGGTCTAATTTCTCCTGTTACCCTTGGGAAAGTACAAAACTGGGGGCTAAAAAAATAGCTTTTGCGGGGAAAAAAAGGTTTTTATTTTCACTTTCACAGCTCTGCGTTATAAACTGTAGTAAAACACTTGGGGGTTCAAAGCTCTCACAACACATCTAGATGAGTTCCTTAGGGGGTCTACTTTCCAAAATGGTGTCACTTGAGGGGGGTTTCAATGTTTAGGCACATCAGTGGCTCTCCAAACGCAACATGGCGTCCCAATTCCTGTCAATTTTGCATTGAAAAGTCAAACGGCGCTCCTTCCCTTCCGAGCTCTCCCATGCGCCCAAACAGTGGTTTACCCCCACATATGGGGTATCAGCATACTCAGGACAAATTGTACAATAACTCTTGGGGTCTAATTTCTTCTCTTACCCTTGGGAAAATGAAATATTTGGGGCAAAAAGATCATTTTTGTGAAAAAAAAAAAAGTGATTTTTTTATTTTTACGGCTCTGCATTATAAACTTCTGTGAATCACTTAATGGATCAAAGTGCTCACCACACATCTAGATAAGTTCCTTAGGGGGTCTACTTTCCAAAATGATGTCACTTGTGGGGGGGGGTTCAATGTTTAGGCACATCAGGGGCTCTCCAAACGCAACATGGTGTCCCATCTCAATTCCAGTCAATTTTGCATTGAAAAGTCAAATGGCGCTCCTTCGCTTCCGAGCTCTGCCATGCGCCCAAACAGTGGTGTACCCCACCATATGGGGTATCGGCGTACTCAGGACAAATTTTACAACAACTTTTGGGCTCTATTTTCTCCTGTTACCCTTGGTAAAATAAAACAAATTGGAGCTGAAGTAAATTTTTGGTGAAAAAAAGTTAAATGTTCATTTTATTTAAACATTCCAAAAATTCCTGTGAAGCACCAGAAGGGTTAATAAACTTCTTGAATGTGGTTTTGTGCACTTTGAGGGGTGCAGTTTTTAGAATGGTGTCACACTTGGTTATTTTCTATCATATAGACCTCTCAAAATAACTTCAAATTTGATGTGGTCCCTAAAAAAAATGGTGTTGTAAAAATGAGAAATTGCTGGTCAACTTTTAACCCTTATAACTCCCTAACAAAAAAAAATTTGGTTCCAAAATTGTGCTGATGTAAAGTAGACATATGGGAAATGTTACTTATTAAATATTTTGTGTGACATATCTCTGTGATTTAATTGCATAAAAATTCAAAGTTGGAAAATTGCGAAATTTTCTAAATTTTTGCCAAATCTCCGTTTTTTTTCCACAAATAAACGCAGGTAATATCAAAGAAATTTTACCACTAGCATGAAGTATAATATGTCACGAGAAAACACTTGTCAGAATCACCGGGATCCGTTGAAGCGTTCCAGAGTTTGTAACCTCATAAAGAGACAGTGGTCAGAATTGTAAAAATTGGCCTGGTCATTAACGTGCAAACCACCCTTGGGGGTAAAGGGGTTAAATGTCACCTGCTTAACCCAGCCCCAAGTACGTCGCCGTCTAAAAATCACTAAAATTGACAAATCTCCGGGCCCGGATGGGATCCACCCCCGAGTACTGCAGGAATTAAGTACAGTCATTGATAGACTTGTAGATTGTGAGCCTTCACGGGCAGGGTCCTCTCTCATCCTGTACCAGTTATGACTTGTATTGTTTAAGATTATTGTACTTGTTTTTATTATGTATACCCCTCCTCACATGTAAAGCGCCATGGAATAAATGGTGCTATAACAATAAATAATAATAGACCATTATTTTTAATCTCTATCCTCACCTACTGTATCCTCACCCATCCCTTGCAGATTGTGAGCACTCGTGGGCAGGGTCCTCTCTCCTCGTGTACCAGTTGTGACTTGTATTGTTCAAGATTATTGTACCTGTTTTTATTATGTATACCCCTCTTCACATGTAAAGCGCCATGGAATAAATGGCGCTATAATAATAAATAATAATAATCTTTAAAGACTCCATAATAGCAGGGTCTGTACCACAGGACTGGCGTATAGCAAATGTGGTGCCAATATTCAAAAAGGGGACAAAAACTGAACTCTGAAATTATAGGCCAGTAAGCTTAACCTCTACTGTGGGTAATATCCTGGAGGGCATTCTAAGGGATGCTATGCTGGAGTATCTGAAGAGGAATAACTTCATGACCCAATATCAGCATGGGTTTACTAGGGACCGTTCCTGTCAGACTAATCTGATCAATTTCTACGAAGAGGTAAGTTCCGGACTGGACCAAGGACACACAGTGGATATAGTGTATATGGACTTTTCAAAAGCTTTTGATACGGTGTCACACAAAAGGTTGATACATAAAATGAGAACAATGGGGATAGGGCAAAATATGTGTAAGTGGGTTAAGAGCTGGCTCAGGTATAGGAAACAAAGGGTGGTTATTAATGGAGCACACTCGGACTGGGTCGCGGTTAGCAGTGGGGTACTACAGGGGTCAGTTTTGGGTCCTCTTCTTTTTAACATTTATTAATGACCTTGTAGGGGGCATACAGAGTAGAATTTCAATATTTGCAGATGACACTAAACTCTGCAGGGTAATACAGAGGAGGACAATTTTATATTGCAGGATGATTTATGTAAACTAGAAGCTTGGGCTGATAAATGGCAAATGAACTTTAATGGGGATAAATGTAAGGTCATACACTTGGGTAGAAGTAATAAGATGTGTAATTTTGTGCTTAATTCTAAAACTCTGGGCAAAACCGTCAATGGAAAAGACCTGGATGTATGGGTGGACGACAAACTCACATTTAGTGACCAGTGTCAGGCAGCTGCTACAAAGGCAAATAAAATAATGGGATACATTTAACCCCTTCATGACCCAGCCTATTTTGACCTTAATGACCTGGCCGTTTTTTGCAATTCTGACCAGTGTCCCTTTATGAGGTAATAACTCAGGAACGCTTCAACGGATCCTAGCGGTTCTGAGATTGTTTTTTCGTGACATATTGGGCTTCATGTTAGTGGTAAATTTAGGTCAATAAATTCTGCGTTTATTTGTGATAAAAACGGAAATTTGGCGAAAATTTTGAAAATTTCGCAATTTTCACATTTTGAATTTTTATTCTGTTAAACCAGAGAGTTATGTGACACAAAATAGTTAATAAATAACATTTCCCACATGTATACTTTACACCAGCACAATTTTGGAAACAACATTTTTTTTTGCTAGGAAGTTATAAGAGTTAAAATTTGACCAGCGATTTCTCATTTTTACAACGAAATTTACAAAACCATTTTTTTTAGGGACCACCTCACATTTGAAGTCAGTTTGAGGGGTCTATATGGATGAAAATACCCAAAAGTGACACCATTCTAAAAAATGCACCCCTCAAGGTGCTCAAAACCACATTCAAGAAGTTTTTTAACCCTTCAGGTGCTTCACAGCAGCAGAAGCAACATGGAAGGAAAAAATGAACATTTAACTTTTTAGTCACAAAAATTATCTTTTAGCAACATTTTTTTTATTTTCCCAATGGTACAAGGAGAAACTGAACCACGAAAGTTGTTGTCCAATTTGTCCTGAGTACGCTGATACCTCATATGTGGGGGTAAACCAATGTTTGGGCGCACGGCAGGGCTTGGAAGGGAAGGAGCGCCATTTGACTTTTTGAATGAAAAATTGGCTCCACTCTTTAGCGGACACCATGTCACGTTTGGAGAGCCCCCCGTGTGCCTAAAAATTGGAGCTCCCCCACACGTGACCCCATTTTGGAAACTAGACGCCCCAAGGAACTTATCTAGATGCATAGTGAGAACTTTGAACCCCCGGGGGCTTCACAAATTGATCCGTAAAAATGAAAAAGTACTTTTTTTTCACAAAAAAATTCTTTTAGCCTCAATTTTTTTCATTTTCACATGGGCAACAGGATAAAATGGATCCTAAAATTTGTTGGGCAATTTCTCATGAGTACACCGATACCTCACATGTGGAGGTAAACCACTGTTTGGGCACATGGTAAGGTTCGGAAGGGAAGGAGCGCCATTTGACTCTTTGAATGAAAAATTATCTCCATCGTTAGCGGACACCATGTCGTGTTTGGAGAGCCCCCGTGTGCCTAAACATTGGAGCTCCCCCACAAATGACCCCATTTTGGAAACTAGACCCCCCAAGGAACTTATCTAGATGCATATTGAGCACTTTAAACCCTCAGGTGCTTCACAAATTGATCTGTAAAAATGAAAAAGTACTTTTTTTTTTCACAAAAAAATTCTTTTCGCCTCAGTTTTTCATTTTCACATGGGCAATAGGATAAAATGAATCCTAAAATTTGTTGGGCAATTTCTCCCGAGTACGCCGATACCTCATATGTGGGGGTAAACCACTGTTTGGGCACACGGCAGGGCTCGGAAGGGAAGGCGCGCCATTTGACTTTTTGAATGGAAAATTAGCTCCAATTGTTAGCGGACACCATGTCGCGTTTAGAGAGCCCCTGTGTGCCTATGCATTGGAGCTCCCCCACAAGTGACCCCATTTTGGAAACTAGACCCCCCAAGGAACTTATCTAGATGCATATTGAGCACTTTAAACCCCCAGGTGCTTCACAGAAGTTTATAATGCAGAGCCATGAAAATAAAAAATAATTTTTCTTTCCTCAAAAATGATTTTTAGCCTGGAATTTCCTATTTTGCCAAGGGTAATAGGAGAAATTGGACCGCAAATGTTGTTGTCCAGTTTGTCCTGAGTACGCTGATACCCCATATGTGGGGGTAAACCACTGTTTGGGCGCACGGCAGGGCTCGGAAGGGAAGGCACGCCAATTGGCTTTTTAAATGGAAAATTAGCTCCAATCATTAGCGGACACCATGTCACGTTTGGAGAGCCCCTGTGTGCCTAAACATTGGAGATCCCCCACATATGACCCCATTTTGGAAACTAGACCCCCAAAGGAACTAATCTAGATGTGTGGTGAGGACTTTGAACTTCCAAGTGCTTCACAGAAGTTTATAACGCAGAGCCATGAAAATAAAATAAAAATTTTATTTTCTCTAAAATGATCTTTTAGCCTGCAATTTATTATTTTCCCAAGGGTAACAGGAGAAATTTGACCCCAAAAGTTGTTGTACAGTTTCTCCTGAGTACGCTGATACCCCATATGTGGGGGTAAACCACAGTTTGGGCACATGTCGGGGCTCGGAAGTCAAGTAGTGACATTTTGAAATGCAGACTTTGATGGAATGCTCTGCGGGCGTTACGTTGCGTTTGCAGAGCCCCTGATGTGGCTAAACAGTAGAAACCCCCCACAAGTGACCCCATTTTAGAAACTAGACCCCGAAAGGAACTTATCTAGATGTGAGGTGAGCACTTTGAACCCCCAAGTGCTTCACAGAAGTTTATAACACAGAGCAGTGAAAATAATAAATACGTTTTCTTTCCTCAAAAATAATCTTTTAGCCCAGAATTTTTTATTTTCCCAAGGGTTACAGGAGAAATTGGACCCCAAAAGTTGTTGTCCAGTTTCTCCTGAGTACGCTGATACCCCATATGTGGGGGTAAACCACTGTTTGGGCACACGTCGGGGCTCAGAAGGGAAGTAGTGACTTTTGAAATGCAGACTTTGATGGAATGGTCTGCGGGCGTCACGTTGCGTTTGCAGAGCCCCTGGTGTGCCTAAACAGTAGAAACCCCCCACAAGTGACCCCATTTTGGAAACTAGACCCCCCAAGGAACTTATCTAGATATGTGGTGAGCACTTTGAACCCCCAAGTGCTTCACAGACGTTTACAACGCAGAGCCGTGAAAATAAAAAATCATTTTTCTTTCCTCAAAAATGATGTTTTAGCAAGCAATTTTTTATTTTCTCAAGGGTAACAGGAGAAATTGGACCCCAGTAATTGTTGCCCAGTTTGTCCTGAGTACGCTGATACCCCATATGTGGGGGTAAACCACTGTTTGGGCACATGTCGGGGCTCGGAAGTCAAGTAGTGACGTTTTGAAATGCAGACTTTGATGGAATGGTCTGCGGGCGTCACGTTGCGTTTGCAGAGCCCCTGGTGTGCCTAAACAGTAGAAACCCCCCACAAGTGACCCCATTTTGGAAACTAGACCCCCCAAGGAACTTATCTAGATATGTGGTGAGCACTTTGAACCCCCAAGTGCTTCACAGACGTTTACAACGCAGAGCCGTGAAAATAAAAAATCATTTTACTTTCCTCAAAAATGATGTTTTAGCAAGCAATTTTTTATTTTCTCAAGGGTAACAGGAGAAATTGGACCCCAGTAATTGTTGCCCAGTTTGTCCTGAGTACACTGATACCCCATATGTGGGGGTAAACCACTGTTTGGGCACACGTCGGGGCTCGGAAGGGAAGGAGCACCATTTGACTTTTTGAATAAAAGATTGGCTGGAATCAATGGTGGCGCCATGTTGCGTTTGGAGACCCCCTGATGTGCCTAAACAGTGGAAACCCCTCAATTCTTACGCCAACACACCCCTAACCCTTATCCCAACTGTAGCCGTAACCCTAACCACAACCCTAACCGCAACACACCCCTAACCACAACCCTAACCCCAACACACCCCTAACCCTAACCACAACCCTAATTCCAACCCAACCCTAACCCTAAGGCTATGTACCCACGTTGCGGATTCGTGTGAGATTTTTCCGCACCATTTTTGAAAAATCCGCGGGTAAAAGGCACTGCGTTTTACCTGCGGATTTCACCTGCGGATTCCTATTGAGGAATAGGTGTAAAACGCTGCGGAAACCGCACAAAGAATTGACATGCTGCGGAAAATACAACGCAGCGTTTCCGTGCGGTATTTTCCGCACCATGGGCACAGCGGATTTGGTTTTCCATAGGTTTACATGGTACTGTAAACCTGATGGAACACTGCTGCGGATCCGCAGCGGCCAATCCGCTGCGGATCCGCAGCCAAATCCGCACCGTGTGCACATAGCCTAATTCTAAAGGTATGTGCACACGCTTTGGAAAACGCTGCGGATCCGCAGCAGTTTCCCATGAGTTTACATTTCAATGTAAACCTATGGGAAACAAAAATCGCTGTACACATGCTGCGGAAAAACTGCACGGAAACGCAGCGGTTTACATTCCGCAGCATGTCACTTCTTTCTGCGGATTCCACAGCGGTTTTACAACTGCTCCAATAGAAAATCGCAGTTGTAAAACCGCAGTGAAATGCGCAGAAAAACCGCGGTAAATCTGCCATAAATCCGCAGCGGTTTAGCACTGCGGATTTATCAAATCCGCTGCAGAAAAATCCGCAGAGGACCAGAATACGTGTGCACATACCGAAACCCTAACCCTAACCCTACCCCTAACCCTACCCCTACCCCTACCCCTAACCCTACCCCTAACCCTACCCCTACCCCTACCCCTAACCCTACCCCTAACCCTAACCCTAACCCTACCCCTAACCCTACCCCTAACCCTAACCCTAACCCTAGTTCTAACTCCAACCTTAGTGAAAAAAAAAAAAAATTCTTTATTTTATTATTGTCCCTATCTATGGGGGACAAATGGGGGGGGTCATTTACTGTTTTTTTATTTTGACCACTGTGATAGATTATATCACAGTGATCAAAATTCACATTGGAACGAATCTGCCGGCCGGCAGATTCGGCGGGCGCACTGCGCATGCGCCCGCCATTTTGGAACATGGCGGCGCTCGGGGAAGAAGACTGACGGACCCCGCCAGGATCGGTAAGTATAAGGGGGGGAGATCAGGGCACAGGGGGGGGAGATCAGGGCACGGGGGGGCGTCGGAGCACGGGGGGGGAGGGATCGGAGCATGGGGGAGAGTGATCGGTGTGCGGGCGGGTGGATCGGTGTGCAGGGGGGGGGGATCGGTGTGCAGGGGGGGTGGTTCGGAGCACGGGGGGGGATCGGAGTGCGGGGGGGTTTGATTGGAGCACGGGGGGGTGTGATTGGAGCACGGGGGAGCGGACAGGAGGACGGGGGAGCGGAGCACAGGACGGAGGGGAGCGGGCCACAGATCGGGGGGCTGGGGGGGCGATCGGAGGGGTGGGGTGGGGGCACATTAGTATTTCCAGCCATGGCCGATGATATTGCAGCATCGGCCATGGCTGGATTGTAATATTTCACCATTTTTTTAGGTGAAATATTACAAATCGCTCTGATTGGCAGTTTCACTTTCAACAGCCAATCAGAGCGATCGTAGCCACGAGGGGGTGAAGCCACCCCCCCTGGGCTAAACTACCACTCCCCCTGTCCCTGCAGAGCGGGTGAAATGGGAGTTAACCCTTTCACCCGATCTGCAGGGACGCGATCTTTCTGTGACACAGCATATGCGTCACAGGTCGGATTGGCACCGACTTTCATGACGCATACGCTGTGTCACAGGTCGGGAAGGGGTTAAAGAGGCATAGTTGCTTATGAGGAGAACATAATTTTACCTGTATACAAGTCACTAGTTCGACCACACTAAATGTACCTTCACACTGAGCAACTTTAGAACGATAGCGATCCGTGACATTGCAGCGTCCTGGATAGCGATATCGTTGTGTTTGACACGCAGCAGCGATCAGGATCCTGCTATGACATCGCTGGTCGGAGCTGAAAGTCTGGAACTTTATTTAGTCGCTGGATTACCCGCTGACATCGCTGAATTGGCGTGTGTGATGCCAATCCAGCGATGTGTTCACTTGTAACCAGGGTAAACATCGGGTTACTAAGCGCAGCTCCGCGCTTAGTAACCCGATATTTACCCTGGTTACCATTGTAAATGTAAAAAAAAAAAATCCACTACATACTTACATTCCGGTGTCTGTCGCGTCCCTCGGCGTCAGCTTCCCTGCACTGTGTCAGTGCCGGCCGGCCGTAAAGCAGAGCACAGCGGTGACGTCACCGCTCTGCTTTACGGCCGGTGCTTACACAGTGCAGGGAAGCTGACGCCGGGGGACGTGACAGACACCGGAATGTAAGTATGTAGTGGTTTTTTTTTTTTTTACATTTACAATGGTAACCAGGGTAAACATCGGGTTACTAAGCGCGGCCCTGCGCTTAGTAACCCGATGTTTACCCTGGTTACCCGGGGACTTAAGCATCGTTGGTCGCTGGAGAGCTGTCTGTGTGACAGCTCTCCAGCGACCACACAACGACTAAACAGCGACGCTGCAGCGATCGGCATCGTTGTCTATATCGCTGCAGCGTCGCTTAAAGGGACACTGTCACCTGAATTTGGAGGGAACAATCTTTAGCCATGGAGGCGGGGTTTTTGGGTTTTTGATTCACCCTTTCCTTACCCGCTGGCTGCATGCTGCTGCAATATTGGATTGAAGTTCATTCTCTGTCCTTCATAGTACACGCCTGGGCAAGGCAAGATTGCCTTGTGCAGGCATGTACTACGGAGGACAGAGAATGAACTTCAATCCAATATTGCAGCCAGCATGCAGCCAGCGGGTAAGGAAAGGGTGAATCAAAAACCCCGCCTCCATGGCTAAAGATTGTTCCCTCCAAATTCAGGTGACAGTGTCCCTTTAATGTGACGGTACCTTTAGAATACTGTGTACAGTTCTGGTCTATGGTGTATAAGAAAGACATAGCTGAACTAGAGCAGGTGCAGAGAAGAGCGACCAAGGTTACTAGAGGACTGGGGGTCTGCAATACCAAGATAGGTTATTACACTTGGGGTTTAGTTTGAAAAAAAGGCGAAGGGGTGATCTTATTTTAATATATAAATATGAGTGGACAGTACAGAGACCTTTCTAATGAAATTTTTACTCGTAGACCTGAGACTGGGTAAAGGGGGCTTCCTCTACATCTGGGGGAAAAAAGGTTTAAGCATAATCACAGACGCGGATTCTTTACTGTAAGAGCAATGAGACTATTGAACTCTCTGCCGTATGATGTTGTAATGAGTGATTCATTACTTAAATTTAAGAGAGGACTGGATGCCTTTCTTGAAAAGTATAATGTTACAGGGTATATATACTAGATTCCTTGATAGGGCGTTGATCCAGAGTCTGATTGCCGTATGTGGAGTCGGGAAGGAATTTTTTTCCCAATGTGGAGCTTACTCTTTGCCACATGGGGTTTTTTTTTGCCTTCCTCTGGATCAACATGTTAGGGCATGTTATGTTAGGATATGGGTTGAACTAGATGAACTTAAAGTCTTCCTTCAACCTTAATAACTACTGTATGTTACTATGTAACTTGGTCACTAAATTTCTCTTGTGACTTTCTCTTCGGACACGATATTCATCCATTGTAGGATGTAAATTTTTCCCTGGAATCATGTTTTAATCGATTTGAAATAACATTTGGGATTGTAATTGAATGCTGGATCCACCCTTCTCTTTTACATTCACATTAATCATTTAATCACAAGCGTAAAGGGTGCATATCTCTGCCATATGTGATCTGGAGGAACAGCTAGTTTAAGTGAAACAAGCCATTAATAGCAAAATTATTAGGGTGTCTTATCTGGTGTTGCTTAAAGGAAACCTGTCCCCCTCCCCCCTAGGCGTTTTTAACTAAAAGAGCCAACTTGTGCAGCACTAATGCTGCATTCTGTCAAGGTGGCTCTTTTAGTTCGGGTCCCTGCCCCTGCTGAAATATTCGCTTTTATAATTTGTCCCTGATACCTTGAAATAGACCTGGGGGCATGTCTTTTCCCCCCGGACAGAAACGCCTCCCAGCCGTCACTCAGGGCCTCTGCGCTCCGTGCTCCGCCTCTTCATTAACGTCTCACATGGGGCTCCCCGATCCACCGCCTTGTCAGTGACCACCGCGGTGCATCTCTCACTTGCCAGACGACCTTCCGCGGTCGGAGCAGCAGCCGCAACAGCGACCACTTAGAGGAAGTGAACAAGCAGAATAAAAGCGATTATTTCAGCAGTGGCAGGGACCTGAACTAAAAGAGCCACCTTAACAGAATGCAGCATTAGTGCTGCACAAGGTGGCTCTTTTAGTTAAAAACGCCTGGGGGGGTGACAGGTTCCCTTTAAAGCAGACACTTTCATGTCTATACTTGTCAAATGGGCTGATTTAAAGGTCACCTTTTTCAAAATAAACAGTCATGTGTGCACATAAGAATAAAGACTTCCTAGCCATTTATAGGATTTGTGTTCCGCATTTTTCACCATTTTTTCCTCTATGTCCAATATTCATTTCTATATGATCTTGTAGGTGAAACTAGTTATTCTGATGCTTCAAATACTCCTTAATCAAACAAAATTAAGATCTCCCATTATTCAGATGCGTAGAATATATTTAATTATTCAAGTAAAGCAATCCCACAAAAAATGTGTAACATTTGGTCATAAAACATAGACCTTCACCAGATGGATTGCTGTATAGTGAATACTTCAGTAAGAGACAGCGCTATATGAGCAGAATAAGGGAGTCCTCCCTGTGAGGAGCGCTCTTGAAATACATTCTACGCATCTAAGAGTGCCAGATCCTAATTTTGTTGGATTAAGGAGTGGTATTCTATTTGGGCACTTATTTTTTTTACACCGAGTGACGTGCATCCTTGTCCATTCAAATACTACATACACACAGAGAAATGGATTTCTGATCTTTTGCTGCAGGACACAGAAGCAGCAGTACAGAATATATTATAAAGCAGTACTGAGCTGTGTGGCTGTGAACTCAGCACTGAAGTAAAGAATTACTTGAAGCTGCAGCAGAATGTGTTTGTGTTTGTCTGTTCCTTGTGCCGAGTTTTCACCTCCACTCGATAGTTTAATAAAAGCTGGAAACTGATATTTCTGTGATTTGACAGTCCGTCGTGCTCTGATCAAGGTGGGTTTGAACTGGGGGGTTTTTTCCAGAAAAAAAATGCTGATTTCTGAAAGCCTGGGGCTTAGGAATAATGGCTCAGTGATGCCACAACCATCAGGTGATTTCTATAATTAATTATAATTATTTTGAGCTGGAAAATTAAAAAAAAAATGAAATAATATAATTGTATAAGTGTGAACTCCTTCATACTGTGCTCAAAATAAATGATTACATCCCAACTGATTTGTCAGAAAACTTCAGTTTCCTTTTCAGAATTATCACTTTCAGTGGGATACCATACTACAGAATATTCTCACAAATGTGGGCCATTGATTCTGAACAAGATTTTGTTTACAAAAAAGTAATTTTCCTAGCAATTCATTCAAGACCATGTTTCAAAACTGAGTGCAGCCTAATGAACGTTATAGGAGGAAAGCTAATGTTTATACTGCAAGTTTCTAATCACCAAGAATTCAACCATGGGTATAGTAGTGTTCAAAAACATGAGTTAAAAACTAGTATGAAATTCTTCCGCGCATGATCAGTTTCAAAAGACGGCATCCATCATTGGATTCCTGCTTTTGACAGTCAGTGACGGATCTTATTATAGACAGGCATTCCATTTCCCCATGAGCCAGTAGGGTTAGGTTAATAGTTTGGCCATATTTTACACGGTTGCTACAGCCTGGGTTATATTGTTTTTGGTTGTTTTAAGTATGTTTTATATGTTGGTGTGTTTTAAGATGTGTCAATAAATTATTTTTGCTACTTTCATTATATGTGTCATTGTCTGGATGGTGTGCATGTTTTGCAGTAATGCTTTTCTTTGATTTTTTGGTGTCACATGTATCATATCACATGTTGTGTTTTGCATGTCGCATGCGATATGTTGCATGAGGTGTATAGCATGTCGCATGTAGTATGTTGCATGTCACATGTGGTAGGTTGCAAGGTGTATGTCGCAGGGTGTATGTTGTATGTAATCTGCTTTTAGATAGATGAGATAGATAAATAGATAGAAAGAAGGAATGAGAAAGTTAGACGGAATACAATAGAAAGAATGAGATAGATAGATGTAAAGAAATAGAAAGATTAGATAGGCGATTTTGTCACAAAACTTACGCTAGCAGTCCTGGATGGGAAAAGTTTACCAGCGTCCAGGACAACACAATTTGCATATCCAGACTTCCGGGCACACAGGTTACAGTGAAGAGCCGCGCATGCGCAATGATGTGCTGTATGCTATGCCCACAGTTGGGCAAAGCATAATGCGCAGGAGCGAGATGAGACTTTAATGCGCAGGCGCGAAATACAACGCCAACGCCAGGAAGAAGTTTCTTAGTGAAAAGCCAGAGGTGGGGAGAAACAGCGATTTGGCCACGCCCATCGGACCGAGGTGATTGACAGCCGAAAACGGCGAGTTTACTAAGGTATTTTGGCAGCAAAGGTGGCGAATCAGGGGATAATAAAGGCACTATTGTAAAGCACAGCTCAGGCCCTATTGAACATTATTTTTAGCACATATTGAAAAAACGGGGTGAGAGGTTCCCTTTAAAACAGAGCTGGGCCACCTGATAAAGCCTGTGAGGAGACTAACCTTTTTTGTGCTGCTTGTCAGCAGGTCTCACACTGTATTTAAAATGCACAGTCTACACAAAAATCCACAGCATTCAATGGCCACTTTGTAGGATACCATGTACATCCCAAAACTTTTTGGCATTTGTTGGCTTTGATTAAGGTCAGGGGATTGGGTTGGTCACTCCATAACCTCAATTTTGTTCAACTGGAACCAAGATTTTGCTCTTTTACTATTGTGTTTAGGGTCGTTGTCTTGTTGAAGCACCCATTTCAAGGCAATATCCTCTTCAGCTTAAGGCAACATGACCGCTTCAAGTATTTTAATATATGCAAACTAGACCTTGACCCCTGGTATGTGGTAAATAGGTCCACAACCATTGTAAGAGAACCAATTTTGGCAAATTGTATTCACTTTAGTACGTCATGTGTTTTTTTTTTTTGTTTGTTTTTTTAACAGTGGGACTTTGCAAGGACTTCTTGCTAAGAGATTAGCTTCACACAGGCGTCTTGTAATTGTCACAGTACTCACAGGTAACTGGAGACCGTCTTTGATCATCCTGGAGCTGATTATTGGCTGAGCCTTTGCCATTCTGGCTTTTCTTCAATCCATTCGAATAGTTGTCAGTTTTCTTCCACGTCTTTCTGGTTTGGATTTCCATTTTAAAGCATTGGACATTGGAGATCATTTTAGCTGAACAGCCAATCATTGTCTGCACTTCTTTTTAGGTTTTACCCTCTTGAATCAACTCTTTAATCAAAGAACGCTGTTCTTCTGAACAATGTCTCGGACGTCCCATAATTCTCAGGCATTCAAGGGGAAATGCATGTACAACATGTCCTGGCTTCACCCTCAAATAAGGGCCACTGATTCACACCTGCTTCTTCACAGAATGATTGACTTCACTAATTGAACATCACACTATTATTTTGAACACCCCACCTTTCAATTAATTATTCTTATACACAGACTCAAAAACATGCAGATAATGAATGCTGAGTCTGTTGATTTTCTTAGAAATTACTGCACCAATTGTTTGACATCTGGTAATAAAATTTATACCAAAAACAGTGATTAATCTGGTTAGTCCTATTGGACTACTATTATTTTGAACACTGCTGTAAATCTATTTATTAAAAAGGTGGCCAGCAGACAGCTGACTAGAAGGGCATTACTTAACATAGGAAACTTTTGTATTTCATGCTGTTGGCAGTGGCACCACATGGAAGACATGTCACCTCACCAGAAGAAAAAATGTTTACACAAGAAAGGTGGTGAATGCTACCAGAAGATAAGTAAAGCTTGTCTTAAGTCAGAATACTGTAGAAAAAGTGGTACAAAAATGTAACAAAGATAAAACTGCAACCATCTCACAGAGAAGTCCAGTTCGACCTTGGAAATTAACACCTAAGTAAGTACAGTTTTTCACTTGAGAAAGATGCCAGTCAGCTCTGGTAACAAGTTGTGCAATGAAAGCCACTTTGAAGATCCTTGACCCAATAACAATATGGTTAGCGCAGGCCAAACTGTGACTTGTCTTTTTCTTTCAAGCATCCTGGTGGAGTTCATTTACAGGCATATTTATCATATTAGTCCACCAATTCAGTGATGGTGTTTTAATTGAGCGGATATATATATTTTAGAGGTGTAGATCCTCATTTAGTGAATCCCCACAGTGCCCTTATGTGAATTTAATTGTGAATGTTGAATTTAATTGCAATGTCCCAGCATCCAAAAAGTAATTGTGGCATTTTGATTTTTTTTCTCGCTACGCTGTTTTACTGACTTCATTAATTTATTTTATAATATTATATAAATTTTATAATATTACACCAAATGTGTATTTTTTTTTTTTTTTTTTATTCTTAGTGGGATAAAAAGTGAACTTTTTTTTACATTTTTGAAAACTTTTTTTTTTTTTTTAATACTTTTCATTGTATTTAGTAGTCTCTTTAGCCATCATTTGCGGAAAAAGATGTGGGCTTGGCGTGTGAGCTCTCATAAAGGACAGGAACACGACTTTTTACGTTTTTACGTAAATATGAGTCACAGGTCGTTTAGTGGATAAAGGTGGAAAAACTGATGAAATGATTCTTCTTGATATGATTTTTTTTTACCTGACAAAAACCTAGAATTTTAACAGAAGTGTGGAGACTTTTTATATCTGCACTATGTAACCCCTTCACCTCCCAAGCCTGTTTTCACCTTCATGACCAGGCCAAATTTTACAGTTCTGACTACTGTCACTTTATGTGGTAATTCTGGAACGCTTCAATGGGTCCCACGGATTCTATTTTTTTTAATGATATATTGTACTTCATGACAGGGTAAAACTTGTTCGATATGACTTGCGTTTATTTGTGAAAAAATTGGAGATTTGGTGACAATTCTTCAATTTTCAAACTTTTAAAAATGGTTAATAAATAACATTTCCCACATGTCTACTTTATATCAGCACAATTTTTGAAACATTTGTTTTGTTAGGAAGTTAGAAGGGTAAAAAGTTGACCAGCGATTTCTCATATTTGCAATAAAATTTACAAAACAATTTTTTTAGGGACCACATCATATTTGAAGTGACTTTGAGGGTTCCATAGGTAAGAAGATATCCAAAACTGACACCATTCTCTAAACTGCACCCCTCAAGACAAAATTGAAGAAGCTCATTCACCCTTCAGTTGCTTCACAGGAGCTGAAGCAATGTGGCAGGAAAAAATTAACATTTAATTTTTTTTTCAAAAAATCTTACTTTAGACCCAAATGTTTTTATTTTCACAAGGTTAACGGGAAAAAAATGGACCCCTAAAATTGTTGCGCAATTTCTCATGAGTACGCTGGTACCCCATATATGGGGCAAAACTACTGCTTGGCAGGGCTTGGAAGGAGCGCTGTTTGACTTCTCGAACACAAAATTACCTGCAATTGAGAGGGGAAACCATGTCACGTTTTGGAGTGTCCCTGATGTGCCTAAACAGTGGAAACCCCCCCTAAGTGACCACATTTTGGAAACTTGACCCCCCAAGGAATTAATCTAGATGTGTGGTTAGCAACTGGAACCGCCAGGTGCTTCACAGAAATTTATAAAGTCGAACAGTGAAAATAAAATAAAAAAATAATTTTTTTTCCACAGAAATGTTTTTTGCTCAATATTTTTTATTTTCACATAGGTAACAGCTGAAAATGGTCCCAACATTTTTGGTGCAATTTTTCCTTAGTAGGCTGTTACCCCATATGTGAGGGAAAACTACTGTTTGGGAGCATGGCAGGGCTTGGAAAGGAAGGTGTGATATTTGGAAAGCAGACTGATGAAATTGTCTGCAAGCGTCCTGTTACATTTGAAAAGCCTCTGATGTGCCTAAACAGTGTAAACTCCACAAGTGACAAGTGGAATTCATCTAGTGTTTCCTGTTATGTGAATTTTATAATGTAGTGACATACGTAATTTGTGTACAGTGCATCAGGTTGGCATATGTGACTAATCTATAGTGCATCAGGTTGGCATATGTGAGCAGTGTAGAGTGCGTTAGGTTGGCATACATAAGTTGTGTAGACTGCATCAGGTTGGCATATGTGACTAATGTAAAGTGCATCAGGTTGGCATACGTGAGTTGTGTAGCGTGTCCGGTTGGCATACGTGAGTTGCATGAAGTGCATAAGGTTGGCATAAGTGACTAATGTAGAGTGCATCAGGTTGGCATACGTGAATAGTGTACAGTGCGTCAGGTTGGCATACGTGAATAGTGTACAGTGCACCTGGTTGGCATACGTAAGTAGTGTACAGTTCATCAGGTTGGCATACATGAGTTATGTAGAGTTGATCAGGTTGGCATATGTCAGTTCTGTAGACTGCATCAGGTTGGAACACGTGAGTTGTGTAAAGTGCGTCAGGTTGGCATATGTGAGTTGTGTAGTGTGCATCAGGTTGCAATACATAAGTTATGTACTGTAATATAAATCAGGTTGGAATACGTGAGTTGTGTAGTGTATGTCACGTTGGCATATGTGAGTTGTGTGGCGTGTATCAGGCTAGTTGTGTAAGTTAGAAATTAATTTAGTTGTCCATGGATGTGTGGCACAGTCTGAAGCATTATTTTATGCACAGGTCAGGTTTGTCGGGGCAGGTGTCACATTGATAAGTGGTGTCCTTCTGTATCCCCCTTCTGTAAAACACACTGCATTCTTTTGCTATCTTCCTTTCTTTGTGGTTTGAGGGAACTTACTGGAGAAATGTTGGCCTGGTATGATACAAGCACCTTCAAGATTAGGGCCTTGATCACTACCTCCTGGAACTGAAGGTACATATCATCTGGCCTGCACATCGTGATAGCACGTAAGCATTATACATTTCCATCTGTATGATGTGCACGGCCAGCTTCTTGTACCACACCTTAGCTTTTCTCATGGCACTGAGTGGCTGTAGGACTTAATCAAGAGAGGAACTCCCACCATGTTCTTGTTGTACCCCAGGACAGTTTGGTTTGGTGACCTGTGTAGAGGTACCTCATACAGTGGTGGTGGTGCTGCCATCCCCATGTATGGTGGTCAAGAAGAGGACATAGTATTGAGTGAATTTACTGAACACACATTTCAGTAGGCCAACATTTCGGATTTTAAAATCATTTTTGAAGTTGGTGTTATAAAGTATTCTAATTTTCTGAGATAATGACTTTTGGGTTTTCATGGTCTGTAAACCATAATCCTCATTAACAGAAATAAACCCTTGAAATAGATTACTTTGTAATGACTCATATTATATGTTTCACTTATTGTATTGAAGAACTGAAATAAATTAACTTTTTGATATTATAATTTTGTGAGAAGCGCCTGTATTGTCAATGGCCCTTTGATAACTGTATATAAGGGGCTGTGGTGGTCATTATAGTGTATTTAAGGTGTCATCTCAAGACATATAGAGTGCGGTGGGGCTTCACACTGCATATAGGGTGCTGTGTGGGCCACAATGCTGTGAATAGGGGGCTCCATACTGCATTTTAGTGGGTTGTGAGGAATATCATATTCTATACTTTATATATATATATATATATAGTAACCCCATACTGTATTTTATTGGGTTGTGGGGAACATCATACTGTTTATTGTGAACTGTCGAGGGGGAGGGGGGGGCATCATACTGATCATAGTGTGATCCCCATACTGTGTATAAGAAGCTGTGGGGACATCATAGTGTGTGTATAGCAAGCTATGGGGATCATCATGCTATATATAGAGAGCTGTAGGGACATTATAGCAAATGTAGGGGACTGTGGGAGCCATCATACTGTGTATAGGTGACTGTTGGAGCATAAATGGACTTTATTACTTTCTAGGTGAAATCATGGGAGAATATGAAATATTAAGTGGGCACTTACAAGGCATTATTACATTATAAGGGTAGTCAGAGCGGCACATATAAGACATTATTACTTTTTAGGGCTCTCACAGAGAGCCTTAATATTTTCTAAGGGGCAATTTTACTACCTACACGCTCAAAGGGGAGTTATACTATGTAAGGGGCGCAGTGTTTGCATAGCTCCAGTATGTGGGCCAATAAGAGGCGTACCATGTCACACGGCAGGTACAGTAATAGGAACAAATACAGCAGCAGCTCCGCATTGAGGTATCAGCAAGGTGGAGAGGTTTTGTAGGTTGGGAAGAGATGGGCATAGCGCTGGAAATGTGAGTCAAAGTTATTCCTGCAATTCTATGCATTTGGGAAAAAAACGCGTCAAAATGCGTGAAAAATGCGGTAAAATCGCAGTAAAATGCATGCGGATTTCTGGCAGAAATGTCCGGTTTTTGTCAGGAAAATTTCTGCAAGAAATCCTGACGTGTGCACATAGCCTAAACGTGTAAACAGTAGTGATGAACGAGTGTGCTCGTTGCTTGGGTTTTCCAGAGCACGCTTGGGTGTCCTCCGAGTATTTGTTAGCGTTCGGAGATTTAGTTTTCTTCACGGCAGCTGAATGATTTACAGCTCTTAGCCAGGCTGAGTACATGTGGGGGTTGTCTGGTTGCTAGGGAATCCTCACATGTAATCAACCTGTCTAGTAGCTGTAAATCATTCAGCTGCCGCAAAGAAAACAATCTCCGAACACTAACAAATACTCGGAGGACCCCCGAGCGTGTATATTCGCTCATCACTAGCAAACAGGAGATGTGCTGCCGATAACGTGATATGTATTGGGAGAGAGCTGTTTTCCGCTATGTTCACAACCAGCAGAGGGCGCCTCTTATGAACTCGAGCCAGGGAGCTTTCTAGGAAAGTTCCCACGATCTAGGAACAGCCAGCAGAGGGCGCCTCACCGCAAATGCAGGTAAATATAGGTCAATGACCTACTTTACCTACATTCTCCGGGGTTTTGCAGACATGAGCAACGTTGCATTAGCAAAGCTCGTGGCTGCAAAATATTTTAACCCCTTCAGATGGATTTATATCGTTGGACGTGACAGATCCTCGGAAGGTATGTATATTGTTGGTTTATTATTTTTTTTTTATTTACAGACCGAGGGTCTTCAGTGAGTGGATTGAGAGTAGAATAAATTAATACAACAACCTTTGTGATTTTTTCATTAAATTAATTTTTAATAATGTGTGTGTGTGTGTGTTTTTTTTTAACCCTTTACTAGTATTGGATTAATAATGGATAGGTGTCATAATTGACGCCTCTCCATTATTAATTTGGCTTAATGTCACCTTACAATAGCAAGGTGGCATTAACCCTTCATTACCCCATATCCCACCGCTACCCGGGAATGGGAAGAGAGTGGCCAAGTGCCAGAATAGGCACATCTTCCAGATGTGCCTTTTCTGGGGTGGCTGGGGGCAGGTGTTTTTAGTCAGGGGGGGCCAATAACCGTGGACCCTCTCCAGGCTATTAATATCTGCCCTCAGTCACTGGCTATACTACTCTGGCGGAGAAAATTGTGCGGGAGCCCACGCCAATTTTTTCCGCCATTTAACCCTTTAATTTACTAGCTAGAACAGCCAAATTTTGCATAGACACACTACTGACAGTAGTGTGGAATATGCAAAAAAAATGGGGATATGAGATGGTTTACTGTATGTAAACCAGGTCTCATATCATGTCGGGTTTAGGAAGGAGAAAGCAAAAGCCGGTATTTGAATTACCGGCTTTCTGCTATATCGCGCTGGATGAAGTAATAATATATATACATATATGTGTCTCAATGACATATATATATATATATATATACCTATTCTATGTGTACACATTTATTCTACCTATTCTACTGTAAGCTGTCAGTGTGATTTTACTGTACACCGCACTGAATTACCGGCTTTTCTCTCTAACACCGCTGCGTATTCCTCGCAAGTCACACTGCTGGTCCGTGTGTAATCCGTATTTTTGGGGCTTCCATAGACTTTCATTGACATTTTATTTGCGCAATATGGTGACAAACGCAGCATGCTGCAATTTTCTACGGCCGTAGAAAGCCGTATAATACTGATCAGGAAAATACGGCAGATAGGAGCAGGGGCATAGAGAATAATTGTGCCGTATTTTATGCGAGTTTTACGGACGTAGTTTCTGCGCTCTTACGTCCGTAAAACTCGCTAGTGTGAGGCTGGCCTTACTATGAGTGCCGTCCACAGGGTGGCGCTCATAGCAATCTGCCATCAACAACCATAGAGGTGCACGTACTTCCGATTGCGCGGCCGGCAGCGCTTGTTAAATGCCGCTGTCCGAGTTTGCAGGCACATGTCGGCTGTAGCACACAGATAATTGTTTTACCAACTATGCTTAGAGCAGGCTGTTTACAAGGAGCATGCAGAAAAATTAGTGGTGTGTTTTCTCCTCAGAAGCATACAGGAACAATGGATGTTGTTCATTCCACAGTGTCATAATAAGACCACAATGCACAAGGAACAATCCCACAATGCTCTAGGAATGTCCCAAAATACATTGCAAAATAAACTAAAATGTATACAGTAAACCGACAGCAGATGGTGCTGTTACCTTACAATACAAAAACATAGGAAGGATTAACCCCTTAGTGACAGAGCCAATTTGGTACTTAATGACCAGGCCAATTTTTGCAATTCTGACCACTGTCACTTTATGAGGTTATAACTCTGGAACGCTTCAACGGATCCCGCTGATTCTGAGATTGTTTTTTCGTGACATATTGTACTTCATGTTAGTGGTAACATTTCTTCGATATTACTTGCGATTATTTATGAAAAAAACGGAAATATGGCGAAAATTTTTAAAATTTTGCAATTTTCAAACTTTGTATTTTTATGCCCTTAAATCAGAGAGATATGTCATAAAAAATAGTTAATAAATAACATTTCCCACATGTCTACTTTACATCAGCACAATTTTGGAAACAAAATTTTTTTTTGTTAGGGAGTTATAAGGGTTAAAAGTTGACCAGCAATTTCTCATTTTTACAACACCATTTTTTTTTAGGGACAACATCACATTTGAAGTCATTTTGAGGGGTCTATATGATAGAAAATAATGAAGTGTGACACCATTCTAAAAACTACACCCCTCAAGGTTCTCAAAACCACATTCAAGAAGTTTATTAACCCTTTACGTGCTTCACAGGAACTGAAACAATGTGGAAGGAAAAAATGAACATTTAACTTTTTTTTGCAAACATCTTAATTCAGAACCATTTTTTTTATTTTCACAAGTGTAAAAACAGAAATGTAACCATAAATTTTGTTATGCAATTTCTCCTGAATACGCCAATACCCCATATGTGGGGGTAAACCACTGTTAGGGCGCACCGCAGAACTTAGAAGTGAAGGAGCGCCGTTTGACTTTTTCAATGCAGAATTGGCTGGAATTGAGATCGGACACCATGTCACATTTAGAGAGCCCCTGATGTACCTAAACAGTGGAAACTCACCACAAGTGACACCATTTTGGAAACTAGACCCCTTAAGGAACTTATCTAGATGTGTGGTGAGCACTTTGAACCCCCAAGTGCTTCACAGAAGTTTATAACGTAGAGCCGTGAAAATAAAAAATCGCTTTTGTTTACACAAAAATGATCTTTTTGCCCACAAATTCTTATTTTCACAAGGGTAACAGGAGAAATTAGACCACAAAAGTTGTTGTGCAATTTCTCCTGAGTACGCTGATACCCAATATGTGGGGGTAAACAACTGTTAGGGCGCACCGCAGAGCTTGGAAGAGAAGGAGTGCCGTTTTACTTTTTCAATGTAGAATTGGCTGGAATTGAGATCGGACGCCATGTCGCGTTTGGAGAGCCCCTGATGTGCCTAAACAGTGGAAACCCCCCACAAGTGACACCATTTTGGAAACTAGACCCCTTAAGGAACTTATCTAGATGTGTGGCGAGCACTTTGAACCCCCATGTGCTTCACAGAAGTTTATAACGTAGAGCCGTGAGAAAAAAAAATTGCATTTTTTCTACAAAAATGATCTTTTTGCCCACAAATTTTTATTTTCACAAGGGTAACAGGAGAAATTAGACCACAAAAGTTGTTGTGCAATTTCTCCTGAGTACGTCGATACCCAATATGTGGGGGTAAACCACTGTTTGGGCGCACCGCAGAGCTTGGAAGAGAAAGAGTGCCGTTTTACTTTCTCAATGTAGAATTGGCTGGAATTGAGATCGGACGCCATGTCGCGTTTGGAGAGCCCCTGATGTGCCTAAACAGTAGAAATCCCCCACAAGTGACCCCATTTTGGAAACTAGACCCCCCATGGAACTTATCTAGATGTGTGGTGAGAACCTTGAATGCCCAAGTGCTTCACAGAAGTTTATAATGCAGAGCCGTGAAAATAAAAAATATATTTTTTTTCCACAAAAAAGATTTTTTAGCCACCAAATTTTTATTTTCACAAGGGTAACAAGAGAAACTGGACCCCAAAAGTTGTTGTCCAATTTGTCCTGAGTATGCTGGTACCCCATATGTGGGGGTAAACCACTGTTTGGGCGCACGGCAGAGCTCGGAAGGAAGGAGCGCCGTTTTGGAATGCAGACTTTGATAGAATGGTCTGCGGGTATTATGTTGCGCTTGCAGAGCCCCTGATGTACCTAACCAGTAGAAACCCTCCACAAGTGACCCCATTTTGGAAACTAGACCCCCCAAGGAACTTATCTAGATGTGTGGTGAGAACTTTGAATGCCCAAGTGCTTCACAGAAGTTTAGAATGCAGAGTCGTGAAAATAAAAAATATTTTTTTTTCCACAAAAAAGATATTGTAGCCCCCAAGTTTTTATTTTCACAAGGGTAACAGGAGAAATTGGACTGCAATAGTTGTTGTCCAATTTATCCCGAGTACGCTGATGCGCCATATGTGGCGGTAAACCACTGTTTGGGCGCACGGCAGAGCTCGGAAGGGAAGGAGCGCCTTTTTGGAATGCAGACTTTGATAGAATGGTCTGTGGGCATTATGTTGCGATTGCAGAGCCCCTGATGTACCTAAACTGTAGTAACCCCCCACAAGTGACCCCATTTTGGAAACTAGACCCCCCAAGGAACTTATCTAGATGTGTGGTGAGAACTTTGAATGCCCAAGTGCTTCACAGAAGTTTAGAATGCAGAGTCGTGAAAATAAAAAATATTTTTTTTTTCACAAAAAAGATTTTGTAGCCCCCAAGTTTTTATTTTCACAAGGGTAACAAGAGAAATTGGACCCCAGAAGTTGTTGTCCAATTTATCCCGAGTACGCTGATGCCCCATATGTGGGGGTAACCCACTGTTTGGGCGCACGGCAGAGCTCAGAAGGGAGGGAGCACCATTTGACTTTTTGAGCGCAAAATTGGCTGTCGTGTTTGGAGACCCCCTGATGTACCTAAACAGTGGAAACCCCCCAATTCTAGCTCCAACCCTAACCCCAACACACCCCTAACCCTAATCCCAACCTCATCCATAATCCTAATCACTAACCCTAACCATAATCACAACCCTTACCCCAAAACAACCCTAATGTCAACCCTAACCATAACCCTAATCAAAACCCTAAATCCAACACACCCCTAATCCTAATCTCTACCCTAACCTCAAACCTCACCCTAATCCCAATACACCCCTAATCACAACCCTAACCTTAACCCTAATCCCAAACCTAACCCTAATCCCAAGCGTAACCCTAATGCCAACCCTAACCCTAATACGAACCCTAATCCAAACCCTAACC
Organism: Ranitomeya imitator; assembly: GCF_032444005.1. Lineage (NCBI taxonomy): Eukaryota > Metazoa > Chordata > Amphibia > Anura > Dendrobatidae > Ranitomeya > Ranitomeya imitator. Next base: position 995,977,933 of record NC_091282.1, read on the forward strand.
CTAATCCCAGCTCTAACCCTAACTTTAGCCCCAACCCTAGCCCTAACTTTAGCCCCAACCCTAACCCTAGCCCTAGGGCTACTTTCACACTTGCGTCGTTTGGCATTCCGTCGCAATCCGTCGTTTTGGACAAGAAACGGATCCTGCAAATGTGCCCGCAGGATGCGTTTTTTGCCCATAGACTTGTATTGCCGACGGATGGCCACACGTCGCGTCCGTCGTGCACTGGATCAGTTGTGTTTTGGCGGAGCGTCGGCACAAAAAAACGTTCAATGAAACATTTTTTTGTACGTCGCATCCGCCATTTCTGACCGCGCATGCGTGGCCGTAACTCCGCCTCCTCCTCCCCAGGACATAGATTGGGCAGCGGATGTGTTGAAAAACTACAGCTGCTGCCCACGTTGTGCACAATTTTCACAACGTGCGTCGGTATGTCGGGCCGACGCATTGCGACGTAAGTGTGAAAGAAGCCTAACCCTAAGTTTAGCCCCAACCCTAACCCTAAATTTAGCCCCAACCCTAACCCTAAATTTAGCCCCAACCCTAGCCCTACCCCTAACCTAACCCTACCCCTACCCCTAACCTAACCCTAACCCTACCCCTAACCCTACCCCTAACCTAACCCTAACCTAACCCTAACCCTACCCCTAACCCTAACCTAACCCTACCCCTAACCCTAACCTAACCCTACCCCTAACCTAACCCTAACCTAACCCTACCCCTAACCCTAACCCTACCCCTAACCCTACCCCTAACCCTATCCCTAATCCTACCCCTAATTTTAGCCCCAACTGCTGTTCTCCTGCCGGCCGGCAGATGGAGACAGATGGCGGGCGCACTGGGCATGCGTCCGCCATGTTCTGCTGCCGGCGGCCAGGAGGAGCAGCAAGAGGATCCAGGGACCTAGGTGAGTATGCTAGGGTCCCCGAATCCCCCTATTTCTCTGTCCTCTGATGTGCGATCACATCAGAGGACAGAGAATTACACTTTACTTTTTTTTTTTTTTTTTTGCGGTCGCCGGTAAACAGTTAATTACCGGCGATCGCAAAACAGGGGTCGGTAATACCGACCCCGATCGTGCTCTTTGGGGTCTCGGCTACCCCCGGCAGCCGAGACCCCAAAGATTCTCCCGGTGCCGGCCGGCGGGCGCACTGCGCATGCGCCCGCCATTTTGAAGATGGCGGCGCCCACCGGGAGACACGAGGAGCATCGGGGGAGCTAGGTGAGTATTGGGGGGCCACCTGGGACCCCTTTTCTCTGTCCTCCGATGTGCGATCACATCGGAGGACAGAGAAATTAAAAAGAGATCGCTTTTTTTTTTGCGATCGCCGGTAAACGGTTAATTACCGGCGATCGCAAATGCGGGGTGGGTTAAAAAACCCCCGAATCATGTTCTCTGGGGTCTCGGCTACCCTCGGCAGCCGAGACCCCGGAGAAAATCGGCCTCTGGGGGGCGCTATGGACTTTTTCCACAGCGCCGTTAATTAACGGCGCTGTGGTTTAAGTACCCTTAGCGGCCGCCGTTAAAAGGCGTATCGGCGGTCGCTAAGGGGTTAATATAAACAGAAAATACAATGTCTGTGATAACTGGGAAACAAAAATGACTAAACTCTAGATAGCAATTATATTGCTGGACAGAACACGGACAAAGCTATGTGATTCCAGAAATATGAATACGCTTGTTTTTTTCTAACTGAATTTGAGAAATGCAGCATTTTTTAATTGAATTCTGGAGCATGTCAATTCTTTTCAGCATTTTATCAGTATTTTGTGTTTTTTTTTAACCCATCGAAATCAATGAGAAAGTGAAGAAACACTGCAAAAAAAAACTAAAACATTTCTGCATTAGCTTTGAAGTGCTTAAGGTGAATAAAATTAACTTAATTAAACGTACTTAAAGCAAGCACCCAAAAAAACACTGCAAAAAATGCAACAAGAACAGCAAAAATTATGCAAAATGGTAATTTTGAACACTGCCCAGAAAGCAAGTTTTAGCTACAGAAAAACAGTACGATACTGCTTGTGAACATAACCTAAAAAGCAGCATTTTAATTTGCATAAAAAGTAGCAAAAAAAAACTGCTGCAAAAACACAGTATGTGAACACAGCCTAAGTGATCGTTCTATCCCTATCATTCTTTGTCAGATTAGTATACAAGGGCCAAACGACTTGTAAAACGGTATGAAATCAGCTTCCATCCTTAGGCTGTGTACAATGAGCTTTCAGCAGTTTAGGACGCTGCATATTTATGGTGCATCAAAAACGCAGTTCCTTACAATTCCAGCAAAGTGGATGGGATTTATGTTTTTGTGTGATGCTCCAGGCTAGGGTTTGGTGCTTTTGTCTTCCTCTCTCCAGGGAAACCAGTCAGGGGCGGACACGGACAGCTTGGGGCCCCCCTCCTTTTATTACTACAAAGCTTCATATATAGAGATGCATAGATATATAGATAGTTATAGATATATCTTACATAGTCTCCTTTATTATGTATTGTGAGATAGCGCTTACTGCATGTGTTGGGGGACACTCGCTTAGTAACGGGACTCCGTCACACAGGCACGTTTTTCTCCGCAAAACAGTCCATGTGATTTATTATGCAGTCATAAACCGGGTTTGCACAGTTCGTTATAAACTGCATAGAACACAATATGCACCAATCGGTGACATTAAGTTGCAGCTTTAACTTAGATATTTCATATACAGCTTTAACTCACAGACACTAAACATGCCGGACTTCTCACTTCGTCCAGTTATCATGGGCGACCGTACGGCCATCAGTTCAGCAATGCCAATGGAACACAACAAGCACCAACAGTCTGTTCCACTGGCAGCAGATACTTTTTTGACATTATGATAGCCCCCTTCCCGGGTGTTACCTTTCTGGAGCTCCTGCTCCACAGGCTGACCTCCTGTCAGTCCTTTCTCCTCCAGTGAAACTGCCGAACTGGGATCACCAACTTGCCTGGCAGGCACACATCAGTCAGACCAGATCCTCAGACGGGCTGTAGCTCCCCTAATGCAGGGGTCCCCAACTCCAGTCCTCAAGGCCCACCAACATGTCATGTTTTCAGGATTTCCTTAGTCTTGCCCAGGTAATAATTGCATCACCTGTGCAATGCAAAGGAAATCCTGAAAACATGACCTGTTGGTGGGCCTTGAGGACTGGAGTTGGGGACCCCTGCCCTAATGCAGTGCCATCACAGACTCTGCATACACTCCTTCTCATGTGCTCTTCAGGACTCCTACTTCCAGGACCTCCAACACAGGTTGTGCTATTCAGGAAGTCCTACTCCCAGGACTTCCAACACAGGCCACTGCATGTGCTGTTCACGACGTCTGTCCCCACCTGGGACCGCCCAACTCTCAGTGTGCTTATCAGGGATCCAATCCTACTCCCAGGATCTCCCAACACACCAGTCTTCCAGATCTACGGCCTCTCAGTGTGCTGTCCAGGGAACCGGTACACACACAGGACCTCCCAACACACAAGCCGTCCAGGATCTACACACACTCCATTACAGAGACCGTTTCAGACTCCATTGCAGAGCCCACTGGACCATGTGACCCACACCCTGGTCACATTATGTTGTTGTAACTAGTGATGTTTATGACGGCTCGGAGATTTAGTTTTCATTGTGGCAGCTGAATGATTTACAGCTACTAGCCTGCTTGATTACATGTGGGGATTCCCTAGCAACCAGGCAACCCCAAATGTACTCAGCCTGGCTAGTAGCTGTAAATCAGTCAGCTGCCGCGATGAAAACTAAATCTCCAAGCAGTCATAAATACTCGGAGGTCACCCGAGCAACGAGTACACTCGCTCATCACTAGTTGTAACCACTCCCATAGATGGGTGGTGTGTGTCTGGCTAGTTCGATCTGTCCACCTCTGAAACTAGCCCAGTAAGCCTCCGTTCACAACTATACAAACACTTGTGGGACTACAGATCCCTGAACAACAACATTACGTCAGGCTTACAGCGCAGACTCCCTCTGCGACACATACCGGCCATTTACAATCCTGCCGGTCACTATCTCATTATCACCATTTTAACCACAGGTACGCCTCCATGCATATCCTGAGGAGCACACACAGCGCCCCCTAGCTGCAGTAGGGGTCACTGCATCACAGTATGTTGTCGTCCATAATTACACGGTGCCCTCTCTTGTTATGTACAGCATTTTCCCTTACATAGTGGATTATATAGACTCCTGTCATTATTACATACCGTCCTCTCTTGTTAGATATATAATGCAATGACTCCTGATGGAGCATGGGAAAGCTTCTTTTCTATTGGAGTAGCTGATGGACTGGTCGTCTGGTTACCGTCTGCTCCACCAGCAGTCATTTTATATCTAACAAGAGAGGACTATGTAATAAAAAGAGGGTGCTGTGAATAACAAATAACAACAATACACTATGTAAGAGACAGTGCTGTAAATAACAGCAGAGGAAGCTATATAATAAGGGACAGCACTAGAGGCCTAGCTAGTAGTGATGAGCGAGTATACTCATTACTCGGAGATTTAGTTTTTGTTGACGCAGTTGCATGATCTGCGGATTCTAGAACGCTTGAATACATGTGGGGATTCCCTAGCCACCAGGCAACCCCCACATGTACTCAGGCCAGCTAGCAGCCGACAAAAACTAAATCTCAGAGCACTCACAAATGCTCGGAGACCACCCAAGCGTGCTCGGGAAAACTCGAGCAACGAGTATACTCACTCATCATGACTAGCTAGGGTTTTGGTTTGGGGGGGGGCAAAAATTCTCAGCGGGCCCCTAACCAGGTAACCTTGATTACAACTGAGTGATGCACCCTAATAGTGGCTGTAGGAGACCCTCAGCAGATGACCACGATGTTGCTGAAAATAATCCTACTATATAATTGTCTAAGGGTCACTTCTGTCTGTCTGTCTCGGATATTCATTGGTCGCGGCCTCGGTCTGTCATGGTCATGTGACCGCGACGTCATCACAGGTCCTGCGCTCATAGTCATACCAACCCTGGGACCGGAAGCTGCCGCGTGCACCGTACACAGGAGCCAGGACTAAGGTGAGTATATGTTTATTTTTTATTTTATGTCACTGGCCAATATACTACATTACTGGGCAATATACTACGTGGCTGACCAACATACTACATACTACGTGGCTGTGCAATATACTACGTGGCTGGGCAATATACTACGTTGCTGGGCAAAATACTACGTGGCTGGGCAATATACTACGTGACTGGGCAATATACTACGTGGCTGGGCAATATACTACGTGGCTGGGCAATATACTACGTGGCTGGGCAATATACTACGTAGCTGGGCAATATACTACGTTACTGGGCAATATACTACGTGACTAGGCAATATACTACGTGGCTGGGCAATATACTATGTGGACATGCATATTCAAGAATACCCGATGCATTAGAATCGGGCCACCATCTAGTCTCTATATAAAGACCAACATTACCGCCATATGGTCAGTGGTAAATACCAGTCTTACAGAATATATAAGAGATTACTGCACAGTTATAGGTGGTGTCTTACAGCTGACGTTCTTTCTTATGGAATTGTTCACTTCTCACATCTTTCCATCTGACCCAGAACAACATGACAACTTCTTCCAGCCAGCCAGGACATGGCTGCAGATATTACAACAAAGTCACATTTAATGTCTCATTTTCAGCACTGTCCCTAATGGGACTATCCCTAACCTGCACAAACTCCTCATCCTGCTGATTCCCTAATGCTTAGCCGCTGCTCCAGTATGTGTCCCTATTACTGCACTATAGTAATGTCATGTGCAAGTGCTATAGAAAACAATGCCCACATTTTGTGCACTAGAAAGTATTATTGCTCTCTGTGTGCCCCCTTGACAGTCACAGTAACCTGAGTTCCCCTATAACAATAAGTGCCCACTTAACACTTAATAGTGTCCCTAATCTCCCCCCTGTACAGCTTCCCCTATACAGAGTATGATGCTCTCCTATACACAGTATAATGCCCGTAACTGTATATTTACTGACCCCTTAGTATCCCCCAAAACCGTTTGATGGCTCAACACTGTATGACGCCCCTCTCACTGTAATCTCCACTCTGTATGATGGCCCCTAGATAGCCTCGATATAGTATAATGCACCAGATAGTTATCAATATAGTATAATACACTCCCCATAGGCAAACTCTATATAGCATAATGCACTCCACATAGACAGACTTTATATAGTATAATGCACTACCCATAGCCAGACTCTATAGTATAATGCAACCCCCCCATAGGCAGACTTTATAGTACAGTATAATGCATCCCATAGGTAGACACTATAGTATAATGCAGCCTCATAGGCATACTCTATATTATAATGCACCCCTCCATGGGTAGACTCAATAGCAAAATGCACTTCCCATAGGCAGACTCTATAGTATAATGCACCCCCATAGGCAGACGCTATAGTATAATGCAACCTCCCATAGGCAGACTCTATAGTATAATGCACCCCATAGGCAGGCTCTATATAATATAATCCACCCCCATAGGCAGACTCTTTAGTATAATGCAGCCCCCTATGTGCAGACTCTATAATATAAAGCACCCCCATAAAAAATAAATACATACAATACTCACCTCTCTTCCTCCTGGTTCCACTGCTGCTCCGAGCACCTGCACATCTCCATAGTTGGTGACAGGTAATGAAGTCATCGCGACCCCTGTCGGTGTCTGCCAGGGACGTCAGACACTGCAAGGGGATGATGGGAGAGGGAGCGTAATGCTTCCTCTCTCATAAATGCGGTCAACTGTATCAGCATCCAGCAAATACAGTTGAACGTGCAATGATGGGGGCCCAATGCTGCTGGCACCGGGATGCTCCACCTGCTCAGGGGTCCCATAGCAGCCGGGCGACCGTGCAGAGAGATCGCTGCAGAATGTAACTGTATTGGTGCGCTGTGCACACCAATACAGTTACAGTAATCTTTATTTTTTTATATAGCGCTAACATATTCCGCAGCGCTTTACAGTTTGCACACATTATCATCACTGTCCCCGATAGGGCTCACAATCTAAATTCCCTATCAGTATGTCTTTGGAATGTGGGAGGAAACCGGAGTGCCCGGAGGAAACCCACGCAAACACGGAGAGAACATACAAACTCTTTGCAGATGTTGTCCTTGGTGGGGTTTGAACCCAGGACTCCAGCGCTGCAAGGCTGCTGTGCTAACCACTGAGCCACCGTGCCGCCCCACAGTAGTGTAGTCCCTCAGAGCACGGGGCCCGGGGAAACCGCTCCCTCTGCCCCCCCAACCCCCCGGTAGCTACGCTGCTGGACGGCACCATATATAATTAGAGAGGAAGGTACACAATAAGAGACAGTGTTATACATAATAAAAGAGAAAACTATGTAACTAAGGACTATACATAATAAGTTAGTACACTACTGTATATACTAAGGGACTGTGCTATACATAATAATAAGGCTACATTCCTGTATCTGTGTGCAGTGTCTGTGTGCTGCCCACTTTTACAGACACATTGAGCAAGTTCTATTCTGATCATCAAAATCAGATCAGAGCAGAACATTCTCTGACCCTCATGGATCTCGATCTCACATCCATGAATTTCACAGATGTGTGAGTGGACCTATAAAACTCTACAAGTCGATGTGCAAACTGATTTTAAAAAATCAAAATCTCGCACATTTCACATAAATGTGTGAGAATGTAGAATTAGAGATTTAACAGATAATATTATTTCAAGTCATACAGAACAGATGCAGAATAATATTTACATCCAGGCACTTACCGCTGACATCTTGTCTAATAAGAGCCGTTTTCTCCTGTTTCTTCTCCATCTGTTCAGACCTTCATGTCGACATCTCCCAGCCATGACTCGTATTGTCACGATGATCGTTGCAGCCAGGGCCGCCATCAGGGCATTAATGCCCTTACTGGGGTATGGGGCCCAATGAGCAGAGGAGCGGTCCTGCACGGGCCCCCTCTGTTCTGCTCACTGGACCCCAGTGGCAGGATCCTGATGGTTCAGTAACTTAAATCTGTTGCCGTGCAGGAGATTCTTCCAACACAGCAACAGTTAACAGCCGCCAGCCAATCACAGGCCGGCAGCTGACATCAGCACGCACGTCGCCGACATATGACGTCACTGTCACACGCCGGAACGACGCTGCGCGCCTCATCTGAATCGGAGAGAGGAGGCCACCCACTGCTGGAGCTTGGCCAATTAAGGAAAAACTTTTTTTTTTTTTTGTAAAGCCACAGAATGGGGCATATAATACCGGTATGGGGGTGCATTATACCCCTATGGGGTGCCTTATACTACTATGGGGTGCATTATACTACTATGGAGATGCATTCTACTAAATTCTACTAAATATGACTATGAGGCTGCATTATACTTCTATGGGGCTGCGTTATACCGCTATGCGGCTGCATTATACTCCTATGGGGGTGCTTTATACTGCTATGTGGATGCCTTATACTGCTATGGGGGTGAATTATACCAGTATGGGGCTGCATTATACTACTATGGGGTGCATTACACTGCTATGGGGATGCATTATACTATGACTATGGGGTACATTATATTATATATGACTGAGGTACATTATACTACTATGTGGGTGTATTATACTTCTATGGGGTGCATTATACTGCTATGGGGGCACATTATATTCTTATGGGGCTGCATTATACTCCTATGGGGGTGCATTATACTGCTATGGGGGTGCATTATACCCCTATATGGGTGCATTGTACTGCTATGGGGGTGCATTATACTGCTATTTATGACTATGGAGTACATTGTATTATTATGGCTGACTATGCAGGCAATATGGAGAGACATGGGGGAAGAATGGGAGGACACGTGGAGTCCAGAATATGGGATATTATTACTGTAGGGGCTAATTAAAGGATATTATTTTTGAGGATACTGTTTTCATTGTGGTGGAGGAGAGGTCCTGTTACTTTGCATCGTGACACAGTCACTTTTTTTCTTCATGTGGAGCAGTATAGAGCTTGGGGAAAAATTGGGGAATGTGCTCTGGACAACTGTTATTTTCTACAGAGACGAGTACTGGCTGGAAGAAGTGATGGTGGTGTGTGCTGGATGAAGATGAAAAGCAAAGATGAAGGACTTCAACTAGAAAAGTCACAGGTGAGTCAGCGTGTTACCTGTACACTGACACTATACACTGTATAACATATACAGAACTCCTGTGTATAATACCACCGGTGATCACTGTGTATTGCCTGTACACGGACACTTTGTACGAAGTACAGATCTCCTGTGTATAATGGCACTTGTGATATCAGTATTGAGGGTTTTTTTTATTAATCAGTATTATAGTATTTGGTTACTGTGGTGGTAGTATGTGATCTGTTCATGGTGTGGTGGTATTTGTTCCTTGTATGTGCTATTTGGTCACTATGTGGTGGTAATATTTGATCTGGACATGGTGTGGCGATATTTGTTCTTTGCATGTAGTATTTGATCACTATGTGGTGGTACTACGTAGTCTGGTCATGGTGTTGTGGTTTTTGTTCTTTGTATGTTTTATTATTTGATCACTATATGGTGATAATATGTGATCTGCTCATGGTGCAGCAGTATTTGTTCATTGTTTGTGATATTATTGGTCATTTTAAAAATTGTATTGGATATTTTAACAAATGTTTAGTAAGTTACAGTAGAGTAGAGCCTGGCCAAAAGAGTCTACGTCGTTGTGGTAACATAGTAACATAGTTATTAAGGTTGAAGGAAGACTAATTCCATCTAGTTCAACCCATAGCCTAACCTAACATGCCCTAACATGTTGATCCAGAGGAAGGCAAAAAAAACCCATGTGGCAAACAGTAAGCTCCACATTGGGGAAAAAATTCCTTCCTGACTCCACATACGGCAATCAGACTAGTTTCCTGGATCAACGCCCTATCAAGGAAACTAGTTATATATAACCTGTAACATTATGCTTTTCAAGAAAGGCATCCAGTCCCCTCTTATATTTTAGTAATGAATCACTCATTACAACATCATACGGCAGAGAGTTTCATAGTCTCGCTGCTCTTACAGTAAAGAATCCGTGTCTGTGATTATGCTTAAACTATCTTTCCTCCAGACATAGAGGATGCCCCCTTGTCCCCGTCTCAGGTCTAAGAGTAAAAAGGTCATTAGAAAGGTCGGTGTACTGTCCCCTCATATATTTATACATTAAAATAAGATCACCCCTTAGCCTTCATTTTTCCAAACTAAATAACCCCAAGTGTAATAACCTGTCTTGGTATTGCCAACCTCCCAGTCCTCTGATAAGCTTAGTCATTCTTCTCTGCACCCGCTCTAAGTTCAGCTATGTCTTTCTTGTACAACAGAGACCAGAACTCTACACAGTATTCTAAGTGTGGTCGCACAAGTGACTTGAATAGAGGTAAAATTATGTTCTCCTCATTAGCATCTATGCCTCTTTTTTAATGTATCCCATTATTTTATTTGCCTTTGAAGCAGCTGCCTAACACTGGCCATTAAATGTGAGTTTGTCGTCCACCCATACATCCAGGTCTTTTTCATTGACGGTTTTGCCTAGTGTTTTCCAATTAAGCACATAATTATACATCTTATTTGCTCTACCCAAGTGCAGACCTTACATTTATTCCCATTAAAGCTCATTTGCCATTTTTTCAGCCCAAGCATCTAGTTTACATAAATCCTCCTGTAATATAAAATTGTCCTCCTCTGTATCAATTACCCTGCAGAGTTTAGTGTCATCTGTAATTATTGAAATACTACTCTGTATGCCCCCTACAAGGTCATTAATAAATATGTTAAAAAAAGAAGGCCCAATACTGACCCCTGTGGTACCCCACTGCTGTCACCCAGTCCAAGTGTGCTCCATTAATTACCACCCTTTGTTTCCTATCCCTGAGCCAGCTCTTAACCAATTACACATATTTTCCCCTATCCCCATTGTTCTCATTTTATGTATCAACCTGTTGTGTGGCACCGTATCAAAAGCTTTTGAAAAGTCCATATACACCACGTCCACTGCGTGTCCTTGGTACAGTCCGGAACTTACCTCTTCATAGAAACTGATCAGATTAGTCTGACATGAACGGTCCCTAATAAAACCATGTTGATATTGGGTGGCAGATTAAAAAATCTTTTGGCCAAAATAAAAGCTGCTGAACATGGCAAAGCAAGAAAGGAACCACTTATAACCAATGCACATCTCCAATGGAATTATAGAAAAGGAAATAACTTTATTGACAAACAATTGTTTAACCCCTTAAGCCCCAAGGGTGGTTTGCACGTTAATGACCGGACCAATTTTTACAATTCTGACCACTATCCCTTTATGAGGTTATAACTCTGGAACGCTTCAACGGATCTTGGCGATTCTGACACTGTTTTCTTGCGACATTTTGTAATTCATGATTGTGGTAAAATTTCTTCGATATAACTTGCGTTTATTTGTGAAAAAAAACAGAAATTTGGCAAAAATTTTGAAAATTTTGCAATTTTCCAACTTTGAATTTTCATGCCCTTAAATTACAGAGATATTTCATGTAAAATAATTAATAAGTAACATTTCCCACATGTCTACTTTACATCAGCACAATTTTGGAACCAAAATATTTTTTTCTCAGGGAGTTATAAGGGTTAAAAGTTGACCAGCAATTTCTCATTTTTACAACACCAATATTTTTTAGGGACCACATCACATTTGAAGTCATTTTGAGGGGTCTATATGATAGAAAATAACCAAGTGTGACACCATTCTAAAAACTGCACCCCTCAAGGTGCTCAAAACCACATTCAAAAAGTTTATTAACCCTTCAGGTGTTTTACAGGAATTTTTGAAATGTTTAAAAAAAAAATTAACATTTAACTTTTTTCACAAAAAAATTACTTCAGCTCCAATTTGTTTTATTTTACCAAGGGTAAGAGAAGAAATTGGACTGCAAAAGTTGTTGTGCTATTTGTTCTGAGTACGCAGATACCCCACATGTGGGGGTAAACCACTGTTTGGGTGCATGGCAGAGCTCGGAAGGCAAGGAGCGCCGTTTGACTTTTCAATGCAAAATTGACTGGAATTGAGATGGGACGCCATGTTGCGTTTGGAGAGCCCCTGATGTGCCTAAACATTGAAACCCCCCACAAGTGACATCATTTTGGAAAGTAGACCCCCTAAGGAACATATCTAGATGTGTGGTGAGCACTTTAACCCTCCAAGTGCTTCACTGAAGTTTATAATGCAGAGCCGTAAAAATAAAAAATCATATTTTTTTACAAATATGATCTTTTCGCCACCATTTTTTTTCCCAAGGGTAAGAGAAGAAATTGGACCCCAAAAGTTGTTGTGCTATTTGTACTGAGAATGCCGATACCCCACATGTGGGGGTAAACCACTGTTTGGGCGCACGGCAGAGCTTGGAAGGGAAGGAACGCTGTTTGACTTTTCAATGCAAAATTGACTGGAAATGAGATGGGACACCATGTCACGTTTGGAGAACCCCTGATGGGCCTAAACATTGAAACCCCCCACAAGTGACACCATTTTGGAAAGTAGACCCCTTAAGGAACTTATCTAGCTGTGTTTTGACAGCTTTGAACCCCCAAGTGTTTCACTACAGTTTATAATGCACAGCCATGAAAAAAAAATGTTCACAAAAATTATTTTTTAGCCCCCAGTTTTGTATTTTCCCAAGGGTAACAGGAGAAATTCGACCCAAAAGTTGTTATTTAATTTGTCCTGATTACGCTGATACTCCATATGTGGGGGGAACCACCGTTTGTGCGCATGGCAGAGCTAGGAAGGGAAGGAGCGCCATTTGGAATGCAGACCTAGATGGATTATTCTGCAGGCGTCACGTTGTATTTGCAAAGCCCCTGATGCACCTAAACAGTAGAAATCCCCCAGAAGTGACACCATTTTGGAAACTAGACCCCCCAAGGAACTTATCTAGATGTGTTGTGAGAACTTTGAACCCCCAAGTGTTTCACTACAGTTTTTAACGCAGACCCGTGAAAATAAAAAATCCTTTGTTTTCCACAAAAATTTATTTTTAGCCCCAGTTTTGTATTTTTACAAGGGTAAAAGGAGACATTGGACCCAAAAGTTGTTATCTAATTTGTCCTGATTACGCTGATACTCCATATGTGGGGGGAACCACCGTTTGGGCGCATGGCAGAGCTCGGAAGGGAAGGAGCGCCATTTGGAATGCAGACTTAGATGGATTGGTCTACTGGCGTCACGTTGCATTTGCAGAGCCCCTGATGCACCTAAACAGTAGAAACCCCCCACAAGTGACACCATTTTGGAAACTAGACCCCCCAAGGTACTTATCTAGATGTGTTTTGACAGCTTTGAACTCCCAAGTGTTTCACTACAGTTTATAATGTAGAGTCGTGAAAATAAAAATTAATATTTTTCCCACAAAAATGTTTTTTTAGCCCCCCAAATTTTTATTTTCCCAAGGGTAACAAGAGAAATTGGACCCCAATAGGTGTTGTCCAATTTGTCCTGAGTATGCTGATACCCCATATGTTGGGGTAAACCCCTGTATGGGTGCACGGGAGAGCTCGGGAGGGAAGGACCACTGTTTTACTTTTTCAACGCAGAATTGGCTGGAATTAAGATAGGACGCCATGTCGTGTTTGGAGAGCCCTGATGTGCCTAAACAGTGGAAACCCCCAATTCTAACTGAAACCCTATCCCAAACACACCTCTAACCCTAATCCCAACCATAACCCTAACCACACCCCTAACCCTGACACACCCATAACCCTAATCCCAACCCTAACTTTAGCCCCAACCCTAACTTTAGCCCCAACCTTAACTTTAGCCCCAACCCCAACCATAACTTTAGCCCCAACCCTAACTCTAACTTTAGCCCCAACCCTAACCCTAACTTTAGCCCCAACCCTAACTCTAACTTTAGCCCCAACCCTAACTTTAGCCCCAACCCTAACCCTAACTTTAGCCCCCATCCCTAACTCTAGCTTTAGCCCCAACCCTAACCCTAACTTCAGCCCCAACCCTAACTTTAGCCTCAACCCTAACTTTAGCCCCAACCCTAACTTTAGCCCCAACCCTAACCCTAACTTTAGCCCCCATCCCTAACTCTAACTTTAGCCCCAACCCTAACCCTAGCTTCAGCCCCAACCCTAACTTTAGCCCCAGCCCTAACTTTAGCCCCAACCCTAACTGTAGCCCTAACCTTAGTCCCAACCCTTACCCTAGCCCCAACCCTAGCCCCAACCCTAGCCCCAACCCTAACACCAACCCTATCCCCAACCCTAGCCCTAACCCTAACCCCAACCATAGCCCCAACCCTAACCCCAACCCTAGCCCCAACCATAGCCCCAACCCTAACCCTAGCCCCAACCCTAACCCTAGCCCCAACCCTAACCCCGACCCTATCTCCAACCCTAGCCCCAAACCTAGCCCTAACCCTAGCCTTAAACCTAGCCCTAACCCTAGCCCTAACCCTAGCCCTTGCCCTAACCCTAATAAGAAAATGGAAATAAATACATTTTTTTAATTTTTTATGTTTCCCTAACTAAGTGGGTGATGAAGAGGGGATTGATTTACTTTTCTAGCGGGTTTTCTAGCGGATTTTTATGATTGGCAGCCGTCACACACTAAAAGACGCTTTTTATTGCAAAAAATATTTTTTGCATTACCACATTTTGAGACCTATAATTTTTCCATATTTTGGTCCACAGAGTCATGTGAGGTCTTGTTTTTTTGCGGGATGAGTTGGTTTTTATTGGTAACATTTTTTGGCACGTGATGTTTTTTGATCGCTTTTTATTCCGATTTTTGTGAGGCAGAATGACCAAAAACTAGCTGTTCATGAATTTCTTTTGGGGTGGGTGGGGGGGTGGGGGCGTTTATACCGTTCCGCATTTGGTAAAATGGATAAAGCAGTTTTATTCTCCGGGTCAGTACGATTACAGCGATACCTCATTTACATCATTTTTTTTATGTTTTGGCGCTTTTTATACGATAAAAACTATTTTATAGAAAAAATAATTATTTTTGCATCGCTTTATTCTGAGGCCTGTAACTTTTTTATTTTTTTGCAGATGATGCTGTATGGCAGCTTGTTTTTTTGCGGGACAAGAAGACGTTTTCAGCGGTACCATGGTTATTTAGATCCATTTTTTTGATCGCGTGTTATTCCACTTTTTGTTCAGCGATATGATAATAAAGCATTGTTTTTTGCCTCGTTTTTTTTTTACGGTGTTCACTGAAGGGGTTAACTAGTGGGACAGTTTTATAGGTCGGGTCATTACGGACGCGGCGATAATAAATATGTGTACTTTTATTGTTTTTTTTTGTTATTTAGATAAAGAAATGTATTTATGGGAACAATATATATATATTTTTCTTTATTTAGGATTTTTTTTTTTTACACATCTAAACTGTATAGTAACAGATCGCTGATCTGAGACTTTGCAGAGCACTGTGTCAGATCAGCGATCTGGCGTGCCCTACTCCTTGGTTACCAGCGCCTGCTCTGGACCAGGAAGTAGTCCCTGCAGGACCCGGGAGTAGCCCCACGGCCATTTTGAATCTGGGGCCTGCAAGGAGGAGACGCTCAGTACAAGGTGAGCACATCGCCTTGTACCGATCGTCTCAGGGAAGCACGCAGGGAGCCCCCTCCCTGCGCAATGCTTCCCTATGCCCCCGGAACACTGCGATCATGTTTGATCGCGGTGTGCCGGGGGTTAATGTGCTGGGAGTGGTCCGTGACCGCTCCTGGCACATAGTGCCGGATGTCAGCTGCGATAGTCAGCTGACACCCGGCCGCGCTTCCCGGCTGATCGCATATGACGTACTATCGCGTCACTGGGAATTAAGTCCCAGGTCAACTTGACGGGATAGTACGTCATATAGGATTAAGTGGTTAAAAACATACTAAAAACAGTAAATGCCAATAACCACCATCACCACGCTTTTCTCCAAATAATTACCTATACACCAGTTATATAAATCCACCACAAAGCACTACAATGATAATTACAAGATAGTGCATAAAACATTCACATTTTGTATGGCGCTGATCCAGCATACAATAACACTGGGTGCAGGTATATAATGACACCTTGGCATTCAGGGTTATTATATATTGTAATTATCATTGTAGTTGTTTCATTTTCTATAATTCCATTGGAGGTGTGCATTCGTTATAAGTGGTTCTTTTCTTGCTTTGCCATGTTCATTACTAGTTCAGCACTTGTCTGCACCCCACGCGCTTTTTTTATTGAATTATTGGTAGTGCACCAGTAACTTATTACCTTGGCAAAATAAAAGCTACTGGCTATGTATGTGATCTGTTGATGGTAACTGTTAGGGTATGTTTCCACGTTCAGGAAACGCTGCGTGTTTGATGCTGCATTGAACTGCGCCGTCCAGATGTTACAGCATAGCGAAGGAGATTTCATGAAATCCCATCTCCACTATGCATTAAAAGACGCATGCGGCAGACCCGCGGAAACAGACATGCGGCGCGTCTTTTAAGAACGCAGCATGCCCTTACATTGCTGAAAAAACGCAAGGACAACGCAGGTGACCTGCCAGTGACCTCAGGTGCAGATTTGGTCAGGATTTTACCTGCATCAAATCCTGACCAAATCCTGATGCAATCCTGGACAGTTCGAGAGGTGGGGCTGGGGTGGAGCCTGGGCAGAATCTCAATGGGACCCCGAAAATTTTGCCAGTATGAGGCCCCAAAATTCCTAGTAGCAGCCCTGAAAATAACAAGGTCACATATACTCTATAGTACATACTTGTGCCTCCCCTCTGAATAGATATGTAACCCACCATTAAAAATATAAAGTGATTAGAAGCGTTAGTCCCTGTCCTGTGTCCCCCCCATTCATTATAAGTACTTAATAGCATCATATTTAGTGATGAGCGAGTATACTCGTTGCTTAGGTTTTCCCTAGCACGCTCGGGTGGTCTCCGAGTATTTGTAAGTGCTCGGAGATTTAGTTTTCGTTGCCTCAACTGCATGATTTACAGCTGATAGACAGCTTGAATACATGTGGGGATTCCCTAGCAACCAGGCAACCCCCACATGTACTCAGCCTGGCTAAATCTAAATCTCCGAGCAGTCATAAATACTCGGAGGTCACCCGAGCAAAGAGTACACTCACTCATCACTAGTTGTAGCCACTCCCATAGATGGGCGGTGTGTGTCTGGCTAGTTCGACCCGCCCAGCTCTCAAACTAGCCCATGCTGCTGTGTCAACAAAAACTAAATCTCCGAGCAGTTACAAATACTCGGAGACCACCCGAGCAACGAATACACTCGCTCATCACTAATCATAATTAATTTGGGAGTTGGAGAAGGCGCTATTAGGTACTGAGCATCCTTTGTCACCTCTTAATTCATTACAAATCCCTGACAGCATCTTCTCCTACCTTTCAATTCATTATAAAGGGTCCTATACACCTTACCGCCTTCTCTCAATCCCCAATAAATTTTAATTCCTCAATAGTATCACAATAAAATGTGAGATGGCGGAGGATGTTATCAGGGGCTTAGCACCCTCCCCACCACCCAATTTTACATCCATATCTAATGTCTGCCTCCGCCTGTTCATAAGTCCATTATAAGTGCCCCTTACTCCAATCCCAATGCACCACATCTCATCATTGCCCTCTCAACAATCTCCATCATTGCCCTCTCCACCACCCCATCATTGCCTTCTCCAATTCCATCATTGTCCTCTCCACCAACCCTGTCATTGCCCTCTCCACCACCTCCATTATTGCCTTCTCCTCCACCTCTATCGTTGTCCTGTCCACCACCCCAATCATTGAATTCTCCTCTACCATCCCCATTATTGCCTTCTCCCCCACCACTTCCATCATTACCCTCTCCACCACCCCAATCATTGCTCTCCACCACCTACATCATTGCCCTCTCCTTCACCACCCCATCATTACCTTCTCCTCCACCTCCATCATTGCCTTCTCCACCATTCCCTTCATTGCCCTTTCCAGCACCTCAATCATTGCCTTCTCCCCACCACCTCCATCATCGCTTTCTCCACCATCTCCATCATTGCCCTCTCTACTTCCCCCACAATTGCCTTCTCCTACACCACCTCTATCACTGCCTTCTGCCCCACCTCAATCATTGCCTTCTCCCCCACCACCCCCATCATTGCCCCTACACCACCTCCATCATTGCTTTCTCCACCATCTCCATAATTTCCCTCTCCCCCACCTCCATCATTGCCCTCTCAACCCCCCAATGAATTGTTTAAAAAAAACACAGCACCACTCACCTCGCACGTTGCCCCGCCACTGCAGCATAATTGTCACTGGCAGCTTCCTCTCTCTGACACAGGCACACGCTGAATGCTGCAGTTATTCAGACAGTAAGCGCTGGAAGGAAACAAAGGATCGCTACCTGCCCGCTGCACATGAGGGCAATCTAGAATTTGCCCCCCTGAGCCTTGAGGCTGGATGAACAGGCCAGGACAGGCAGCACTGGCTGCACCGGCGGTTCCCTGGTCCTAGTGACTTCAGTTATTGTATTACCTTCTAATTTCCTGGTGATAGGCATTTACATGAAGTACAACTTAACCTGCAAAAAAAAAAAGAAATCACTGCATTATACAGTGTATAAAATGGTTGTGACCATTGAAATGCAAAGAGAAATGATCAAAACTATTAATATCCTCAAAACCAAAGTTGACCCATTTCGCTTGAGGTTTTCAGTAAAAATGAACTGTAACGTTAATTCATCATGAAATTAATTAATGTGACGTGGATGCAAACGATAGTGTGGCAGTGGGATGTGTGACGCAGAAACCATTTCAGAAAGCTGTGCTTGTTTTTTCTGTAGACATATATGGCAATCCCTCTTCCCCTGA
This sequence comes from Ranitomeya imitator, assembly GCF_032444005.1. Taxonomy (NCBI): domain Eukaryota; kingdom Metazoa; phylum Chordata; class Amphibia; order Anura; family Dendrobatidae; genus Ranitomeya; species Ranitomeya imitator. Next base: position 995,996,835 of record NC_091282.1, read on the forward strand.
AATATTATGCATTTTGAAGACTGTTAAATTAAGAGAAATTCCCAATACTGTTTCTTCAAAGCATAAATGTTCCATAAAGAGCATTCGGAAAGAAGTCAGTTATCTCTGGGGGAAGCCTTCTGGTAAGACCACTTCATTCACTATTGAGTCATTTCTCATATTAACAGATAATTGAGTCTCCCCATGTCATTAATGCCTTTCACACCTCATGGTGCATAGTGAAAGAACTTGGAAAGAAAAGGTAGAAGCTTCTTAAATAGTCTTAAGTAAAATTATCCGTCTTTGACAAATAAAACTGACTAGAGAACAGAGATTTTCTTTTACAATTACGTGTTTCTGTTCTGATATGTATTAGACTCAGCTGATCATACACTTAAATCAGAATGCAACAAGACAGAACTTGCTTATTATCAGTGAAGGTATATATTTCTATGTTTTAAAGATAGGGAGAGGGCATTTATTGAAGCACTTACAAAGTAATGTTGCCCCTATTGACCCCCATTATTGTTCTCACTCAACACTGCTCCTTTCATGGCCCTTATCAAGTATGATGCCAACAAAAATGACCTGTAAACATAGTATGTTACCTCCACAGTGAATTCCTAGACCTTATCCTACACACGCACTGTATTGTGACCCCCTCAGTGTTCTGCCGCACATTATGATGCCCACATTGTTCCCACACACACACATTATGATGACCTCATCAGTCCCCCAACATGATATAATGGCCCCCACAGTCTCACAAAACTGTATAATGGGTCCACCGTGCCCAAACATTATGTTGGACCCTTAGCCCTTAATATCATTGCCTCCAAACAGCACCCCCACCCCAAATACTAAGAGGCCCTGACACAGTATGATTACACCTATAGCCCTTCACGATGTATGATCATCCCTGTAACGGGGTCTACCAAGCTGGGGTACCTCTTTCAGTACCACCCTGTGTTTCAGGAGGTCCACTCTGCTTTGGCTGGAGTCTGAATGAAGGACGCTGGCTGGAATTGCTTGGTTGCATGGGCACATATAAAAGATCACTGCTTCTCCACGTATTTCCAGTCTGACAACACTTTACTCACAGGACACAGAATATATCACACAGATACAGAGGGCAGGCCAAAAGAAAAGCGGCAGGCCAGACATACATTACAATAGCCGCCGGTGGCCGGAGCCTGCTGATATTTACTGTGGGAATTACAAAGGTGGGGGGCGGACAAAAGGGGAATATCGTGTCCCCTCTTCCCAGGGGCGCAGCCTGTGGGCTGATGCATTAGGGACATGCATCTCACATGGAACCTATTATACATACATATAACTGCACAACATATTCTGGGTGCTGAGTGGTTTCATAACACGTAACACGGCTCCCCTTTTCAGCGATGCGATCGGCATACCCAGTCTGATCCTTAACGGATCGGTTTGGAGATGACCGAAGTTTATGGGGTTGGTACAAGTTCCGTTTCTCGACTTAGTCCATCGGCGTTACCGTTTTGTTTGCCAGGTCTGTAGTGGATGGTGAAGTCCAGAGGTTGTAGGGCTAAACTCCACCGCAGCAATCTGGCGTTGTCTCCGGAGACCCGATTAAGTCAGACTAGAGGATTATGGTCCGTTAGGAGGGAAAACTGTCGTCCATACAAATATGGTTGCAACTTTTTGAGTGCCCATACTACCGCCAGACACTCCTTCTCGATGGCCGCATAGCTTACTTCACGGGGCAGTAGTTTCCGACTCAGGTAAGCTACCGGGTGTTCTTGGCCGTCCGGCCCGACTTGGCTCAGTACAGCCCCCAATCCAAATATAGAAGCGTCTGTGTGAACAAGGAAACATTTAGTTGGATCGGGTGCGGCCAATGCAGGGGTATTGGTGAGGGCATCCTTTAGTTGGCGGAAGGCTTCCTCACACTCTAGGGTCCAGGTTACCTGGCGGGGTTGGTTCTTACGGGTCAGATCAGTGAGGGGCTTGGCTACGCTGCTGTAATTGGGAACGAATTTCCTGTAATACCCCGCTGTCCCTAGAAACGCCATGACTTGGGTTTTAGTGCGTGGGGTGGGCCATTTGGCTATGGCCTCAATCTTGGCTGGTTCTGGTCGCTGTTTCCCACTTCCCACCCAATGCCCTAAATACTGAACCTCTGCTTTGCCCACGTGGCATTTGTTTGGGTTCAGGGTGATTCTGGCTGTTAGGGTTGGCGGAACGCACCAAATATATTTATTAGATGGGATTGGTGCGTTCGCAACCCGGGATCCACAATGCAGGAAAGAACCTGCTGCTAAGTAAATGGCGGCACTATATGGCAGTATGAACCAGCTCTGTTAGCTTCACAGAGCAGCCAAGAAAACAAGGCTCTGTTAGACTTTCACAGAGGCACAGGCTAACTACCCAAATGAGAGCAGTCAGTGGTCATGCATGCACACAAAACTCCTCACCGGAGGTGCCAGCATTCTAGGGGCTTATTTCAGCCAGGTCCCTGAATACACATAAACACAATCTCCTCGCCGGAGGTGCCAGCATTCTAGGGGCTTATTTCAGCTGGGTCCCTGAACACATACAATACAAACACATGACCACCCTGGCGCAAAGCACATAACTTAAGAAGATACTAGCGCATGGCCGTGCGGCCATGCGAGCCTTAAATAGTTGCAGCATGTACAGGACCTTCAAAGAAGGACCAATGGAGCTGCTGCAGTACCTGAGCATGTGACCCTAGATCTCCACTGAGAGATCTTGCCCTGGGCATGCTCAGTGTGTGCAAAGCAGGACTTAGTCCTAGCACCTACAGGACCTTCCAAGAAGGACCAATGGAAGTTGCTGCAGTACCTGAGCATGTGACCCTAGATCTTCACTGAGAGATCTTGCCCTGGGCATGCTCAGTGTGTGCAAAGCAGGACTTAGTCCCAGATCAGTGCAGGGTACAATAGCAGAGCCTGGAGTGGCAGCAGTAACCCTTTGCACAGTATCAGTCTCAGTGAGACGCTGGGACCGACGTCTCCGCTGAGCAGGCTCCACTGTGGCCGATGCAGAATGGGAGACCGCAGCAGACACGGATCGAGATTCCCCCTGAGCAGCAGAGGAAACTCGACTCCTAACACCGGCCTTGTGGATCCTGTCCAATACTGTCTCTAGGTGATTTAGATGCTCTTCCCATGTCGCACTGTAGATGGCGATGTCATCCAGGTAGGCACAAGCATAGTCCTGGAGACCATCCAGAAGCCGGTCAGCCAGCCTCTGGAAGGTCGCCGGGGCATTCTTCATCCCGAATGGCATAACTCGAAACTGGAATAAGCTGAACGGGGTGACAAATGCCGACTTGGGAATAGCATCAGGACTAAGGGGAATCTGCCAGTAGCCTTTGCATAGATCGATGGTGGTCAAATACTTTGCCCCCACCAGCCGGTCTAACAACTCATCCACACGCAGCATGAGATATGCATCCGTCACTGTTTTCTCATTGAGCTTACGATAGTCTACACAAAACTGTGTAGTCCCATCCTTCTTGGGCACTAACACTATGCCCAGGGACTATCTGACTCTTCAATGATCCCTAAACACAACATCTCTTGTATCTCTTGTCGCATCCCCTCTCGTACAGACTCAGGGATGTGGAAGGGGTTTTGTCGCAGGGAGGTCTGTTCCTGGGTCTCAACCTTGTGTTGTGCCAGGCGAGTGTACCCTGGTCTCCCCGAAAACATCCTCTGTCACTGCTTCAACAACTCCTCCGCCTGCTGTCTCTCCCGGGGGCCTAGGTCTTCACCCAAGTGTACCTGGTCCCATGTTTTAGACTGAGTCCTTTCCCCTAAGACATCCGGCAAGGGAAGTCTGGATAAATCCTCTGCTTCAGGTGCACAGATGGCCACTACCTCTTCAGGGTGCTCCCGGTAGGGCTTCAGCATATTCACGTGGAACATGCGGATAACCCTGGGGTTGTCACAATCGGCGACATTATAGGTTGTGTCGGCTATTTTCCCCACTACCTGGTAGGGCCCCTGCCATGCAGCTTGGAACTTGTTCTGCCTAGTGGGCTCTAACACCAGGACCTTCTGTCCTATTTCCAAGGTGTGCTCTCTGACCCTCCGATCGTACCATACGTGCTGGCGCTGCTGGGTCACCTGCATGTTCTCACATACAGTCTGGGTCAGCTCCTGTAGGCGGTCCCAGAATTCCAGTACATAGGGTACAATAGGTACCCCTTCTATGAGGCCCTCCCCTTCCCAGTGTTCTAGCACTAAGTCTAGGGGTCCCCTTACCCGTCTCCCATATACCAGCTCGAACGGGGAGAACCCCGTGGATTCTTGGGGCACGTCCCGATAGGCAAACAGGAGGTGTGGCAAGAATTTCTCCCAGTCCCTGTAGGTCCTGGTAAAAGTCCCAATGAGTTGTTTTAACGTCCCGTTAAAGCGTTCACACATCCCATTGGTTTGCGGCTGGTACGGGGCACTTCTAATGGACTTTACACTGCACAGCTTCCACAGTTGGTTGGTCACCTCTGCTGTAAACTGGGTACCCTGGTCCGAGATAATCTCCCGGGAAAATCCAACCCGTGAGAAAACCTGGAGCAGGGCGGCCGCCACCGTCTCTGCCAGTATGTTAGGTAATGCAACCGCCTCTGGATATCGTGTGGCATAATCTACCACTGTCAATATATACCTTTTCCCTGACGGACTGGGTTTGGCTAACGGCCCTATCAGATCGACTGCTACTCGGCTAAATGGTTCCTCCACAATGGGGAAGGGGCGTAATTTGGCCTTGCATCGATCTCCCTTCTTGCCAATGCGCTGGCAACTGTCACAGGTCTGGCAGTACTGACGAACATCATAGGTTACCCCCGGCCAAAAGAAGTTTTGTGTCAGACGATGCCTGGTGCGACTGACGCCGAAGTGCCCAGCCAAGGGAATGTCATGAGAGATTCGCAGTAACTCCTGCCTATACTTCTTCGGAACTAGCAGCTGTCGTTTTATAGTGGGGCTCGTCCCTGTGTGGTGCTGCTCTGTGATCTGGTAGAGGAGTCCCTGCTTCCATACAAACTGTTCCCCTTCCAGTACCCCTCTCCCCTCCTGTGCCTTCCCGTGATATCCCTCCAATGAAGGATCCTCAAGTAACTCCCTCTTAAATTCATCTGGGGTGGCCCAAGAAATGTGTCTGGCTATGGGAATACGTGTAGGGCTGGGATGTCTTACCTAGGCCTCCCCTGAGTGTGAATCCGCCTCCGCAGCTAGAGTTGGTCTTCGGGCGGTCACAGGATATGTCTCAGCCAGAGGGGCAACCGATAAGGCAGACAACATGGGCCCCAAGTTATTTCCCAGCAAAACGTCTGCAGGCAAATCCTCCATCAAGCCGACCTCAACAAGGCCATCCCCGACTCCCCAGTTCAGGTGAATCCTGGCAGTGGGCAGTCGATGTATAGCTCCCCCTGCTACACGGACTGCCACTGTCCTGTCCGTCTTCTCTTGGTCCCGGATGAGATGAGGCTTCACGAGGGTCAAAGTTGCCCCGGAATCTCTTAGTCCCTGCATACGTTTCCCATTAACCCACATGACCTGTCGATAGGGTTGAGCGAAACAGATCGGCAATTTTCAAAAGTCGCCGACTTTTAGCAAAGTCGGGCTTTGTGAAACCTGACCCGATCCCACTGTGGGATCGGGTCGGCGGTCGGCGATCTTTACTGCAAAGTCAGGTTTAGTTATATATATATATATATATATGTATATATATATATGTCATAGAGACACATATATATATATATATATATATATATTTATATTTACTTCAGCGCGATAATGTTGAAAAGCCGGTAATTCAATTGCCGGCTTTTCATTTCTCCTGCCTAAACCCGACATGATATGAGACATGGTTTACATACAGTAAACCATGTCATATTCCCCTTTTTTTTGCATATTACACACTACTAATGTTAGTAGTGTGTATGTGCAAAATTTCGGCGCTCTATTAAATTTAAGGGTTAAATCGCGGAAAAAATTGGCGTGGGCTCCCGCGCAATTATCTCCACCAGAGTAGTAAAGCCAGTGACTGAGGGCAGATATTAATAGCCTGGAGAGGGTCCACGGTTATTGGCCCCCCCCTGGCTAAAAACATCTGCCCCCAGCCACCCCAGAAAAGTCACATCTGTAAGATGCGCCAATTTTGGCACTTGGCCACTCTCTTCCCATTCCCGTGTAGCGGTGGGATATGGGGTAATGAAGGGTTAATGCCACCTTGCTATTGTAAGGTGACATTAAGCCAGATTAATAATGGAGAGGCGTCAATTCTGACACCTATCCATTATTAATCCAATTGAGTGAAAGGGTTTAAAAAAACACACACACATTATTAAAAAGTATTTTAATGAAATAAACACACAGGTTGTTTTAATATTTTATTGCTCTCTCAATCCACCTGAAGACCCTCATTCTGTAACAAATTAAAAATAATAAACCAACAATATACATACCTTCCGTTGATCTGTAACGTCCCACCCTGTAAATCCATCTGAAGGGGTTAAAATATTTTACAGGCAGGAGCTCTGCTAATGCAGCTGTGCTCCTGGTTGTAAAACCCCCGGGAATGAAGGTAATGTAGGTCAATGACCTATAGTTACCTTCATTCACGGTGATGTGCCCTCTGCTGGATGTCCTCATATGAACTCGAGCCTGGGAGCTTTCCAGGAAAGTTCCCACGCTCGAGGTCATTTGAGGACATCCAGCAGAGGGCGCATCACCGGGACTGAAGGTAACTATAGGTTATTGACCTACACTACCTTCATTCCCCAGGGTTTTCCAGGCACAAGCACAGCTGCATTATAGCAGAGCTCCTGCCTGTAAAATATTTTAACCCCTTCAGATGGATTTACATCGTGGGACGTGACAGATCATCTGAAGGTATGTATATTGTTGTTTTTTTATTTTTCCTTTGTTACAGAGTGAGGGTCTTCAGGTGGATTGAGAGTACAATAAAATATTACAACAACCTGTGTGTTTATTTAATTAAAATATTTTTTAATCATGTGTGTGTGTTTTTTTTAACCCTTTCATACAATTGGATTAATAATGGATAGGTGTCAGAATTGACGCCTCTCCATTATTAATCTGGCTTAATGTCACCTTACAATAGCAAGGTGACATTAACCCTTCATTACCCCATATCCCACTGCTACACGGGAATGGGAAGAGAGTGGCCAAGTGCCAGAATAGGCGCATCTTACAGATGTGCCTTTTCTGGGGTGGCTGGGGATAGATGTTTTTAGCCAGGGCGGACCAAAAACCGTGGACCCTCTCCAGGCTATTAATATCTGCCCTCAGTCACTGGCTTTACTACTCGGGCGGAGATAATTGCGCGGGAGCCCACGCCAATTTTTTCCGCGATTTAAAACTTAAATTTAATAGCTAAAGCGCTGAAATTTTGCACATACACACTGCTAACATTAGTAGTGTGTAATATGCAAAAAAAAGGGGGATATGACATGGTTTACTGTATGTAAACCATGTCTCATATCATGTCGGGTTTAGGCAGGAGAAATGAAAAGCCGGCAATTGAATTACCAGCTTTTCTGCTATATCGCGCTGAAGCAAATATAAAAAAAAAAATCCCATTGACTTTGCATTGGGCTTCATGTTTCGGCCGATCCCCGACCCCGACTTTTCAATAAGATCGGCCGATTTCACTCGACTCGACTTTTGAGAAAGTCGGGTTTCATGAAACCCGACCTGACCTCAAAAAATGAAAAGTCGCTCAACCCTACCTGTCGATGCTGTTGTCGATTATCTGCCCGGGCTGCCTGCATGGGGTCTACTTGATACAGCACTTCCTATCTCTTCCACCCCTTGGTTAGTCGTAGCCCCCAATGCCGGGTCAGCTCCGCCTTGGTAGCAGTGTACAGCGCCATTTCTGGGACGGTATTTGTAACCGGGGAGGCCAATATCCATGGCATCTCTCTAGGCTATGAATATCAGCCCACAGCTGTCTGCATAGCCTTTCTGGCTATAAAACATAAGGGGACCCCACGTCATTTTTTTGGGGGGGTCCCCCTATTTTAATAGCCAGTAAACGCTATGCAGACAGTTACGGGCTGATATTCATAGCAGGCTACAAATATTGGTCCCCGGCCGCCGGCTTTCCCCCTCTGGCGCAGAAAATTGCGCGGGAGCCCACGGCGTTTTCTTCCATTTTTTTTTTATTAAACGCTCATTAAGTCCTCTTTCATACTTGCGTCGGTACGGGTCCGTCGCTATGCGTCGGGCCGACGTACCGACGCACGTTGTGAAATTTATGCACGACGTGGGCAACAGATGCAGTTTTTCCAACGCATCCGCTGCCCATTCTGAACTCTGGGGAGGAGGGGGCGGAGTTTCGGCCGCGCATGCACGGTAGAAAATGGCAGATGCGACGGACAAAAAAGTTCACTTGAATGTTTTTTTCGTGTCGACGGTCCACCAAAACACGACGGATCCGTTGCACGACGGACGAGACGTGTGGCCATCCGTCGCAATCCATCGCTAATACAAGTCTATCCGTCTATCCATTTTTTGCCAGATCCATCAAAAAAGCTGTTTCCGCCGGACGGAAAACACATAGCGATGGATCCGGCAAAAAACGGATGAAACATGTGGCCATCAGGCACAATCCAGCGCTAATACAAGTCTATGGGTAAAAAACGTATCCTGCGAGCACATTTGCAGGATCCGTTTTTTTTCAGCCGGATCCGTTTTTCTCATAGAGTTGTATTAGCGCCGGATTGCGCCTGATGGCCAAATGTTTCATCCGTTTTTTGCCGGATCCGTCAAAAAAGCTGTTTCCGCCGGACGGAAAATACATACCGATGAACGTTTTTTCTGTGCGGCGAAAAAACGCACAGGGACAGATCCAGCAAAAAACGGATGAAACGTGTGGCCATCAGGCGCAATCCAGCGCTAATACAAGTCTATGGGTAAAAAACGCATCCTGCGAGCACATTTGCAGGATCTGTTTTTTTCCACCGGATACGTTTTTTTTCATAGAGTTGTATTAGCGCCGGATTGCGCCTGATGGCAACACGTTTCATCCGGTTTTTGCCAGATCCGTCAAAAAAGCTGTTCCCGCCGGACGGAAAAAACCCATACAGAGGAAAGGTTTTTCTGTGCGGCGAAAAAACACACAGTGACGGATCCGGCAAAAAACAGATGAAACGTGTGGCCATCAGGCGCAATCCGGCGCTAATACAAGTCTATGGGTAAAAAACGCATCCTGCGAGCACATTTGTAAGATGCGCCAATTCCGGCACTTAGCCCCTCTCTTCCTACTCCCATGTAGCGGTGGGATATGGGGTAATAAGGGGTTAATGTCACCTTGCTATTGTAAGGTGACATTAAGCCGGGTTAATAATGGAGAGGCGTCAATAAGACGCCTATCCATTATTAATCCAATACTAGTAAATGGTTAATAAAACACACAAACATTAGGAAAAAAGTATTTTAGTATTCTTCTTTTAACCATACTTACCATACTTCAGCGCGTGCAAAAAACATAAAATAATAAACCATATACTACCTGTCCGCTGTAGTCCAATTAATAACGAGTGTCCCACGATGATCTCCCCTATAGAATGTAAGTGCGCAAGGACAGGGTCCTCTCCCATCTGTACCAGTTTGCCACTTGTTTACTGTAAACGATATCTATACTCTGTATGTAATCCCTTTCTCATGTGCAGCACCATGGAATTAATGGTGCTATATAAATAAATAATAACAGTGACATCGGGTGATGTCACTGCTCTATAGAACCCTCAGTGACACACTGACAGGAGACAATGGCTCCTGCAGTGCATCACTGAGGTTACTATAGTTCAAAGTCTCACTTTATGGCAATTGCTGTGAGGGAAAATTTCTCACACAGCAATGCCAAAAGGGAGACTAGGGACTATTTTTTTTACAGCGGTGGAGGAATACAGTGCGGAAGGATACCTTCCTCCCGTCATTGTATTCCTGGTGCCCCTAGAGAGCGGTCGCATCAGCTGATGCTGCCGTTCTCCACGGGAGATCGTCGTGGGACACTCGTGGATTTCTGCAGATCAGAGAGTATATTGGTTGTTTGTTATATTATTTTAATATTTTTTTACAGATGGCACTGGCTTCGGGGATCAAAATGACAAGTGATGGTGAGTATCTAATCTATGTTTAATGTACTGTATGTCTATATGTATGTATTGTATGTAATGTATGAATGTACTGTATGCAGTATGTATGTAGTATGCATGTATGTAGTATGTATTTAGTATGTATGTATGTATGTAGTATGTATGTATGTAGTATGTACGTATGTATGTAGTATGTATGTAGTATGTATGTATGCAGTATGTATGTATGAAGTATGTAGTATGTATGTAGTATGTATGTAGTATGCATGTATGTATGTAGTATGTATATAGTATGTCTGTAGTATGTAATATGTATGTAGTATGTATGCATGTATGTATGCATGTAGTATGTATGTAGTATATATTTTTTTTCCATTCAGCACATTAGCCGGATGATGGGACTATTACTGTCCCATCGTTGGCAAACGTGTCAATCACTGTCATTGTAGAAGGCATAGCCCGATGAGACTTGTAGTCCCATCGGACGATGCCTGCACACTCGCACAGACCCCCGGCAGCCCACATAGACAGACGGCAGCCCGCACAGACCCCCGGCAGGCCCGTACAGACCCCTGGCAGCCCGCACACACCCCCGGCAGACCAGCACAGACCCCCGGCAGCCCGCACGGACCCCCGGCAGCCCACACAGACCCCCGGCAGGCCCGTACAGACCCCCAGCAGGCCCGCACAGACCCCCGGTAGTACATATAGACCCCCGGCAGACCCACACAGACCCCCGACAACCCGCACAGACCCCCGGCAGCCCGCACAGACCCCCGGCAGCCCGCACAGACCCCCGCCAGGCCCGCACAGACCCCCAGCAGCCTGCACAGACCCTCGGCAAGCCCGTACAGGCCTCCGGCAGGCCCGCACAGACCCCCGGCAGGCCCGCACAGACCCCCCGCAGTCACGCACAGACCCCACCCGCACACACACAGACACGCAGTCTCCGCCCACGCACCACCCACACTCCATTATAGTGCATCATTGCACTATAGGAACTTCCGATTCCCGTATCCGATATCTTTAAAGTATCGGATCTCAGTATCGGAACTCCGATACATCAAATATCGGCCGATACCCGATATTTCCAGGCCCGCACAGACCCCCGGCAGGCCCGCACAGACCCCCCACGGTCACGCACTGACCCCGCCCGCACACACAGACACGCAGTCTCCGCCCACGCACCGCCCACACTCCATTATAGTGCATCATTGCACTATAGGAACTTCCGATTCCAGTATATGATATCTTTAAAGTATCGGATCTCAGTATCGGAACTCCGACACAGCGAATATCGGCCGATACCCGATATTTCCAGTATCGGAATGCTCAACACTACTGACGAAAATAGTTAATGAACCCCATAAAGCGCTGCACCGCTTTGAGAGAATGGGGTTATTGCCAGTCCATCACGGCCTGTTGCTTGATAGGATCCATGGTCAATCGCTGGGCGGAGATGATATAGCCCAGGAAAGGCAAGGACTCCTGCTCAAACACACACTTCTCCAACTAGGCATAGAGGGAGTTTGCCCGTAAGAGGTCGAAGACTTTGCAAACATCTCTCCGGTGGGAGTCTATATCTGGAGAGTAGATGAGAATATCATCTAGATAGACTATGACCGAGGTGGTGAGCATATCCCAGAAGATATCGTTCACAAAGTCTTGGAAAATGGCAGGGGCATTACAGAGCCCAAGGGGCATCACCAGGTATTCATAGTGCCCATCCTTGGTGTTAAATGCTGACTTCCATTCGTCCCCCTCACGGATGTGAATCAGGTTGTAAGCACCCCGCAGATCAAACTTAGTAAATACCCTCGCTCCCCGCAACCTATCGAAAAGCTCAGAGATCAGGGGCAGAGGGTACTTGTTCTTAACAGTGATGGCGTTATGAACCCTGCAATCTATGCATGGATGTAGTTCTCTGTTCTTCTTCTGCACAAAGAAGAACCCGGCACCTGCAGGTGACACTAACTTTCTAATGAATCCTCTTGCCAGATTCTCCTGGATGTATTGGGTCATCGCCTCATTTTCTGGGAGAGAAGGGGGATAAACTCGACCCTGGGGAGGCTCTGCAGCAGGCAAAAGGTCAATAGGACAGTCATAAGGGCGGTGAGGCGGGAGGGTCTCCACAGCCTTTTTGGAGAACACGTCCGCCTAGGGCCAATAGTGCTTGGGGAGCAGAGGAAAGATATTCTGATACCTCTGTAGTAGCAACCTGAATGCACTCACTCAGACATCTGCCCTTACAGTCTTCACTCCATCCCAAAATTTTCCCTGTGGACCACTCTATATGGGGGGGGAGTGGTAATGTAGCCAAGGTATCCCTAACAGGACCTTATCAATTCCCTCGGGAATGACAAGCAGCTAGATAAATTCCTGATGGGGCGGTGACATAGAAAGGGTAAATGGAATGGTTTGAGGTGTTATCAGTGAGGGTAGTGTCGACCCATTTACCACTCGTACGGTCACTGGTTTGGTGAGCATCACCAGGGGTATTGCGTGCCGTTGGGTGAAGGCAGATGACATAAAATTGCCCTCCGCCCCGGAATCCATGCAAAGCTCTACCGTATTAGTGAATAGGCCTATGGTAATTGTCCCCTTGAAGGACAGTTTGGAGGAAAACACCACTGTATCTAGTGAACCACCTCCTACGGTCACTAAACGGGGACATTTTCCCGACCGCTGAGGACATCTGGAGGCAAGATGTCCTGACTGCCGTCAGACATGACAGACCTTGAGTGCACAAGTGGTCCGGGACTGTCCGGTCCCGCTCGTGACACCTCCATGGCCTCATGTAGCTCGGACACCTGGACCGGAGATTCCAGAGGTTTGGCGAAGGTGGGAGCCAGCCGAAATCTCTGCCTACACTGGACTCACTCCAACCTTAAAACCTCGTTAAAACAAAGGTTGACGCGAGTTGATACTGCTATTAGCTCCTCCAGTGTGGCGGGAATCTCTCTAGTGGTCAACGCGTCCTTCACATGGTCAACTAGCCCCCTCCAAAAAACTGGGATGAGGACTTTATCTGATCACTCCAGCTCTGATGCTGAGGGCATGTGTCCACGGGCCGGATTACATTCGGATTAGCTGCGGATTGAACGCTGCGTACAACCTCAACGTTCAACCTGCAGCGTCCAGATATTACAACATAGTGGAGGGGATTTCATGAAACCCCGTCTCCACTATGCGTGCAAACACGCATTCAACGGCCCTGTGTTTATGGACATGCGGTGCGTCTTTTTAGAACACAGCATGTCTGTTTACCTTACCCTATGTAGAGGGTGCGGCGAATCTGGATGTGTGCAATGAACACATCCAGAATCACTGCGCGTACAGAAGGGGAGCGGCGCTTTGGGCGGAGCGGGTTTTCTGCACTGTTCAAAGTGCCAACAATCCGGACCGTGGACACATACCCTAAAGTCCGGAAGTGGACGGCAAAATGGCTGACCATGGACGAGCCCTGTGTCAATGCCAGCATTTGGAGCGCCGTATCATGGGTGACTCGAGGTCTCAAAAGACCTGTTTCAGAGTGCTCAGGAACAGCGGAGCACTCTGCACCACATGACGTTCCCACAGCCGTGTAGCCCACTCCAATTCCCTGTCCAACAGGAGGGATATTATGAATCCCACCTTTTCCCGCTCTGTGGAAAAACGTGCAGCCAGGAGCTCAAGGTGTATTGCACACTGGCTCATGAATCCCCTACACAGCTTACTATCGCCAGTAAACTTCTCTGGCAACGGGAGGCAGGATAAGGTCAGAACAGGGGTGGCAGCAGACAAACTAGCTGCAGCCATGCTAGCAGCTTGAACAGCTACTGCAGTAGCATCCACAGCTGAGGTTGTGCGCTCAAGAGCCGCCAACCTGCCACCCAGCTGCTGGACTACTGCAGTCGCTGTTCGTCCGCCATTACTAGCCAGACCCTGGCGCTAGTATAATGTTAGGGCTGGCAGAATGCACCAAACAAATATATAGATAGCAATAAGGTGCGTTCGCAGCCAGGGGTCCACCATGCAGAGATGGAACCTGCTGCTAGGTAATGGCAGAACAAAATGGCGGGTGAACGCCGAACACACGTGGTTTAAACATCACCCGGTGTGAAATAAAGTGAACTCTGTTTCTTCACAGAGTCGCAATAGAAACACTGTACCCTGTTAGCAGTCACAGGGCGCAGCAGCTGATAGATGCTGGTGCGAACCCTAGAACTCATCCCCACTACACTGTTGGTTGAACCCGCTCTGTCACTTGGTGGCTTTTGAGCCCACGCCTGAGGACGCCCAGATCAGATGCTGAGTTCAAATGGGAATGCCCACCCTACTCTCACAAGTGGTTTGAACGCAGCTGTGGAGCCACTATCAGGCACTGACTATTTGCTCCACTCACCCTAATATCCAGACAACAACCAGAGGGAAGGGGATCATTAAGGAGCATTCACTAAAGTCATTCTCACAGCACACACATACATTGTCAGGTCTATACTAGAGCATGGCCGAGAGGCCATGTGAACCTTTAATAGTCGCAGCCTTCCGGGACCTTCCTGGTGGTCCAATCAGAGCTGCTACAGGACCTGAGCATGTGACTTCTGACCTCCAATGAGAGATCGTCCGACGAGCATGCTCAGTAGAAAAAAAGCTGGACTTAGTCTCTGGAGAATCTGCTCGCCCCTGATTAATGCTGGTTACAATAGCTGGACCTGGAATGGCAGCAATAACCAGACGTACAGCAACAGCCTGAGCAAGATGCTGGGACCGATGTCTCTGCTGAGCAGGCTCCTCTGTGGCTGGGGAAAAATGGGAGACAGCAGAGGACATGGTTCGAGATTCCCCCTGTGCAGCGGTGGGAACTTGACACCATATGGAGTGTATGCAGACTTGTATCCTAGGGTCAGGCAACCTCTTTAAAACCCAATAGTTTAGCATCTGATTTCTGGCTGATTGACACCATAACCTTTTTCGGTCAGTTGTGAGTACATTAACCATAGTCTGTTTCCAAAAGCTACCACCATAATTGTGCAAGTATCCATAGTTATGGAAAAAAGTGTTGATCCTGGAATTACAATGGACTTGGGGGGATAAGGACCATCTCTTTTCACAACAAGGTTATCGCTTTGAAGATGCAATTTTTTCTTACAATAATAATAATAATAATAATAATAAAAGAGAACTTTAATATGTATCAGTATTTAGCTCCTGAAAGACAGTACTTTGTGAAGCTAACTTGTGCTGCAGTCACAGAGATCGCATCACTAGAACGTGTTTTTACTAGCTTACCTTTTGTAGACAACAGGAATTTGATAAATGCGTCCAGGTAAAACTGATTCAACTCCTTCAAGGTAGATGGGATGTGTTGGCCTATAGTATCTTTAACCCCCTCCCGACATGTCATGTACCTGTACATCACATATTGAGTGTCAGTGTACAGAGTGGTAGCAGGCGCTGACCCTGCTTCAACACATGATGAATATCAGCTGTGCTATACAGCTGGCACCAACATCAAACATCAGAGCAGTTTAGGTCTTAAATGCCGCTGTTAATCTCTGAAAGTGGCATTTAAGATATGTGATCCTGTTGTCGCACCATTTCAGGATGCCATCAACCTCATTGTGATGCGATTGTAGTATGCCAATGGGTTACCATAGCAGCTGGGAGCCCTCTAAAGGCTAGAAGTCCGGTGAAGTGCAGCTACAAGTTGGCAGGGATCCATAAGAGACCATTATTTTCCCGAAATACTGCAACATCTTGGTATTGCTGTATATAAAATAAGCAATCTAAGGTTTAAAAAATAAAATTGAAAAAAATGTCTAAAAAATAAAATTAAAATAACCTCATTTTCATAAAAAAAAACATGTATGTACCCCAAATTTAAGATGCCAATAAAAATGCTAGCTCACCATACAAAAACAAGCCTTTATACATGGAAAAAGATGATAATGTTATGGGTCTCACAAACCAAATTATAATTTCTCATTTCTTTTTTCACCATTCATATAACAAAGAAACAACTTTACAAGTTTGGCATTGCAATATACATATCGGAGAGTGATCTACCAGATAACGTACTGGACAATGGATGTCATAAAAATAAAACTAAAAAAATGATGGTACTGTGGGGGTTTTTTCACTATTTTATCACACTTGGATTCTTTTCAATGTTTTCTAGTACATGTTATGGTAAAATGAATGGTGGCAGCAAATCAAAGATATGGCTAAGTTGACAGAAAAAAAGTAAAAAACTTATATCTCTTGAAAGCATTGGGAAAAAAATGGTTTGTCCAAGAAAAGAAAGTCGCTTAGTCATTAAGGCCGGCGTCACACACAACGTCTGAAAAATCGGTCCGTTTTATACGGACGAGAATCGCACAAATGTTTCCTAAACACTGATCCGTCTGTAATCCGATTGTAATGCGAGGATGCGATTTCCTCGCATGTGAGCGTCCGTTCGAAATCCGTTTGACATCTGCCTGGCGATATTTTGTCGGCGGCTAGCAAAATGGACAAATAACGGTTTTTAGGCCTGTAATAAATTAAAAACAGCAGCCAGACACCTATTTATTGTGAGGCTACCAACTTTACCCAACATTTGTTGCTTGTTTTGTGTTAGTTGTGCTTTGGGACAAACATGACAGATAGACTGGCATTGAACCACCACTGAGCGTGCGCTTTTCAATTGTGTTTTCTTCCGACGTTTTTGAGAGGCCTACCCTGTGATTGTGGATGCGCGAAGGAGGGGCAAGAATGTGGGTCCATCCACTTTTGAGGCAAAGGCTAACTAAAAGGACATTTCCCACATCTAGAATCATGTCTGCGTAGCTATCCTGACAATTATTTGCCATATTCTTGGATGGGCTTTTTTTTTGGTGATATTGGGCACCCTGAGGTCATGTTTCCGGACACCAGAATGCCCAAACCTATTTCTTGAGAGGAGCGGCATATCATTACGTTATTGTATGTCTAAACAATGATATGTTGCTGTTCCTAGAATCAGCATAGTTACTTCCCTGCCCTAGGACCCTCCCTCCCCATCGTCCCCTTGATGACTTAAAGTACGTGATGAGTTACCAACTTATTTAGTGTCACCTCAGGGTGCTACTCCCTGTCAAGAGGATGCATTATCTAAGTAGTGTTGTTAGATTTTCCTAGCATAAACTCTCTTCATTTCCCGATTTTGTGTATGTTCTTTTGCTATTGTTTTCCTGTTATATTTAGATAACAAATTACGTAACATGTCCTAACATTAACAAGGAGTCATTGTGCTTAAACATGGAACTTTTTATTGTGTGTTTTGTATTAAAATTAGAAAACCATATTTCAAACATATGGTATAATGTTATCCTCACATATCAATGTCCAAATATAAAACCAAACATAAAAATTTTTCGTAAAAAAATAGAAGGCACTCACTGTGTCACAAAATCAAAACTACAAATGATGGTAGGTCGGGGGTGGAGAAGGCGGTGGTCCAGATTGGGTTGCTTGCCTAGGTTGCTGGCCAACCTCAGTGTCAGCATGTGTGGTGGCAGACAGACCTGGATTCTGTTGGAACCTGCCAGGATCCAGTTGTGGGTTTTGGTATTGTAAATTTTGTAAATGTTGAGGGTTGTCCTGAGTGTAGGGCTGACCAAAATGACTATATCCCCCAATATGGCCATGTCGCCCATACCCATGTTGTGGCCAGCCAACAACATTGGGTATGTTCAAGTGGCCATATTGGGCATGTGCACTATGGCCCATATATTGGCCTTGATGAGGCACATTTGTGAGTGGTGCTAGCTGTGGCGGAGGTGTAGGCATCCGTGCTTGAGTAGGAGGAGGAGCTTGTGGAGGATGAGAGGCTGATTCACCTTGCACTTGATGGCTTACATGTGACTCTATTGGATTATCATTTGTAAGCTGCCACCTTTCTAAAAAAGCAAAAACAGGCCTGGGATTATTGGGTGGGGTACTGGCATCTAGGACTATTTGTATAGCCCCTCTTGTACGCAACCGGAACTCACGGGGAATAGCCCTGAGATACTGTGCCAGACTGCGTCCATATGCCTCCTCCCCATCATCACGAGTCACTGATGACAAGTAATCCAAAACACCTCTGTCCACCTGAGTCCTTGTGACAGACCCTGCTCCTTCTCTTCTTCGCCGGGCTCGCCGTGGGATGCCAGAAGCCTGGGGAGAGGCAGCCAGAGGCATGGTGGGGCTGCTACTGATGGCCTGTTCATCGGGATGTGCAGCCTGGCTTTCTGATTCCGGTGGTGGTAGTGGTGGTGGTGGTGCTGATTGGGTGCTTCTGGAAAGTGATGCGGAAGGACCAGCCTGTTCATCATCATCACCCACTGGATCAATTTGCACCTCTGATTCGGTACCCGTCCCCCTCTCTGTCAGGTTTGACTCAGTGCTATATTTAGAAATTAAATCATATAAATTAAATAAATTCAATCACCAATATAAAACTAAAACAGAATAATAAAATTCACTTACGGTCTCAGATCCATCACCGGAGCTAGGAAATTCAGCCTGTCAAAGTAGAGGTATTTCCTCTTGGTGGTTCCATCCGCACCACTCCGGCTCCGCAGCTGTCTCTCCCTCCTATATGAATCCCTACAGCTACGCCAACGCCTTGTCACATCATTCACTGAAATGTAACACAAAACACAAGTTTTCAAAACACAAATATGGTATGTTGAGACCAGAAAAAAATTGACTTTGCAAAAAAACAAAAAAAAAAAAATAATTGATTAAACCACCAAAAAAAAAAGGGTGGAAAAGGACCTTCATCAGAACATACTTGAAAAGGAAAGTAACTACAATGATGATGTTTTTATTCACCTATATACTGGCTAAGATAGGGGCAAAACATCAACAAGAAATGTTAACATTTTTGAGTAAAAAATGTGGTAATTAATGCATAGCAAAGTAATGGGTACAACATACATTGCGGCCCAAAATTTAGGGGGGAAACATTCACACATAACAATGTGCCGTAATACTTTGAAAAAGTTGGTTATCTGACAAGGAGGACACTTTTGCTAAATTCCCCCCCCCCCCCTCAAACTCCAAAAATGCACATTTTACTGTGTTGACAAAACCACAAAAAAAAATATTTGTGTACTTACTAATTCTCTCCTGGTCCTCCCGAGATCTGTCTGCATAATCTGGGAACATTTGGCAACATATTCTTCTCCACGCTGCCTCCTTGCATGCCCGGTCGGCATAGTGGGCATCTCTCTGGTCCCATAGTTCTGGTCTCTCTTGGACCAGAACTATGAGCATCTCGACGTTAATTAGCGTCGACATGCTTGTAGGAATCCGTGGAGGCGTTGTTCCTGTTTTTTTTTAACTCTCCCAGTGTAATTAGCATGGAAACAGGAACACATGGGCTACTTGCACAGTGAACAAGTCTGTAAGAACATGTTCACACACCACCAAGAAACCTGAAGACACAAAAGAGAATGGTAAAACCAAAAACACTCAGTTTGAAAAAATGTTTGCAGTAATCCGCAAGTGCTAGTAAAAGATGTAAATAACAGGGTATCAAACGTATCAACCAAATACCCTGTTATTTACATCTTTTACTAGCACTTGCGGATTACTGCAAACATTTTTTCAAACTGAGTGTTTTTGGTTTTACCATTCTCTTTTGTGTCTTCAGGTTTCTTGGTGGTGTGTGAACATGTTCTTACAGACTTGTTCACTGTGCAAGTAGCCCATGTGTTCCTGTTTCCATGATTGTTCTCTTGTGTCTACAAGACTGGGGAGTTCCACCACTCCTCTTGGGCTAGCTGCACAAAAGCTGTTCTGCCCTGTATGCACACATGGATTTTTCCTCTCTGAACCCTGTTCACACAGGTAATATACAGATGATCAGGTTTTTAAATACATCAGATAGGGATTGCATACATTAGTTAGGACTGCTCTGATATGGGTATACCGTGAAGATTGGTAGAGCAGCTTAGTATACATTTTTTGCAAAAAACGTATCAACCAAATACCCTGTTATTTACATCTTTTACTAGCACTTGCGGATTACTGCAAACATTTTTTCAAACTGAGTGTTTTTGGTTTTACCATTCTCTTTTGTGTCTTCAGGTTTCTTGGTGGTGTGTGAACATGTTCTTACAGACTTGTTCACTGTGCAAGTAGCCCATGTGTTCCTGTTTCCATGATTGTTCTCTTGTGTCTACAAGACTGGGGAGTTCCACCACTCCTCTTGGGCTAGCTGCACAAAAGCTGTTCTGCCCTGTATGCACACATGGATTTTTCCTCTCTGAACCCTGTTCACACAGGTAATATACAGATGATCAGGTTTTTAAATACATCAGATAGGGATTGCATACATTAGTTAGGACTGCTCTGATATGGGTATACCGTGAAGATTGGTAGAGCAGCTTAGTATACATTTTTTGCAAAAAACGTATCAACCAAATACCCTGTTATTTACATCTTTTACTAGCACTTGCGGATTACTGCAAACATTTTTTCAAACTGAGTGTTTTTGGTTTTACCATTCTCTTTTGTGTCTTCAGTGTAATTAGCATGCCAAAGCTTCCTGGCAATGCCTGATGCAATTTCCTGTCACCTGGCGAAGTCTGGCGATTTAATCGCAAGTAACACTTGTGGTCCGTTTGTAATCCGATTTTTCCTCTCATCCATAGACTTGCATTGGCGAGTCCGATTCGATAATCGGTGACAATCGCAGCATGCTGCGATTGTCTCGGACCGAGGAAAACGGCCGTCAAAAAGTCGGCTGCTGGGAGCGGCCCCATATGTTAACATTGGTCCGAGTGCAATGCGATGTTTTATCGCATTGCACTCGGACGTTTTAAACGCTAGTGTGACGCCGGCCTAAGAAGTAAAGTGGGTCTGTCAGCATGAAGTGAGGTCTAAGCTGTCTGAAAGTCTGGGGTGATCCCATTCATGCACCCATCACCATCTGTCACCATTCCGTTGCATATTGCCTAATGGTTATCATCATTGAAGTTAGAGGTCTACTGAAGACCCCATCTTCGCCATCTTGGTCCTTCTATAAAGCTTCATAGGACATTGTTATTTTTGGTCAAAATTGCATTTTTTGCTGACAGCATCTCACACAAAACAATGCAATTAAAAAAAGTTGTATGTACCACTAAATGGTACTAATAAAAACTACAGCCAAGTGTGTTTTTTTCCACAAATCTAAAATAAAATTGTATGGTTGGTATCATCGCATTTGTACTGACCTTAAGAATCATATTGCCCAACCTTATATGCATTAATGTTTAGTATTCTCTTCTACCTGAGTCCGGCCCTGCCTGTCGGGTATTACATTTTCTGACCTATTTAATATTAACATAGGCAGGGCCGGCGTCAGCACCCGGCACAGCATTGCCGGGGCCCTGGGGAGAGGGGGGGGCCCACTCATGCTGTCATAGATACAGCTGGGAGAGCAGAGCAGGAGATAACATGCTCTCTCCCCCCACAAAGTCACCTGGCTGCGTTCTCTTAACCCCTATGTGCCAGCTCTGACACAAGGATCTTCTCACTCAGTCAGTGCAGCCAGGCAGGCACACATAGGGGTTAACAGAAGGCAGCCAGTGTGACATTGTGGGCGGAGAGAGCACATTCTCTGCTCTCCCCCCTGGGTGGCTGCAGACAGTGCTGAAGTTTATCAGATTCCGGAGCTCAGTCCTACTAGTGCCTGTCTGAGTGAGTGTTATGGTATCCAGCAGTGGTTGCAGTTGTGGCTCAGTCTGCTGCTGTCTTTCTCCACTGCCTAAAAATGTGGGTGATGTCTGGAGGAGCAGCTGGTGGGGTGCAGCCTGTAGCCACCCAGCTCTCCCAGAATACATGCATGCTGCACCAAACCTGCACCAGTGGGGTAGGAAGAAGCTTAACCCCTTCCCATCTGTATGAAGGTTATTGCTGAACCTTAAAGATAACAATCCGACCCGCATAAATGGGGTTAACCAGATGCCAGGAGGAAGGGGAGCTGCTGCCATGGATAAAACTGAGCTGTGGGCTGTACATTGGGGCCCCGTGGCCCCAGGCTGGTGACTGGAGTGACTCTGCCCAGTGCTGGCATGTGGGTGATTTCCGCTCTGGAGTCTCAGCTTCTCTCCTCCAGGTCACACTGTGCAGTCACAGCAACATTGGTTGTCTCTGTCCAGGTCCCAGCAGCTGCCACTGCTTCCACCAAGGACATGGCATCACTTAACCCTTCCCCTGCAGCCACCGGCAACAAATCCACATTATTCCTTGATTAAATCAGGTTCCAACCCAATAGAGGAGCAGACATTTCCTGCTGCCATTAGGGTCCGGGAGGGGGTGACATTGGCTGCCCTGCTACTCTGTAGTGGGGGGTGACAAGTGTAACATGGGGTAACGATGACAGAGAAATGCACAGGATAATAGTGAGCGCGACAGAGGGCAGTGTATGGTATGGAGCAGTCAGGGGGTGGGCTGCAGGATCCCCCCATACTGTACATGACTGCTCGGGACAGGGAGGCGTTTAATGAGCTTCTAATGACTGGGCACTAATTGGGTCATTAGGGTTTGTGGAAAGGATTCAGCATCAGGTCCCTCATTAATGCCGCCTGTTACTTTGTAGCACAGATCTGTTAGGGCCGCAAAACCAAACAATGTTGTTTATGTAGAAAAGTCTTTGTTTCATAGAAAAACTCAAAACAGAAAAGCACCTCTCCTGTATATATACACTGCACAGCACCTTTCCTCCTGTATATACCGTATATACTCGAGTATAAGCCGAGATTTTCAGCCCAAATTTTAGGGCTGAAAGTGCCCCCCTCGGCTTATACTCGAGTCACGGTAGCGGTGGGGTCGGCAGGTGAGGGGCTGAGGGCGCTGGGGTATACTTACCTAGTCCCACCGATCCTCGCGCTGTCCCTGCCGTCCCACAGGCTTCGGCGCTGCAGCTTCTTCCTCTCTTCAGCGGTCACGTGGGACCGCTCATTACAGAAATGAATAAGCGGCTCCACCTCCCATAGGGGCGGAGCCGCTTATTCATTTCTCTAATCAGCGGTGCCGGTGACCGCTGATAGAGAAAGAAGCTGCGGCACCGAAGACCAGGCAGAGGGACAGCGCGAGGATCGCCAGGACTAGGTGAGTATGTTATATTCACCTGTCCTCGTTCCAGCCGCCGGGCGCCGATCCATCTTCCCGGCCGGCGCCTCCATCTTCCCGGCGTCTGCGCTCTCTGACTGATCAGGCAGAGGGCGCGATGACGCATATAGTGTGCGCGGCGCCCTCTGCCTGATCAGTCAGAGCAGAGACGCCGGGAAGATGGAGGCGCCGGAACGAGACGCTGGGAGCTGCAATCAAGGGAGGTGAGTATGTGTTTTTTTTTTTTATTGCAGCAGTAGCAGCGGCAGCACAGATTAATGTGGAGCATCTATGGGGCACAGTGAACGGTGCAGAGCACCGTATAAGGCACAGCTAGGGGGCACAATGAACGGTGCAGAGCACCGTATAAGGCACAGCTAGGGGGCACAATGAACGGTGCAGAGCACCGTATAAGGCACAGCTAGGGGGCACAATGAACGGTGCAGAGCACCGTATAAGGCACAGCTAGGGGGCACAATGAACGGTGCAGAGCACCGTATAAGGCACAGCTAGGGGGCACAATGAACGGTGCAGAGCACCGTATAAGGCACAGCTAGGGGGCACAGTGAACGGTGCAGAGCACCGTATATGGCACAGCTATGGGGCACAGTGAACGGTGCAGAGCACCGTATATGGCACAGCTATGGGGCACAGTGAACGGTGCAGAGCACTGTATATGGCACAGCAATGGGGCACAGTGAACGGTGCAGAGCACTGTATATGGCACAGCTAGGGGGCACAGTGAACGGTGCAGAGCACTATATGGGGCACAGCTATGGGGAAATATGAATGGTGTAGAGCACTATATGGCACAGCTATGGGGAAATAATGATCTATTTTTATTTTTGAAATTCACCGGTAGTTGCTGCATTTCCACCCTAGGCTTATACTCGAGTCAATAAGTTTTCCCAGTTTTTTGTGGCAAAATTAGGGGGGTCGGCTTATACTCGGGTCGGCTTATACTCGAGTATATACGGTATACACTGCACAGCACCTCTCCTGTATATATACACTGCACAGCACCTTTCCTCCTGTATATATACACTGCAGAATCTACAATAGCTGTCACTCATGTAAGAAGTGAAATCTGGCATTGTACTATACATTTCTCTGCCGTATCTGTGCATCATAAATCGGGGTATGTGTTAAAGGGGGGGGCCCACTGAGACTCTTTCGCCCGGGGCCCTCGAAAACCTGGAGCCGGCCCTGAACATAGGTATTGGCATAACTGTTCTTCGACTATAGACAGTCATGTGATTTTACACTTGATATTATAAATCTATTTGTCTCAAGGCTACCATTGATGGCTTTACATCCTAGTGACCATCTTTTTGTGTGTAAGTTTTGCATGATTTTTTAAATTTTTTTTCTCCTTCAACAAAATGAGTTTAAAAAAAGAAAGAAGAATCATATTGCTAAGTCATCGTGGCTCACTGAATGCTGTAAAATGAAACAGAGAAACACTGGTGGCATTGTGTGACTGCCTGAAGTCTTGAACTCATGGACATCACCAGACGCTGTGTTTCCTTCTTTTCTTTTTGATGCTCTGCCAGGCCTTCACTGCGGTGGTTTTCAGTTGCTGTTTGTTTGTGGGCCTTTCTGTCTGAAGTTTAGTCTTTAACAAGTGAAATGCATGCTCAACTTCTTTGCTTTAATAAACTCCTGGGTTGCTTTGGCTTTATGTTTTGGGTCATTGTCCATCTGTAGTATGAAACGACGACCAATCAGTTTGGCTGCATTTGGCTGGATCTGAGCGCACAGTATGGCTCTGAATACCTCAGAATTCATTCGGCTGCTTCTGTCCTTTGTCACATCATCAATAAACACTAGTGACCCAGTGCCACTGGCAGCCATGCATGCCCAAGCCATCACAATGCCTCCGCCGTGTTTTACAGGTGATGTGGTATGCTTTGGATCATGAGCTGTACCACGCCTTCGTCATACTTTTCTCTTTCCATCATTCTGGTAGAGGTTGATCTTGGTTTCACCTGTCCAAAGAATGTTCTTCCAGAACTGTGTTGGCTTTTTTAGATGTTTTTTAGCAAAGTCCAGTCTAGCCTTTTTATTCTTGATGCTTATGGAGCGCCCCGAAAGGCAGTGGGGTACTCGATACCGGGTCCTTCGGTTCTCAAAGGGGGATGTCGTGTGGCTGACCCGGTCCGTGGCCCTCGGGAGGTCCGTTGTAAAAGGGGAAATGTTCGTGACACCACCTGTGGTATTCGGTCAGTGAATAGATGGTGGATGGTGTGAGGTGCAGTGAATAACGAGGACACAAGGTTGCAGTCTCTTTACCTTTTTACTGAAGGCTTCAGCGTCCACAGTCCAAAGCACCAGATCACAGGGCAGGCAGAGTTCCCTTATTCAGGTGGAAATCAGTAGCCTTCCTCTAGCGCCTGGGTGTTGTAGTCCGTTCCTGCTGAGCTTCTCGGTAAGGTCCTCACAACTGTTGTAGATGTTATGTCTCTCTCTGTCCCCCAGATGGATAGGAACAAACCCGTATGACTGGTGGCCTGAGGCTTTTTACAGGGACTCTAGCATGCCCCAGCCCCCACAAGTTGCCAACGTGCCTCCTGGGTATAGGACGGGCCGGTAACGTGGAGTTAACTGCCCTCCCGGTCTCTGGAGCAAGGCATGGAGACGATAGCTCGCTCGGTGTTCCGGCTACCGGATCCTGCGCCTCAGAAGGAGCCAGCCTGTATAGGGCAGAACTCCATCTGGTTTCCTCTCCTTTTGCTTTGACTTCGTTTCTCACCCTCTGCAATACAATTTGCTGTTCTTGTCTCTTTCTTATGATGCTGCCGCATCGGTAGGCAGTCGCAGCTCTGTGGCCTTCTGTCTAGGCCTCTGACAGGATCCCACCCCTGTCAGGGACCAACTACCCGAGTGGAGCTCAGATAGCAGCTCACTGGGTGAAGCCCAGCCAGTTTCTGCCTAACTTCCTATCCAGACCACCAGTTTTACCTATTTGTGAGGAGTGCCCTAATAAATAGGCGCATGGCTCCCCCTGGTGGACTGGAGTGTGAAGTGTGTTGTGTGGTTTGTGATACCTGGTAAAGTGATCTCCTTTATTGCCTTCAGACGTAATATCACTCTCCCCCCTAGAGGAGAATGATATTACTGCAATGACCAGGACTCTGGGGCGCTGCACTCCCACCTCCCCCCCTCCCTGTTAAATCCAGTACTCCGGGACTGGGAAAGGAAAACAACAATACATTAGCAAAAGACATGCAATTTTTAAAATGCTATAAACAAATTAATTTAACTAATGCTCCCCTTTATGGGAGGTGAGAACACTTGAACGTTACAAACAGAAACATATTTACATTGCCAGCTTACTTCTATAGCTGACCATTTTAGTAACAGATGTGTTAACTAACTATGAAATATACCGTATATACTCGAGTATAAGCCAAGATTTTCAGCCCATTTTTTGGGGCTGAGAGTCCACCTCTCGGCTTATACTCGAGTCATACCCGGGGTCAGCAGGTGAGGGGGAGCGGGGGCTGTCTAATTATACTCACCTACTGCTGGCACGATCCCTGCAGGCCCTGCTTCTTCCAGCGCTGCATATTCTTCCTGTACTGAGCGGTCACATGGGACCGCTCATTACAGTAATGAATATGTGGCTCCACCTCCCATAGGGGTGGAGCCGCCTATTCATTACTGTAATGAGCGGTAATGGTGACCGCTCAATATAGGATGAAGATGCAGTGCCGCGAGATGCATCGCGCCAGGAGCAGGTAAGTATACAGGGAGGGGGAGCGCAGCGCTGCGCGATATTTACTGCTCCTCGTTCCAGTGCGGCTCCGTCATCAACGTCCTCTGGCTGTGATGCTCAGGTCAGAGGGCGCGGTGACGTAGTCAGTGCGCGCCCTCTGCTGAACGTCAGTGCTGAAGACGGAGCCGCACGAGAAGCAGGTAAATATTGAAAGTGCCGGGGGTCCTGAGCGAAGAGAGGTATGTGTTTTTTTTTTTTCATCGCAGCAAAAGCATATGGGGCAAGTGACTGTGCAGAGCATATATGGGGCCATAACGCTTGTGCAGCATTATAATGGGGCAAGTGACTGTGCGGAGCATATATGGGGCCATAACGCTTGTGCAGCATTATAACAGGGCAAGTGACTGTGCGGAGCATATATGGGGCCATAACGCTTGTGCAGCATTATAATGGGGCAAGAGACTGTGCGGAGCATATATGGGGCCATAACGCTTGTGCAGCATTATAATGGGGCAAGTGACTATACAGAGCATCTTATGGGGCCATAACGCTTGTGCAGCATTATAATGGGGCAAGTGACTGTACGGAGCATCTTATGGGGCCATAATGCTTGTGCAGCATTATATGGGGCAAGTGACTGTATGGAGCATCTTATGGGGCCATAACGTTTGTGCAGCATTATATGGGGCAAGTGACTGTACGGAGCATCTTATGGGGCCATAATGCTTGTGCAGCATTATATGGGGCAAGTGACTGTACGGAGCATCTTATGGGGCCATAATGCTTGTGCAGCATTATATGGGGCAAGTGACTGTACGGAGCATCTTATGGGGCCATAATGCTTGTGCAGCATTATATGGGGCAAGTGACTGTATGGAGCATCTTATGGGCCCATAATGCTTGTGCAGCATTATATGGGGCAAGTGACTGTATGGAGCATCTTATGGGGCCATAACGCTTGTGCAGCATTATATGGGGCAAGTGACTGTATGGATGATCTTATGGGGCCATAACGTTTGTGCAGCACTATATGGGGCAAATGTCTGTATGGAGCATCTTATGGGGCCATAACGTTTGTGCAGCACTATATAGGGAAAATATCTCTATGGAGCATCTTATGGGGCCCTTATTACCTTTTATGCAGGATTATATGGGGCATATTTTAATATGGAGCATCTAATGGGGCCCATCAAACTTTATGGAGCATTATATGGGGCTCCTGATTCAATATGGATATTCAAAAACACTTAACCTACTGAGGTCTCAATTAATTTTACTTTTATTGGTATCTATTTTTACTTTTGACATTTACCGATAGCTGCTCGAGTCATTAAGTTTTCCCAGTTTTTTGTGGCAAAATTAGGGGGGTCGGCTTATACTCGGGTCAGCTTATACTTGAGTATATACGGTAATTACCCATACAGGTATACTATCTATTAAGTGCAAAGGCAAACATTTTATTTTTATTCAAGTGCAAAACAATTATTCTTTTCTAAGTGCAAAATTATCAACCAACTAACTAACTAGCTAACCAACCCCCACGGGTTCACTTTATTGAAATGCAGAACAATCTATCAACCCCCACAGGCTCACTGCACCTCCTTTCAATTTATTCAAAGTACATCTAACGTCAGATTCAAATTAATTCTCAGTGCTTTCTTTCTACCAGGAGCTACAGACTCTCACGTCTGCTCAGCTATTCTTCTATCGTACCAACTCCGCCTAGCTGATGTTCCGCGACAAGCTCCCTTTTATTCAAAAGTGCATTATCAAACATTTTCTATTCTCTAGTTTTCTGGCTACATACTATCAACTATGTAAATTTAATTCTATCTATCGCATTAACTATTCTGGCAAAGTGCAACAATTCAACATTCCCTTTAAGGGCAAACCGAAGTCTTTTCTGAGGTAGTGCAAAGTACCAATCACATCATCAATATTCAAGTCAGTTTAGCAACAAAGGTGACGTGATGGGAGGGACCCATGACGAACCCCCAACGTTGGTCTTGGGTGGGCTATAAGACGTGTATCCTGACCCGGAATTCTGCCACATCAACGGGTTTTTCTTCAGGTCTGTAAAATAAAGCAAATCTTACAACAAGATTAGTAGTGGTCTCTGTTGGAGGCAGTCTCTGTAAAAGCCTCCATTGTAAAACCAGTAGGAAGCACCCTTAAGAAGGTGCCAACTATTTACAAGGACAGTTTGTGATCATGCACAGTTCATGATTCTGCAGGTCTTTTTAAGTAACTTTGTGCAAAACTGAGGATCCCTTTAAGCATGGGACCCCTTTAAGGAATAACCCTGGACGGGATTAAGGTAGAAAAAGGAAAGTTTAAGAACTATTTGCAATCTCGTCAGTGTTTTTTCATGCAGACTGCTTCCAGGGCTTCACTTGGCA
The DNA here is from genome assembly GCF_032444005.1 of Ranitomeya imitator. NCBI lineage: Eukaryota > Metazoa > Chordata > Amphibia > Anura > Dendrobatidae > Ranitomeya > Ranitomeya imitator. Next base: position 996,026,143 of record NC_091282.1, read on the forward strand.
CAGAACCCTACTTGGCCTGGGAAGGGTAGAATCCAAGGTTACACCTGGCGCTGGATAAACGCCGCTAGTTTGTCTTTCATGTACAGCTTAATCATGCGCAGCGATGAAAGTTTGGGTGGCTTGAGCATAGGTCTTCACAATAGCAGGGGCTGCGGCCGTAGTGTCAGTGGTTGTAGCTACTGGCAACTCAGCTGCAGTAGTAGTGGGGATGATTTCCTGGATGAAGCCCCAACCCCTCTTCGAGTGAAAGGCTATTACTGTCCCCCGCATCGCTGGACGCGGTTTATGGTGTTTGGCCCTGCCAGTCGGTGTTTTACATTGAGCATTCTGCTCTTTCTCCTTTCGATCTTTCCAGCAATCATTGTTTATACTCCTCCCAGGTGAGGATTGCGATATAGAACCGGTTTACTCCATCTCTCGGGGCGTCCCAGCGGAAGATTACCCCCTCAGGGCTCACGACCAGCGGTATGGCCTCGGCCGCTGCGTGCGGGAAGGATGTCTCGTCGGTGGCGCGGGGAGTCGCTGGAGCGATGGCTGGCCTTCGGTCACAATCTGGTCGAGGAGCGGTCAGTGAAGCGGGATCAGTAGCTTTGGGAAGAACGGTCGCTAGAGCAGGATCGGTCAGTGGGGCAGGGCCATTTTCTGTACCTGCGTCTGATGTGGTTCCACCGATGCCGGTCTGCTCCGTTGATGAGGACGCTGGAGTCTGCTGCTGCCTGGACCGCGATTCTTCCAGTGCGATCTTCCTGCACAGCTCCGACTTCCATTTCTTCACTGCTGTCGGTTCTGCGTCCGGGGGTTGATGGCTCGGCTCCTCCACCTGCGGATCCAAGAAGTCCGGATCCTCCAGCAGCGGTGAGTTCGGGTTCCCCTCCAGCCGCCTGGGATGGTCCTAGGTCACTTCAACCTCATTCAGGTACCCGCTGGTCGCCATCTCTGCTTCTGGATTTGCGGCCGCACATGCACGCTGTTCCTCCATTTTCTGGGGGCAGGGCTCCTTCTCCTCCTTGTTGCTGCCATTGCAGGTAAGGGGGCAGAACTCCGTGGCTGCTGGGCACATCTTTATCTCATAGCAGCAGTCGGAGGGGGCGGTCGCCATTTTTGGCACCGCTTTGGTAGTCTCCTCCCATGCTGGCTTGCCCTTCTTCTCCTGCGCTCCTCGTGGCGCTGTAATGGCAGCGGTTTTGGCGAGAATTTTGGCAGTCTTTTGCAATATACAGTCCTTTCAATAAATCACAGTTCAAACACAATTCTGGCACAGTATTACGGCGCACATGACCCAATTTACAGGCTTACGTAGATCCTTTTCGTGACGCCAAAAGATTGGGGCGCCCCCGTAGGACAGTGGGGTACTCAGTACCGGGTCCTTCGGTTCTCAAAGGGGGATGTCACGGTGGCTGACTCGGTCCGTGGCCCTCGGGAGGTCCGTTGTAAAAGGGGAAAGGTCTTTAAAGGGGAAATGTTCGTGACGCCACCTGTGGTATTCGGTCAGGGTGACCGACGCTGGTTAGGGGTCCGCTGGGGTGATGTTATGGCAGCTAGATCGTATACCTTCCCACAGGTAAAGTATGTCCCCAGGGCTTCCCAGTGAATAGATGGTGGATGGTGTGAGGTGCAGTGAATAACGAGGACACAAGGTTGCAGTCTCTTTACCTTTTTACTGAAGGCTTCAGCGTCCACAGTCCAAAGCACGAGATCACAGGGCAGGCAGAGTTCGGCCGGTCTGAAGGCAAATCCAGAGTTCCCTTATCCAGGTGGAAATCAGTAGCCTTCCTCTAGCGCCTGGGTGTTGTAGTCCCTTCCTGCTGAGCTTCTCGGTAAGGTCCTCACAACTGTTGTAGATGTTATGTCTCTCTCTGTCCCCCAGATGGATAGGAACAAACTCGTATGACTGGTGGCCTGAGGCTTTTTAAAGGGACTCTAGCATGCTCCAGCCCCCACAAGTTGCCACCGTGCCTCCTGGGTAAAGGTCGGGCATGTAACGTGGAGTTAGCTGTCCTGCCGGTCTCTGGAGCAAGGCATGGTGACGATTGCTACCGGATCCTGTGCCTCAGAAGGAGGCAGCCTGTATAGAGCAGAACTCCATCTGGTTTCCTCTCCTTTTGCTATGACTTCGTTTCTCACCCTCTGCAACACAATTCGCTGTTCTTGTCTCTTTCTTATGATGCTGCCGCATCGGTAGGCAGTCGCAGCTCTGTGGCCTTCTGTCTAGGCCTCTGACAGGATCCCACCCCTGTCAGGGACCAACAACCTGAGTGGAGCTCAGATAGCAGCTCACTGGGTGAAGCCCAGCCAGCTTCTGCCTAACTTCCTATCCAGAACACCAGTTTTACCTAATTGTGAGGAGTGCCCTAATAAATAGGAGCATGGCTCCCCTGGTGCACTGGAGTGTGAAGTGTGTTGTGTGGTTTGTGATACCTGGTAAAGTGATCTCCTTTATTGCCTTCAGACGTAACATCACTCCCCCCTAGAGGAGAATGATATTACTGCAACGACCAGGACACTGGGGCGCTGCACTTATGGATTGCACCGTGCAGTGAACCCTCTGTATTTACTTTCATGCAGTCTTCTCTTTATGGTAGATTTGGATATTGATACGCCTACCTACTGGAGAGTGTTGTTCACTTGGTTGGCTGTTGTAAAGGGGTTTCTCTTCACAATGGAGATTATTCTGCGATCATCCACCACTGTTGTCTTCCGTGGGCGCCCAGGTCTTTTTGCGTTGATGAGTTCACCAGTGCTTGCTTTCTTTCTCAGGATGTACCAAACTGTAGATTTTGCCACTCCTAATATTGTAGCAATTTCTCGGATGGGTTTTTTCTGTTTTCGCAGATAAAGGATGGCTTGTTTCACCTGCATGGAGAGCTCCTTTGACCGCTTGTTTACTTCACATACTTCACAGCAAAACCTTCCAAATGCAAGCACCACACCTCAAATCAACGCCAGGCCTTTTATCTGCTTAATTGAGAATGACATAATGAAGGGATTGCCCACACCTGTCCATGAAATAGCCTTGGAGTCAATTGTCCAATTAATTTTGGTCCTTTTAAAAACAGGGTGGCACATGTTAAGGAGCTGAAACTCCTAAACCCTTCATCCAATTTTAATGTGGATACCCTCAAATGAAAGCTGAAAGTCTGAACTTCAACTGCATCTGAATTGTTTTGTTTAAAATTCATTGTGGTAATGTCTATAACCAAAATTAGAAAAATGTTGTCTCTGTCCAAATATATATGGATTTAACCCATTATCTACCAATGTCCTTTTTTTGGGACGCCTAATTTTTAGCTTCTAGCAACTAAGATTTTATAATTTTTATAATTAGGTCCAATTTTTTGTGTTGTGTTTGTAAAATGAATGTTTTCAAAATAGGAAATCATGTCATAGTAATTTTTAATTGAATATTGGGACGCCCTTTTCTGAAAAATCCGTACTTGAAAAAATTTTGTAAATTATGTTTCTGATTCATTAGGACCCAAATCATTAAAAATCTGTCATTAAAAAAAAAATGAAAATTGCTAATTTGGCAAGTAATGGGTTAACTGTGGTTTCTGAGTTCTGGCCAGTCAGAAGCTGCACTCACAAGTTGGCGCAGGAACACCAGAGCAGCACAGAGAAAACTGTGAAGATGCCGGAAGGTAAGTATATGACTGGGGGCAGGGGGCTTAGATTTAAAGCACCACTTCAGCACTGATAAAAAAAGCCCCAGAGTGATGCTTCATGGCTTTTTTTGGGGCTAGTCTTTCATAAAGGCGGACTCTGCGTACTATATAGTACAACACTTCTATGTCATCTGTGGAACTTTGGAGCTACTCCAGTGTTAATGTTGGTGTCATTGCTGAATCACTGAATAAAGTCCTCTTTGCCCAGTCTGTGAGTTTTGGTGGGTGACCTTTTTGTTTCTGGTTAGTAGTTGCAGAACTTAAGTTCTATTTTGATATAACAGACTTAATGCTGCTCTTTTTTACAACCTATCCATGATCTATGATTCTCCACAACTTTGGGCCAATTCTTTAAGTATTCTGAAGTAAAAAGCTGTGAAAAGTCACGTTATTATGGATCAACTGGAGGTTGCAACGTCAGGCGTTCTCATGCCATTTTGGCCCAGGTTCAACAAAGTGTGATGAGTTATGCTGGAACAGGGCTGTGACGACCCCCACTAATTAAATTCATGGCGAGCGGCAGTGTTCACAATGCCAAAAATCTTACTTTAGCAGGGACTGGAGTAGGATTTGTGGCGAGGTGCACCTCTTCATGAATTAGGAAAGTCTGACTACAACACATCTTATCATCAAGATTGGTGTAAACAGCACTGGTCTTGATGAATTGGGGGCTTTGTGTCAGGTGTTGCTAGCTGACATCATATAATGATTGCATACTTCTAAAATTATTTGGTTTTGATCTTATTTAGGGAGTTAATGTAACAAGGTGGCACGGGGTGGTAGTCATAGGCGAGTCCACTAAGTCACAGTCAGTGAGCCACTTGGCCCCTTGCACATAGAAAGACCGATAAAGTCCCACCCCTGTGGCACAGTTAGATACCTCTAACATACGGTTTCTCTCCACACTGGAAACGCATCCTCTGGATTCACCACATGTCACGCTTTGGTACCAACAGTGGCAATTTTTAATACAGATGAGATAAAGGAGATATCACTTCCTGTGCTTTCCCTATCCAGATATGCAGCATCATTGGCTTCCATTTGGTTCCTAGGAGCACACAGTCCTTTGGTGGGCAGTTACACAGTTCCAGTGTGAAGGAGAGAATGGCTAATGAAATGAATTATGTTATGACTGGCAATTCAGTACCACAATGGACATAGCGGTCAGAGCACATACAGTGATCTGACAATAACCCAAAATCATAGAACGAGCTCTGAGACGTGGGAACTCTGCAAACCGCAATCCCTAATCCTCTCCAAACAACACTAGAGGCAGCCATGGATTGCGCCTAACTCTGCCTATGCAACTCGGCACAGCCTGAGAAACTAACTAGCCTGAAGATAGAAAATAAGCCTACCTTGCCTCAGAGAAATACCCCAAAGGAAAAGGCAGCCTCCCACATATAATGACTGTGAGTAAGATGAAAAGACAAACGTAGGGATGAAATAGATTCAGCAAAGTGAGGCCCGACTTTCTTAACAGAGCGAGGATAGGAAAGATAACTTTGCGGTCTACACAAAACCCTAAAGAAAACCACGCAAAGGGGGCAAAAAGACCCTCCGTACCGAACTAACGGCACGGAGGTACACCCTTTGCGTCCCAGAGCTTCCAGCAAAACAATTAGACAAGCTGGACAGAAAAAATAGCAAACAAATAGCAAAGAAGAACTTAGCTATGCAGAGCAGCAGGCCACAGGAATGATCCAGGGAAAAACAAGTCCAACACTGGAACATTGACAGGAAGCCAGGATCAAAGCATTAGGTGGAGTTAAGTAGAGCAGTACCTAACGACCTCACCACATCACCTGAGGTAGGAAACTCAGAAGCCGCAATACCACTTTCCTCCACCAACAGAAGCTCACAGAGAGAATCAGCCGAAGTACCACTTGTGACCACAGGAGGGAGCTCTGCCACAGAATTCACAACAGTACCCCCCCTTTGAGGAGGGGTCACCGAACCCTCACCAGAGCCCCCAGGCCGACCAGGATGAGCCACATGAAAGGCACGAACAAGATCGGGAGCATGGACATCAGAGGCAAAGACCCAGGAATTATCTTCCTGAGCATAACCCTTCCACTTAACCAGATACTGGAGTTTCCGTCTTGAAACACGAGAATCCAAAATCTTCTCCACAATATACTCCAACTCCCCCTCCACCAAAACCGGGGCAGGAGGGTCAACAGATGGAACCATAGGTGCCACGTATCTCCGCAACAATGACCTATGGAACACATTATGTATGGAAAAGGAATCTGGAAGGGTCAGACGAAAAGACACAGGATTAAGAACCTCAGAAATCCTATACGGACCAATGAAACGAGGTTTAAACTTAGGAGAGGAAACCTTCATAGGAATATGACGAGAAGATAACCAAACCAGATCCCCAACACGAAGTCGGGGACCCACACAGCGTCTGCGATTAGCAAAACGTTGAGCCCTCTCCTGGGACAAGGTCAAATTGTCCACTACATGAGTCCAAATCTGCTGCAACCTGTCCACCACAGTATCCACACCAGGACAGTCCGAAGACTCAACCTGTCCTGAAGAGAAACGAGGATGGAACCCAGAGTTGCAAAAAAATGGCGAAACCAAGGTAGCCGAACTGGCCCGGTTATTAAGGGCGAACTCAGCCAAAGGCAAAAAGGACACCCAGTCATCCTGATCAGCAGAAACAAAACATCTCAGATATGTTTCCAAGGTCTGATTGGTTCGTTCGGTCTGGCCATTAGTCTGAGGATGGAAAGCCGAGGAAAAAGACAAGTCAATGCCCATCCTACCACAAAAGGCTCGCCAAAACCTTGAAACAAACTGGGAACCTCTGTCAGAAACGATATTCTCTGGAATACCATGTAAACGAACCACATGCTGGAAGAACAATGGCACCAAATCAGAGGAGGAAGGCAATTTAGACAAGGGTACTAGATGGACCATCTTAGAAAAGCGATCACAGACCACCCAAATGACTGACATCTTTTGAGAAACGGGAAGATCTGAAATAAAATCCATAGAGATATGTGTCCAAGGTCTCTTCGGGACCGGCAAGGGCAAAAGCAACCCACTGGCACGAGAACAGCAGGGCTTAGCCCGAGCACAAATCCCACAGGACTGCACAAAAGTACGCACATCCCGCGACAGAGATGGTCACCAAAAGGATCTAGCCACCAACTCTCTGGTACCAAAGATTCCAGGATGACCAGCCAACACCGAACCATGAACCTCAGAGATAACTTTATTCGTCCACCTATCAGGGACAAACAGTTTCTCCGCTGGACAACGATCAGGTTTATTAGCCTGAAATTTTTGCAGCACCCGCCGCAAATCAGGGGAGATGGCAGACACAATTACTCCCTCCTTGAGGATACCCGCCGGCTCAGACAAACCCGGAGAGTCGGGCACAAAACTCTTAGACAGAGCATCCACCTTCACATTTTTAGAGCCCGGAAGGTACGAAATCACAAAGTCAAAACGGGCAAAAAACAGCGACCAACGAGCCTGTCTAGGATTCAACCGCTTGGCAGACTCGAGATAAGTCAAGTTCTTATGATCAGTCAATACCACCACGCGATGCTTAGCTCCTTCAAGCCAATGACGCCACTCCTCGAATGCCCACTTCATGGCCAGCAACTTTCGGTTGCCCACATCATAATTTCGCTCAGCAGGCGAAAACTTCCTGGGAAAAAAAGCGCATGGTTTCATCACAGAGCAATCAGAACCTCTCTGCGACAAAACAGCCCCTGCTCCAATCTCAGAAGCATCAACCTCGACCTGGAACGGAAGAGAAACATCTGGTTGACACAACACAGGGGCAGAAGAAAAACGACGCTTCAACTCTTGAAAGGCTTCCACAGCAGCAGAAGACCAATTGACCACATCAGCACCCTTCTTGGTCAAATCGGTCAATGGTTTAGCAATACTAGAAAAATTGCAGATGAAGCGACGATAAAAATTAGCAAAGCCCAGGAACTTTTGCAGACTTTTCAGAGATGTCGGCTGAGTCCAATCATGGATGGCTTGGACCTTAACAGGATCCATCTCGATAGTAGAAGGGGAAAAGATGAACCCCAAAAATGAAACCTTCTGCACACCAAAGAGACACTTTGATCCCTTCACAAACAAAGAATTAGCACGCAGGACCTGAAAAACCGTTCTGACCTGCTTCACATGAGACTCCCAATCATCCGAGAAGATCAAAATGTCATCCAAGTACACAATCAGGAATTTATCCAGGTACTCTCGGAAGATGTCATGCATAAAGGTCTGAAACACTGATGGAGCATTGGCAAGTCCGAATGGCATCACTAGATACTCAAAATGACCCTCGGGCGTATTAAATGCAGTTTTCCATTCATCGCCTTGCTTAATTCGCACCAGATTATACGCACCACGAAGATCTATCTTGGTGAACCAACTAGCCCCCTTAATCCGAGCAAACAGATCAGATAACAATGGCAAGGGGTACTGAAATTTAACCGTGATCTTATTAAGAAGGCGGTAATCTATACAAGGTCTCAGCGAACCATCCTTCTTGGCTACAAAAAAAAACCCTGCTCCTAATGGCGACGATGACGGGCGAATATGCCCCTTCTCCAGGGATTCCTTCACATAACTGCGCATAGCGGTGTGCTCAGGCACGGATAAATTAAACAGTCGACCTTTTGGGAATTTACTACCAGGAATCAAATTGATAGCACAATCACAATCCCTATGCGGAGGTAGGGTATCGGACTTGGGCTCATCAAATACATCCCGGTAATCAGACAAGAACTCTGGGACCTCAGAAGGGGTGGATGACGAAATTGACAGAAATGGAACATCACCATGTACCCCCTGACACCCCCAGCTGGACACCGACATGGATTTCCAATCTAATACTGGATTATGGACTTGTAGCCATGGCAACCCCAACACGACCACATCATGCAAATTATGCAACACCAGAAAGCGAATATCCTCCTTATGTGCAGGAGCCATACACATGGTCAGCTGGGTCCAGTATTGAGGCTTATTCTTGGCCAAAGTTGTAGCATCAATTCCTCTCAATGGAATAGGACACTGCAAGGGCTCCAAGAAAAACCCACAACGCTTAGCATACTCCAAGTCCATCAAATTCAGGGCAGCGCCTGAATCCACAAATGCCATGACAGAATACGATGACAAAGAGCAGATCAAGGTAATGGACAGAAGAAATTTTGACTGTACCGTACCAATGGTGGCAGACCTAGCGAACCGCTTACAGCGCTTAGGACAATCAGAGATGGCATGAGTGGAATCACCACAGTAGAAACACAGACCATTCAGACGTCTGTGTTCTTGCCGTTCAACTCTGGTCAAAGTCCTATCGCACTGCATAGGCTTAGGTTTAATCTCAGGTAATACCGCCAAATGGTGCACAGATTTACGCTCACGCAAGCGTCGACCGATCTGAATGGCCAAAGACATAGATTGATTCAGACCAGCCGGCATAGGAAATCCCACCATGACATCCTTAAGGGCTTCATAGAGACCCTTTCTGAAAATCGCTGCGAGCGCAGCTTCATTCCATTGAGTGAGTACGGACCACTTTCTAAATTTCTGACAATATACCTCTATCTCATCCTGACCCTGACACAAAGCCAGCAAATTTTTCTCTGCCTGATCCACTGAATTAGGCTCATCGTACAGCAATCCGAGTGCCAGGAAAAACGCATCAATATTACTTAATGCAGGATCTCCTGGCGCAAGGGAAAATGCCCAGTCTTGAGAGTCGCCACGCAAAAAAGAAATAATAATTCTCACTTGTTGCGCTGGGTCACCAGAGGAGCGAGGTTTCAAGGCCAGAAACAGTTTGCAATTATTTTTGAAACTCAGAAACTTAGTTCTATCTCCAAAAAACAAATCAGGAATAGGAATTCTTGGTTCTAACATAGATTTCTGATCAATAGTGTCTTGAATCTTTTGTACTCTTGCCGAGAGCTGATCCACACATGAAGACAGACTTCTAATGTCCATTGGTACACCTGTGTCCTGAACCACCCAAATGTCTAGGGGAAAAAAAAGGCAAAACACAGTGCAGAGAAAAAAAAATGGTCTCAGAACTTCTTTTTTCCCTCTATTGAGAATCATTAGTACTTTTGGCTTCCTGTACTGTTATGACTGGCAATTCAGTACCACAATGGACATAGCGGTCAGAGCACATACAGTGATCTGACAATAACCCAAAATCATAGAACTAGCTCTGAGACGTGGGAACTCTGCAGACCGCAATCCCTAATCCTCTCCAAACAACACTAGAGGCAGCCGTGGATTGCGCCTAACTCTGCCTATGCAACTCGGCACAGCCTGAGAAACTAACTAGCCTGAAGATAGAAAATAAGCCTACCTTGCCTCAGAGAAATACCCCAAAGGAAAAGGCAGCCCCCCACATATAATGACTGTGAGTAAGATGAAAAGACAAACGTAGGGATGAAATAGATTCAGCAAAGTGAGGCCCGACTTTCTTAACAGAGCGAGGATAGGAAAGATAACTTTGCGGTCTACACAAAACCCTAAAGAAAACCACGCAAAGGGGGCAAAAAGACCCTCCGTACCGAACTAACGGCACGGAGGTACACCCTTTGCGTCCCAGAGCTTCCAGCAAAACAATTAGACAAGCTGGACAGAAAAAATAGCAAACAAATAGCAAAGAAGAACTTAGCTATGCAGAGCAGCAGGCCACAGGAATGATCCAGGGAAAAACAAGTCCAACACTGGAACATTGACAGGAAGCCAGGATCAAAGCATTAGGTGGAGTTAAGTAGAGCAGTACCTAACGACCTCACCACATCACCTGAGGTAGGAAACTCAGAAGCCGCAATACCACTTTCCTCCACCAACAGAAGCTCACAGAGAGAATCAGCCGAAGTACCACTTGTGACCACAGGAGGGAGCTCTGCCACAGAATTCACAACAGAATTATAAAACCTTATATAAGTTAGTTCAGATATGATGTAGCAAGATGGAGTCTATTTCCTGAGCAGCAGCACACTGGAAGGAATTTTTGGAATGTGAAGAAGTCACTGGACATTGGACTGAATACCATATATTGAAGTCAAGTTGGAAATGAAGTTGGAATGAACCAATCAGAGTGACACTAACTATTCAGAATTTGTGTGACCCCCTTTCCTGCCTGTAGCATGGTCTTTTGTTCTGAGAATTTAGCAGTTGTGTGCAAGCCTTTGCTGAGAGAGGAAGTTTGTATCTGTCTCTGTGTATCTGATACATTCTTTGCCTCTTAGCTAGCACTCAGCTTATATTTGGTCAGGTACAAGCAATCATATAGATTTCACTTTAAGGGATCACCCTCACACCAGTGCTCATTTCCACTGCCCGTCAGTCTTTGGCAGTAAGTTGCTCTCCTTCAGGAGTATATCCTGCTCCAGTCAGTGGAACATATCCTGCCATGGGCAAGCCTGCCCGGGCTCTGCTGCAGAAGCCAAAAATTCCTGTCCAGTCAGCCTTCTGGACCGGCCCCCTTTTTTAACCCCTTCTATCCCTAACTACAACATGTGAAACAGATAACCTCTTCAGCACAGGTTACACATTACAAGAACATACATACATACATGGCACCTTATATTGATATAATACATTAATGCATAACATTAATATTTAGGTAAACCATCAGGATACCACATGGGCACACATGCCCAGCACATAGGAGAGAGGGTGCAAATGAGGGTCCCCTCCACCTCCTTACATTTATACCAAAGTAAGAGCATAAATAAGAACTCACAACATATTTAGTTACCTATTTTTTTAAACTACGTATTTCATTTTTCTTTCCACTCTAGCAATTTGGATTACTTTGTCAAGTCCATTACATACAATTTAAAATCCATTTTAATTCTAGGTTGTAGTGAAACATAATAGGAAAAACACTACAGTGGGTGGGGAGTTGGGGGGGGGGCTAAGTACTTTTAAAAGGCAGTGCAAACTAAAATTATTACAATGAGAAAAACAACATTTTCAAAAAGTTATTAAAGCTGTAAATAGATTTAAACTATGACATGTTCTTGGAATCAAAATCAGGATAAAATCTTTTGTTAAAAGAGCAGAGCGCAGAAGCGGCATTTTCTTTTAATGTGTAAATCCACAGGGGTGCTCTAGTAACTCCACAGGGATATGGTGATTACTCCTGTCATGCTAGAGCACTGTAGGCAATTCCGAATCTGTCTCATGAGAACAGATATAGCTTCTGTAATTATATATGTGCTGGGTGAAACTGTTGTAATAGTGGTTAGAATCTCACACTCGAGAATAAAACCATGGTCTTTTATGATTTCTGGACAAAACCTTTCTTGTAATGTAGAGTACAAGCATACTTCTAATTTAGGTAACAAAGATGACAAATTTAAACATATAGTGCAGGAGTGGGGAGATGCCCTTTTCCGCCCTCAGGCAGATTACTGAGGACCGCAGTGCTCAGGCAGGTGACCCCGATTTGCCAGCCACGGGGCAGTTATTTTCTCCTTGCACTGCGAGTATTAAGATGTACTTTGTGGGCGGAGTCAGCGTGCACTGCCCTCTCGTCCTTCCGATGAAAACAGCAGCCACTATAGTGTCTCCTATGTGATGCTGCAAGCCCAGCGTCTATGTGAAGCATATTCTCCTGCCCCAGTCTCTCCTATGTGATGTATATATCCCAGTGTCTCCTAAGTGATGTGTATGCTACAGCCCTGGAGTCTCCTATGTGATGTATAAGCTCCAGCCTGAGCGTCTCCTATGTGATGTATATGCTACAGCACCAGCATGTCCTATATGATGTATATGCACCAGCCCGAGTGTCTCCTATGTGATGTATACAGTAGTCTCGTCTCATATGTGATGTATATACATCAGTCTCTGTGTCCTCCATATAGTATAATGCATCTTCCATAGTTCTCCGAATAGTATAATGCACTCTCCATAGTCTTCAATATAGTATAATGCGCTCCCCAAAGTCCTCATTGTAGTATAGTGCACCACCCTAGCCCTCCATACAGTATAATGCACCCGAATAGTCATCCTTATAGTATAATGCACCTTCTATAGTTCTCCATATAGTATAATACACTCCCCATAGTCTTCCATATAGTATAATGCACTCTCCATAATCCTTCATATAGTATATTGAACCCCATAGTCCTCCATATAGTATAATGCACCTCCATAGTCCTCCAAATAGTATAATTCCCCCATAGTGCTCCATATAGTATAATGCACTCCCCACAGTCCTTTATATAGTATAATGCCCCCCATAATCCTCCATACAGTATAATGCACCCAATAGTCCTCCATATAGTATAATGCACCTTCCATAGTTGTCCGTAAATTATAATTCACCCCATAGTTCTCCATATAGTATAATGCACCCCATAATCCTCCATACAGTATAATGCACCCAATAGTCCTCCACATAGTATAATACATCTTCTATAGTTCTCCATAAAGTATAATACACGCCCCACAGTCCTGGTTATAGTATAATTCACTCACTGTAGTCCTCCATATAGTATAATTTACCTCCATAGTCCTCCATATAGTGTAATGCACTCATCCTAGTCCTCCATATAGTATAATGCTCCCCATAGTCCTCTATATAGTATTATGTGCCCTCCATATAGTTTTCTGGCCACCACAATATATTCAGTGATTAATAAAAAAATGAAATACAGTGGGGCAAAAAAGTATTTAGTCAGTCAGCAATAGTGCAAGTTCCACCACTTAAAAAGATGAGAGGCGTCTGTAATTTACATCATAGGTAGACCTCAACTATGGGAGACAAACTGAGAAAAAAAAATCCAGAAAATCACATTGTCTGTTTTTTTAACAATTTATTTGCATATTATGGTGGAAAATAAGTATTTGGTCAGAAACAAAATTTCATCTCAATACTTTGTAATATATCCTTTGTTGGCAATGACAGAGGTCAAACGTTTTCTGTAAGTCTTCACAAGGTTGCCACACACTGTTGTTGGTATGTTGGCCCATTCCTCCATGCAGATCCCCTCTAGAGCAGTGATGTTTTTGGCTTTTCGCTTGGCAACACGGACTTTCAACTCCCTCCAAAAGGTTTTCTATAGGGTTGAGATCTGGAGACTGGCTAGGCCACTCCAGGACCTTGAAATGCTTCTTACGAAGCCACTCCTTCGTTGCCCTGGCAGTGTGCTTTGGATCATTGTCATGTTGAAAGACCCAGCCACGTTTCAGCTTCAATGCCCTTGCTGATGGAAGGAGGTTTGCACTCAAAATCTCACGATACATGGCCCCATTCATTCTTTCATGTACCCGGATCAGTCGTCCTGGCCCCTTTGCAGAGAAACAGCCCCAAAGCATGATGTTTCCACCACCATGCTTTACAGTAGGTATGGTGTTTGATGGATGCAACTCAGTATCCTTTTTCCTCCAAACACGACAAGTTGTGTTTCTACCAAACAGTTCCAGTTTGGTTTCATCAGACCATAGGACATTCTCCCAAAACTCCTCTGGATCATCCAAATTCTCTCTAGCAAACTTCAGACGGGCCCGGACATGTACTGGCTTAAGCAGTGGGACACGTCTGGCACTGCAGGATCTGAGTCCATGGTGGCGTAGTGTGTTACTTATGGTAGGCCTTGTTACATTGGTCCCAGCTCTCTGCAGTTCATTCACTAGGTCCCCCCGCGTGGTTCGGGGATTTTTGCTCACCGTTCTTGTGATCATTCTGACCCCACGGGGTGGGATTTTGCGTGGAGCCACAGATCGAGGGAGATTATCAGTGGTCTTGTATGTCTTCCATTTTCTAATTATTGCTCCCACTGTTGATTTCTTCACTCCAAGCTGGTTGGCTAATGCAGATTCAGTCTTCCCAGCCTGGTGCAGGGCTACAATTTTGTTTCTGGTGTCCTTTGACAGCTCTTTGGTCTTCACCATAGTGGAGTTTGGAGTCAGACTGTTTGAGGGTGTGCACAGGTATCTTTTTATACTGATAACAAGTTTAAACAGGTGCCATTACTACAGGTAATGAGTGGAGGAAAGAGGAGACTCTTAAAGAAGAAGTTACAGGTCTGTGAGAGCCAGAAATCTTGATTGTTTGTTTCTGACCAAATATTTATTTTCCACCATAATATGCAAATAAATTGTTAAAAAAACAGACAATGTGATTTTCTGGATTTTTTTTTCTCAGTTTGTCTCCCATAGTTGAGGTCTACCTATGATGTAAATTACAGACGCCTCTCATCTTTTTAAGTGGTGGAACTTGCACTATTGCTGACTGACTAAATACTTTTTTGCCCCACTGTATATACAATACTTTCTCAAAAGCTTTCTCAAGTTTTGACGCCACTGCTCGGCACAGTGGGCACGATGAAATGACGTCATCATGCCTTCTGCACTGAGACATCAGATCTTAGAAGCTGTGGGAGAATGACTATTTTGGAGGGAGCAGACTGCTGCCTTATAATCATTGCTTTCAGATGTATCGGCATCCAAGATGCACAGGAGATCAAAACATTGTATCTACCCCAAAATGGTGTCAATAAAAATGTCAGCTCGGCTCACAAAACATAAGCCCTCCCCCAGCCCCAGAGATGCTACCTGTCTTGGGAAATGGCAACTTTTTTTTCCTTGCAAACTTTGAACTTTTTTTCACCACTTAAATAAAAGAGAACCTATATATGTTTGGTAATTGCGTACTCGTAGTGACTTGGAGAATCATATTGACAGGCCAGTTTTTGCATTTAGTGAGCATGATAATTAAAAAAAGCCAAAAAACTATTATGGAATTGCACTTTTTTTTTTCAATTTCACCGCACTTGAATTTTTTCCCCCATTTTTCAGTACACTATATAGTAATATCAATGGGTTATTCAAAAGTACAACCCTGCAAAAAAACAAGCCCTCATACGGCTATATTGATTGAACAATATAAAAGTTATGCTTCTGGGAAGAAGGGGAGCAAAAAATGAAAACGCAAAAAAAGGAAAATTATAAGGTGGTGAAGGAGTTAAAGAAGACTAACTAGTTCTTTTTCAGTCTGGGCCTGCAGTACAGCAGAAGACTCCTCAGATATAGGCTGATCATAATACCTTGTTATTGCAATTATCTTCTATGTACTTGATTATATCTTTTGCTATGTTGTATATCTTCTAATACTTACTTTTAACGTCATTATAACTTTACTAAAATGTATTATTTCATTTAGGCATGTGAATCCATGTATTCTTGAATTCTGTAATCTATTGATAAACATTCTGTTATTAAATGTGTTCCATCATAAATAGTGATGAGCGAATACATTCCGCACTATTCGTTACTCGCACAAATAGTACGCTATTCGGAATATTTGTTACTCGGCGAGTAATTTGGTATTTGCCTAGGTATATTCAAGTGACCCGCCCAGCATGTTTGGTGCTTTATTTGCAGACAATGAACATGCTGGGCTTGCGTGACAATCACAGTAATGCCGGCGTTATCTTTGGTGTAGCATTACTGTGATTGGTTGGCTTTACAGCATCATAGAGGATAATAAATCCCTGCTGGCACCATATTGCACACATTGCAACCGGAAACAGCGTAGTGAGAGCTTAGGGAGAGTAAAAGAAGCGTATAGGGAGAGTTTGTGATTCCAAAAAGCTCTTTTAAGAGCTCATGAAGGTGAATATTAGTTCTTTGTTAGGTGGAAATAGTGTAGAGAGAGATTTAATATGAAGGAAAGTGAAAGGCGGCCACCTGGGTGTCATCCGTTCACATCATCATTGCAAGTACATGCAGCAGATCTCTGCTAGTTTGAATTGTGTTGTATAGTTTAGGAACAGACTGCGGTATTATGGAGAGATAGGCATTAGGAAGGGTTTCATCCACTAACATAGTATACAAAGCAGCTCATTTTAGAGCCAACTAATATTAGTTAGTATCAGCATATACTAAACCATTTTTTTGGAGCTACATAATTTTCCTTAATACCAGCATATAAAAAAACTTTCTTTTTTACAGCTAAATAATATTCCTCAGTGCCAGCATATAGTAACATCCTTTTTTAAAGCTAGTTGCTAAATAATATTGCTCGTCTATTGCTGAAATAGCTAACATTTATCTAGCAGTTGTGGGATTGGTGCAAAACCTGCTGAGCTACGGAAACGTCACTGTTTACCAGTAATTTCACTGAGTCTGCTGTTGGCGTGTCTCATAAATGTGATATAAAAAAATCCCAAAAAAATTCAATTGGTTAAATAACTAACTGTTGCAAACCCTGCAGAGATACGCAAACGTATAAAAAACTAAAAATGTTCTATTGGTTTAATAAATAGCGTATCTTTATCTAGCAGTTGTGTGACTGGCGCAATCCATGCAGAGATACGCAAACATCACAATTTACCAGTGGCAATAATTTTCCTTAGTCTGCTGTAGCCATGTGTGAGCAAGACGATATAAAAAAATACTAATTTTCCATTGGTTAAATAAATAGCATATCTTTATCTAGCAGTTGTGATATTCATGCCAGCTGAGATAAACAAACCTGTAACCATTTACCTGTAATTTTCCTGATTCTGCTGTTGCCATGTATTATAACGTTGATATCTGAAAAAAATAGCCACACATTGCTAGATACAGGGAATTTGTGCCTAACACCTCTGTGAGGGTTCTTGTGAAAAATAAAGCCAGGAAAAAAATTTTCATAACGCATTCAATATGAGAAAGGGTGATGTTAAGGGACATGAATGTGGTAGTGCCTGCCAAGACCGTTTGAAAGATCAGAAGGTGACTGTATCTCGTTCTAGCTCCCTGTCAAAATATTGTGAGCGCGCTACACCACTGTCGAATTCAGACAAGTGCGAGGATGTTGTGGGTTAGATGGCAGACAAAGGCTCCAGTGTGTTTACAGGCTGCACCATGAAGTCTTCTACACAATGCAGTCTCATTAGCCAAGAGATTGGGACTCTGAATCCTCAACTTGGTCCAACTTCCACCCCCCCATCAAGAGTCCCAGGAGACATATGTCCCAATGCTGGCCACTCCGAGGAACTGTTTACCTTTATTTGTAATTATTCAGACCTCTCAATGTGCACCATTAAAGAGGATCATGACGTGTTGGAGTGCAGTGATGCTTAAACATTTGAGCAGCCATGGTCAGGAAAAAGCCACATTGGGGAAGGTCAATTCATGTGTGAAGAGGTGGAGGATAATCATGACGTACAGTTGCTATGAGGTCAGCCTAAAATCGCAACTCAGAAGGAGGATCAGATTGATGAATTGGAAGATGACGTGGTCGATGATGAGGCCACTGATCCAACAAGGCAGGGTGGCATGCATAGCGAGAACCGCAGTGCCGAGAGGGTTGGATCCGTAGCATGAAAACAGGCATGACAAGGCAGTGGTTTCACCAGAAGGAGAACTCTGTCAACTGTTCCACGGAGCCCTCCCACTCAGCTAGATAACAGGCCAAGGGTGCGCTTTTCCCCTGAATGGCAGTTTTGCAGCATCTGCCATACCAAGCTAAGAACAGGCAAGAACACTGCCAACCTGAGCACCACAAGCATTCAAAATCACATGGCAGCCAAGCACCCCAGTAGGTGGGAGGAATGTCTCGGTACAAAATCTGTGTCCAAGGGTGAAACCACTACCCCTTCCTCTGTGTTATGGCCTTCGCAATCTGCTGTCCAGGAAGCAGGCGCTGATGCCTCCTGCCCACAACCTGCAGTTGCACAGATACAGTCAGTCAGCGACCACGTCCAGTTTGTTGTCCCAATGCAGCATTCAGTTGTCCCTGCCCCAGAAGTTTCACATTGCCAGATTGCTACCCCTGGAAATGTTGCCATTTCGGCTTGTGGGAACTGAGTCTTTCCATGACCTCTTGGTGGGGGAAATTTTTGGAAAACTTGCAAACATGGTGCAATGGTGAAACTTATACTCCCTATCTCTAGCAATGATAGTAATTGCAAAATGTATTGTGAGGCTCCCACCACGGTCTCTTTCAGAATGTATAATACAGAGCCCTTGGGTAATTTTTGGAAACCTTTGCACATTGTTCAAAGGTGAAACTTGTACTCCCTATTAGAGATGAGTTAATTTGATTGAAGCCCTGCTTATTCAGCAAGCTATAGCGTTTACCGAATACGCTGCAGAGGGAACCCGATACATGGTGGGTGCCGACTGACCAGCAGCTGCATGTGTTGTGGCTATGTCACAGTCCCAACACAGGCATGGAGAGCCTGTGTGTTAGGCACTCCATGCATCTGTTGCTCCTGTCACACAGCAGCGACACATGCAGCTGCGGAGCCAAACAGCTGGTCAGCTTACGCGCTCCGTGTATCCAGGTTCCCTCTGCAGCTTATTTGGTAAGCGCTATAGCTTGCCGAACAAGCAGGGACCCAATCAAACTTGCTCATCACTACCTCTTGTAATAACTGCAAAGTGTATTGTGAGGTCCCCATCATGGCCTCTTTCAGCTTGTATTATACAGAACTCTTGGGTAATTTTTGGAAAACTTTGCACAGTATGCAATGGTGAAACATGTACTCCCTATCTCTATTAATGATAATAACGGCAAAATGTATTGTGAGGTGCTCATCACGGTCTATTTCAGCATGTATGATACAGGGCTAATCTCAATCTCTATACATTCTATTATAATTTTTTTATTGTGTTGCCCTACTCACGGTCTCTTTAAGCGTGGATCTGGTAGACTGATGTTGATTTTGGGGTCTGCACTTGGACATTTTAGAACATCAATGCATTATTATGCTCCACACAATTCTTCAGGATACAGCCTTACACAGAATAATAATATGAGTCATGATTCATGAAACATGCTCTATATTTATGCTGCTAGTTTGAAAATCTTACTCACACATCCCTTTATAAAGGGAAATTTGACATAATACCTTTGTTATCATATGCCATATACTGCTCATATTCGCAGCACCCCAGTAGGTGGGCGGAATGCCTGGGTACAAAATCTGTGTCTGAGGGTGAATCCACTGGCCTTTCCCCTGTATTATGGCCTTCCCAATCTGCTGTCCAGGAAGCAGGAGCTGATGCCTCTTGCCCACAACCTGCAGTTGCACAGACACAACAGTCAGAAACCACATCCAGTTCGTTGTCCCAGCACAGCGTTCAATTGTCCCTTGTCAGCGATATGTCTGCTCACAAATTGTTAGTTAGATAGGGCATACATATTCGTTACCACTTTGCATTGTCTGGTGCTGGACAAAGACCATTGCTGGCTTTTCCAGGCTCCTAAATGAGACTTGTGTCTATCTATTAACCCCTTCCCGACCCATGACGCCACGTAGGCGTCATGAAAGTCGGTGCCATTCCGACCCATGACGCCTATGCGGCGTCATGGAAAGATCGCGTCCCTGCAGATCGGGTGAAAGGGTTAACTCCCATTTCACCCGATCTGCAGGGACAGGGGGAGTGGTAGTTTAGCCCAGGGGGGGTGGCTTCACCCCCTCATGGCTACGATCGCTCTGATTGGCTGTTGAAAGTGAAACTGCCAATCAGAGCGATTTGTAATATTTCACCTATTATAACGGGTGAAATATTACAATCCAGCCATGGCCGATGCTGAAATATCATCGGCCATGGCTGGAAATACTAGTGTGCCCCCACCCCACCCCACCGATCGCCCCCCCAGCCCTCCGATCTGGCCGGTACACTGCTCCGGCTCCCCTCCGTCCAGTGCTCCGCTCCCCCCCGTGCTCTTGTCCGCTCCCCCTGTGCTCCAATCACCCCCCCGTGCTCCAATCACCCCCCCTGCACTCCGATCCACCCCCCCGTGCTCCGTTCCACCCCCCCGTGCTCCATTCCAGCCCCCCCGTGCTCCGTTCCACGCCCCCCGTGCTCCGTTCCACCCCTCCCGCACTCCGATTCCCCCCCCCCGTGCTCCGATCCCCCCCCCCCCGTGGTCCCCCCCCACCCCATCATACTTACCGATCCAGCCGGGGTCCCGTCCGTCTTCTCCCTGGGCGCCGCCATCTTCCAAAATGGCGGGCGCATGCGCAGTGCGCCCGCCGAATCTGCCGGCCGGCAGATTCGTTCCAAAGTGCATTTTGATCACTGAGATAGATTATATCTCAGTGATCAAAATAAAAAAAATAATAAATGACCCCCCCCCTTTGTCACCCCCATAGGTAGGGACAATAAAAAAATAAAGAAATTTTTTTTTTTCCACTAATGTTAGAATATCGTTAGGGTTAGGGTTAGGGGTAGGGTTAGGGTTAGGGTTAGGGGTAGGGTTAGGGGTAGGGTTAGGGGTAGGGGTAGGGGTAGGGTTAGGGTTAGGGTTAGGGGTAGGGTTAGGGTTAGGGCTAGGGGTAGGGTTAGGGCTAGGGTTAGGGTTTCGGTATGTGCACACGTATTCTGGTCCTCTGCGGATTTTTCCGCTGCGGATTTGATAAATCCGCAGTGCTAAACTGCTGCGGATTTATGGCGGATTTACCGCGGTTTTTCTGCGCATTTCACTGCGGTTTTACAACTGCGATTTTCTATTGGAGCAGTTGTAAAACCGCTGCGGAATCCGCACAAAGAAGTGACATGCTGCGGAATGTAAACCGCTGCGTTTCCGTGCAGTTTTTCCGCAGCATGGGCACAGCGATTTTTGTTTCCCGTAGGTTTACATTGAACTGTAAACTCATGGGAAACTGCTGCGGATCCGCAGCGTTTTCCGCAGCGTGTGCACATACCTTTAGAATTAGGCTATGTGCACACGGTGCGGATTTGGCTGCGGATCCGCAGCAGTGTTCAATCAGGTTTACAGTACCATGTAAACATATGAAAAACCAAATCCGCTGTGCCCATGGTGCGGAAAATACCGCGCGGAAACGCTGCGTTGTATTTTCCGCAGCATGTCAATTCTTTGTGCAGATTCCGCAGCGTTTTACACCTGTTCCTCAATAGGAATCCGCAGGTGAAATCCGCACAACAAACACTGGAAATCCGCGGAAAATCCGCAGGTAAATCGCAGTGCCTTTTACCCGCGGATTTTTCAAAAATGGTGTGAAAATATCTCACACGAATCCGCAACGTGGGCACATAGCCTTAGGGTTAGGGTTGGAATTAGGGTTGTGGTTATGGTTAGGGGTGTGTTGGGGTTAGGGTTGTGGTTAGGGGTGTGTTGCGGTTAGGGTTGTGTTTAGGGTTATGGCTACAGTTGGGATTAGGGTTAGGGGTGTGTTGGGGTTAGTGTTGGAGGTAGAATTGAGGGGTTACCACTGTTTAGGCACATCAGGGGTCTCCAAACGCAACATGGCACCACCATTGATTCCAGCCAATCTCGTATTCAAAAAGTCAAATGGTGCTCCCTCACTTCTGAGCCCTGACGTGTGCCCAAACAGTGGTTTACCCCCACATATGGGGTACCAGCATACTCAGGACAAACTGCGCAACAATTACTGGGGTCCAATTTCTCCTGTTACCCTTGTGAATCAAAAAAAATGCTTGCTAAAACATAATTTTTGAGGAAAGAAAAATGATTTTTTATTTTCACGGCTCTGCGTTGTAAACGTCTGTGAAGCACTTGGGGGTTTAAAGTGCTCACCACATATCTAGATAAGTTCCTTGGGGGGTCTAATTTCTAAAATGGGGTCACTTGTGGGGGTTTCTACTGTTTAGGCACACCAGGGGCTCTGCAAACGCAACGTGACACCCGCAGACCATTCCATCAAAGTCTGCATTTCAAAAGTCACTACTTCCCTTCTGAGCCCCGACGTGTGCCCAAACAGTGGTTTACCCCCACTCATGGGGTATCAGCGTACTCAGGAGAAACTGGACAACAACTTTTGGGGTCCAATTTCTCCTGTAACCCTTGGGAAAATAAAAAATTCTGGGCTAAATAATTATTTTTGAGGAAAGAAAACGTATTTATTATTTTCACGGCTCTGCATTATAAACTTCTATGAAGCACTTGGGGGTTCAAAGTGCTCACCACACATCTAGATAAGTTCCTTTTGGGGTCTAGTTTCCAAAATGGGGTCACTTGTGGGGGGTTTCTACTGTTTAGGCACATCAGGGGCTCTGCAAACGCAACGTGACGCCCGCAGAGCATTCCATCAAAGTCTGCATTTCAAAACGTCACTACTTCAATTCCAAGCCCCGGCATGTGCCCAAACAGTAGTTTACCCCCACATATGGGGTATCACCGCACTCAGGAGAAACTGGACAACAAATATTGGGGTCAAATTTCTCCTGTTACCCTTGGGAAAATTAAAAAATTCTGGGCTAAATAATTATTTTTGAGGAAAGAAAACGTATTTATTATTTTCACGGCTCTGCATTATAAACTTCTATGAAGCGCTTGGGGGTTCAAAGTGCTCACCACACATCTAGATAAGTTCCTTTCGGGGTCTAGTTTCCAAAATGCGGTCACTTGTGGGGGTTTCTACTGTTAAGCCACATCAGGGGCTCTGCAAACGCAACGTGACGCCCACAGAGCATTCCATCAAAGTCTGCATTTCAAAACGTCACTACTTCACTTCCGACCCTCGGCATGTGCCCAAACAGTGGTTTACCCCCACATATGGGGTATCAGCGTACTCAGGAGAAACTGGACAACAACTTTTGGGGTCCAATTTCTTCTGTAACCCTTGGGAAAATAAAAAATTCTGGGCTAAATAATTATTTCTGAGGAAAGAAAACGTATTTATTATTTTCACGGCTCTGCATTATAAACTTCTATGAAGCACTTGGGGGTTCAAAGTGCTCACCACACATCTAGATAAGTTCCTTTGGGGGTCTAGTTTCCAAAATGGGGTCACTTGTGGGGGGTTTCTACTGTTAAGCCACATCAGGGGCTCTGCAAACGCAACGTGACGCCCACAGAGCATTCCATCAAAGTCTGCATTTCAAAACGTCACTACTTCACTTCCGAGCCCCGGCATGTGCCCAAACAGTGATTTACCCCCACATATGGGGTATCATCGTACTCAGGAGAAACTGGACAACAACTTTTGGGGTCAAATTTCTCCTGTTACCCTTGGGAAAATAAAAAATTGCAGGCTAAAAGATCATTTTTGAGAAAATAATTTTTTTTTTTTTTTTTCATGGCTCTGCGTTATAAACTTCTGTGAAGCACTTGGGGGTTCAAAGTCCTCACCACACATCTAGATTAGTTCCTTTGGGGGTCTAGTTTCCAAAATGGTGTCATTTCTGGGGGATCTCCAATGTTTAGGCACACAGGGGCTCTCCAAACGTGATATGGTGTCCGCTAATGATTGGAGCTAATTTTCCATTTAAAAAGCCAAATGGCGTGCCATCCCTTCCAAGCCCTGCCGTGCGCCCAAACAGTGGTTTACCCCCACATATTGGGTATCTGCGTACTCAGGACAAACAGGACAACAATATTTGGTGTCCAATTTCTCCTATTATCCTTGGCAAAATAGGAAATTCCAGGCTAAAAATCATTTTTGAGGAAAGAAAAATTATTTTTTATTTTCATGGCTCTGCGTTATAAACTTCTGTGAAGCACCTGGGGGTTTAAAGTGCTCAATATGCATCTAGATAAGTTCCTTGGGGGGTCTAGTTTCCAAAATGGGGTCACTTGTGGGGGAGCTCCAATGTTTAGGCACACAGGGGCTCTCCAAACGCGACATGGTGTCCGCTAACAATTGGAGCTAATTTTCCATTCAAAAAGTCAAATGGCGCGCCTTCCCTTCCGAGCCCTGCCGAGTGCCCAAACAGTGGTTTACCCCCACATATGAGGTATCGACGTACTCGGGAGAAATTGCCCAACAAATTTTATGATCCATTTTACCCTACTGCCCATGTGAAAATGAAAAAATTGAGGCGAAAAGAATTTTTTTGTGAAAAAAAAGTACTTTTTCATTTTTACAGATCAATTTGTGAAGCACCTGAGGGTTTAAAGTGCTCACTAGGCATCTAAATAAGTTCCTTGGGGGGTCTAGTTTCCAAAATGGGGTCACTTGTGGGGGAGCGCCAATGTTTAGGCACACAGGAGCTCTCCAAACGCGACATGGTGTCCGCTAACGATGGAAATAATTTTTCATTCAAAAAGTCAAATGGCGCTCCTTCCCTTCCGAGCCTTACCATGTGCCCAAACAGTGGTTTACCCCCACATGTGAGGTATTGGTGTACTCAGGAGAAATTGCCCAACACAGTTTAGGATCCATTTTATCCTGTTGCCCATGTGAAAATGAAAAAATTGAGGCTAAAAGAATTTTTTTGTGAAAAAAAAGTACATTTTCATTTTTACGGATTAATTTGTGAAGCACCTGGGGGTTTAAAGTGCTCACTATGCATCTAGATAAGTTCCTTGGGGCGTCTAGTTTCCAAAATGGGGTCACTTGTGGGGGAGCTCCAATTTTTAGGCACACGGGGACTCTCCAAACGTGACATGGTGTCCGCTAAAGAGTGGAGCCAATTTTTGATTCAAAAAGTCAAATGGCGCTCCTTCCCTTCCAAGCCCTGCCGTGCGCCCAAACAGTGGTTTACCCCCACATATGAGGTATCAGCGTACTCAGGACAAATTGGACAACAACTTTCGTGGTTCAGTTTCTCCTTTTACCATTGGGAAAATAAAAAAATTGTTGCTAAAAGATAATTTTTGTGACTAAAAAGTTAAATGTTCATTTTTTCCTTCCATGTTGCTTCTGCTGCTGTGAAGCACCTGAAGGGTTAATTAACTTCTTGAATGTGGTTTTGAGTACCTTGAGGGGTGCAGTTTTTAGAATGGTGTCAGTTTTGGGTATTTTCAGCCATATAGACCCCTCAAACTGACTTCAAATGTGAGGTGGTCCCTAAAAAAAATGGTTTTGTAAATTTCGTTGTAAAAATGACAAATCGCTGGTCAAATTTTAACCCTTATAACTTCCTAACAAAAAAAAAATTTGTTTCCAAAATTGTGCTGATGTAAAGTAAACATGTGGGAAATGTTATTTATTAACTATTTTGTGTCACATATCTCTCTGGTTTAACAGAATAAAAATTCAAAATGTGAAAATTGCGAAATTTTCAAAATTTTCGCCAAATTTCCGTTTTTATCACAAATAAACGCAGAATTTATTGACCTAAATTTACCACTAACATGAAGCCCAATATGTCACGAAAAAACAATCTCAGAACCGCTAGGATCCGTTGAAGCGTTCCTGAGTTATTACCTCACAAAGGGACACTGGTCAGAATTGCAAAAAACGGCAAGGTCTTTAAGGTCAAAATAGGCTGGGTCATGAAGGGGTTAAACTGTCACTTCCCTTAAATTTTCAAAATTTGGGTCCTAAAATAAATGGTGGGGTGGTATTGCCCAATTTCTGTACATTTTAAGCACATCTAAGAGACTGGGTTAATACGCTCCACAGACTTATTCAGGCCACAGCCTTACACATAATGTAACATGGTCATTGCCACACTAAGGCATTTACCTGAGCTCTAAGAACAAGAATCTTAGAACAGAAAACATCTTATACATAGTTAATCAATCCCTATACCCAGTGGTGAAAGGGGCTAAATTAGCATATGATACTCCCATTATTACGGATAAAAAAAATACGGATTTTTTATTAAATATTTTACATCAATCACATGAATAAAACAATAGACAAAGTGGATAGTTAATAAACACAGGTTTAAAGCAAATGGTCTCAAAAGAGAAAAATGAAATGGCGTAGGAGAACCAAAAGTAGCAGCAGTAGCAGCAAGTCGTATAAGGTGCCAGTGCAAATATACAGCAATTACTCCCACCTATAAATAACCATATGCCAAAGAGAACAAGGAGTATATATAACACTCACCAGAGTAATAAAGTATGTATTTCTAAAAAGGGACAAACAAGTATTGGAACTATATTCCAAGTAAAATAGTAAAGTGCCAAAAAAAACAAGCATAAAAAGTGCCCAACACTCCTTATAGTAATAGGGTGTGTATCACTTTAAGGGAGCAAAAGCCTCAAGTAAAGAAGCTACATCAGGTTCTTACCC
Source organism: Ranitomeya imitator (assembly GCF_032444005.1). Taxonomy (NCBI): domain Eukaryota; kingdom Metazoa; phylum Chordata; class Amphibia; order Anura; family Dendrobatidae; genus Ranitomeya; species Ranitomeya imitator. Next base: position 996,052,709 of record NC_091282.1, read on the forward strand.
TTCGTATCCATCAGAGACCAAATGCACTCAGTCCCAATGCACACGTTTTGTGTGGGCTTCCTCGCGGTAAGCGAAACAGGCGTTGGGGCTGAATATGCTTGAAACTCAGGCTTCACGGCACCTGTTGGTCCACTGAAAATGTCAAGCAAGGGCAACATAATGACATGGCGGTAGACATGCTGGTGGTGGTGGCAGACGAAGCCCAAAATTCAAAACGGCATGTTTTAGTTGGCATTCTAAAGTGATGGGGAATATGTATTCCACTGTCTAGCTAACAATTTGGAATAAGGAGGAACCTGCCGAATGTAGGAGTGAGAGCGCTCACAAATGTCAAAGGAAAAAATAAAGCCAAAACGGTCCGTGTGTGAACATATGCTAAAGGGGAGATATAATTTTTTTTTATTTTTGTTTTGCATTATATACATGTAATTATGAAGGAAAAAATGTTTCTTGTCATTTTTCCCTTTAAAAAAATGTTTTGGTTTGGTAGGTCTTTTTAAAAATCCATAAAACTGGCGCAATAGTCTGACACCATTATTCCCAGATACCATATGTGAGTCAGAAATGCATGCAGACATCTTCTCCATGCTGTTCCCATTTAGTTTTAGCTCTTTCCCATCGATTTCAGCTTTTTTCTCAGGCCCCCAGACCTGTTTGTTAGGTCCAGCAGAAAAACATTCGGCTTTCCCATTGACTTGCATTGGATTCGTTATTCGGTATGAATACATGGATATTAGAAATTATTTGTGCCGATTTTCTTGAAAATTTCACTATTCGCTCCTCACTAGTCATAAATGGTTTCCAGGCTGCAGTGCTTCTCATTGACCATACTTGTGGAATTTTGTTACATTCATAGCTACGGTGGCTCAGTGGATAGCACGGCAGCCTTGCAGCGCTGGGGTCCTCTGTTCAAATCCCACCAAGGACAACATCTGCAAGGAGTTTGTATGTTCTCCCGAGTTTTCATGGGTTTCCTCTGGGTTCTCCGGTTTCCTCCCAGATTCCAAACCCATAGTAATAAGGAATTTAGATTGTGAGCCCCATCGGGGGCAGTGATGATAACGCGTGCAAACTCTAAAGCGCTGCGGAATGTTAGCGCTATATAAAAATAAAGATTATTGTTATCCTGCCTCAGTCTTTTATTACCCTCATTAGCCAAATAATACAAAGTTTTTTGTGCCATTTTGGTTAGTAAAAGAACAGACCTAAGTCTCCCAGTAATATGGAGCCTTATATTGCGCAGAATGTTCAGATGACAGCTTCTATTATTTCCAACCCCAGTGCCCTTAGTGATGTTCGCAACCACTGACCAAACTCCAGCCTCTGATTGATTAGCAGAGTTCCTACAATCGGGTAACAAGTAAATGCGTCTGCTCCCTTTTCTTTCCATTCTAGTCCATTTCACTTATTTGGAATGAAAGAGAAATATATGAAATAATTGGGGTTTAATGTTTAGGGTCAGAAAGCAAAGCTCAAACTAAAATCTTAATGAACTAGTCCTACGTAACAGCAGCTGTTACTTGTGGGGTAGAACCATCGCTTTATAATGTGATCACAATATGTGACATCTCTGGATTACTTATCTGTATATTCATTCAAAATTTTATAATCTACCTTTACCAATGAGATAGGGCGATATGATCCACATTCCAGGGGGTCCTTACCTTCCTTTTTTAAAACTATAATATTTGCTTCATAATAGGAGTCTGGCAAAGAACCGCCCCTCCAAATCCCTTGAAACACCTTCAAAAGACACGGTGCTAAAATATCCCGGTATTGTCTATAGATTTCTATGGGGAACCCGTCTAGAAAAACTTGTTGTGTAGGGCTCAACGTAGGGAACTCAATGTCTGATAAATAGTCTAAACAACCTGGTTTATCGAGGTCCCCCTGAGAGCGATACAGCTCTTTATAATATTCCTGAAAGCATTGAAGAATGTCATTTGTGGAAGTCACTATTGCACCATCTGGTTTCCGGATTTTAAATATAGCATTAGATGTATTGTGTTGTCGTATCATGAATGCTAATAGTTTACTCGATTGATTCCCCCACTCAAAGTATGCTTGTCGAGTAAAAAAGAGTTTACGTTTATACTTACATATTGAGTATATAATCTATGGGAAAGTAACCATTCAGCCCTATTCTCGCTGGTTTGGCTAGTAATATAGGCCTCTTCTGAGTCTCTCAGTCTTCTCTCCATCTCATCATCTTCCCTTGAGGTCATACGTTTAATGTAGGAAATTGTAAAGGTCAAGCTTCCTCTCAAGTACGCCTTAAGAGCATCCCAAAACATATTAATATTCTGTGGCTCTGGGTCAGATGTTATGAAACAGTCTAGTTGGTCTATAGTTCTATCATTAGGACCTATCAGCTTGAGCCAGAACAAATTTAGTTTCCAGACCGCATTATGTCTTGTCTGACCAAAGTTGAGCTTAAGTATTACCGGGCCATGGTCAGAAATGCCCGTTTCCATGTTCTATCTCTCCCACCCACATCGCCAAGTTACTAGAGCCAAAAATATAATCCAAGCGGGATAGGGTGCGTCTAAGGGACGAGTGGCAGGTATATTCTTTTACATTCGGATGACGTATTCTCCACAGATCTAGCCACCCACTACCCTCCATGAATGTGGACAAACAGGAAGGGGAAGGAGTCACCCCCGAAACCTCACCATCTAGCCTGAGCCTATCAAGGCCCTCGTCCATAACCAAGTTGAAGTCTCCCATGCATAAGATATATGCATCCGGATAATTCAGAGCAAAACTCAGCGCCTTTTTTATGATGGACATACAGTATTAGCAGGAGGGGGGTTGTACATACAAATTATAACATAGTCTTTCAAGCTAATGCACGCATGTACAAAGATAAACCAGCCCTCAGGATCCCTCCGTACCTCCCCAACCTCCCATCTAACATCCAAATGAATTAATAAAGAGACCCCCCTAGAATAACTAGTATGGAATGTATGTACAGACCATTGTACCCACGGTTTTTGTACATAGCGGGCCGTGTCTCTGGTCAAGTGTGTTTCAACTAGGGTTACAATATGAGGTTGGTGACGTCTTATTTGAGAAAATACTTTAACTCTCTTTCGGGGTGATCCACGACCTCTCACATTCCAGGTCAAACATGTAAGATCAGATGCCATACCTCCTCATCCACAAATAATACACATTGTCACGCCAATCACATTTCTGGCATACAATGGAAAAAAAACATGGCAGCAATTCCTATGTAACCAATTTCTAACAATACTAAAACAAGATAAAGCAAAATACGCTTCAAGAGGGAGCAAATTTTCTTGCATCTATTGCTGTCCAAAAAAAAAGAGGGTACCACCTCTGAAAGCAGAGTCCGGTATAGTTGTTTTCTTGGACTTTGGCGGAAAGAGCTCTTATCATTAAAAATGGAAGAAAAAATAAAAGGAGAGGAAAACCCAGTGAAAGAGTTCCATTTCTGGAGTATCTATATGTAAAGACGGCAGGTAAATTAGGATTTTTCTCCCCCATTCGCTCCCACATGAGATCACATCCAATCTTCGGCTTCTGCTGGAGTCATAAAGAAAGAGGAAGAACCCTTGTAAATAATCTTGAGAAGGGCTGGATAAATAATTGAATATAAAATGTTGTTTTCCCTGAGTTGTTTCTTTATCTCCATGAATTGGGCACATTGTTTCTGCAATTCCATAGAGAAATCCGGGAATATTGATATAGTGGCATTATTAAATTTTATGGGGCTTTTATGTCTCACCTTGCGGAGCACTGCATCTCTATCCCTGCGATTCAAGAGGTGCGCCAAAAAGGGTCTTGATGGGGCGCCCGGGTGAAGAGGTTTCGTTGGTACTCTGTGAGCCCTTTCCACAGAGAACGTAGAGGAGAATTCGTCTCCCAAAATATCTTTAAGCCAACTCTCCAGGAATTGTTCCGGTTGCTGACCCTCTGAGCGTTCTGGGAGCCCAATAATGCAGATATTATTCCGACGTAGTCTATTTTCTAGGTCGTCCGCTTTTGACATCTCTGGATTACTTATCTGTATATTCATTCAAAATTTTATAATCTACCTTTACCAATGAGATAGGGCGATATGATCCACATTCCAGGGGGTCCTTACCTTCCTTTTTTAAAACTATAATATTTGCTTCATAATAGGAGTCTGGCAAAGAACCGCCCCTCCAAATCCCTTGAAACACCTTCAAAAGACACGGTGCTAAAATATCCCGGTATTGTCTATAGATTTCTATGGGGAACCCGTCTAGAAAAACTTGTTGTGTAGGGCTCAACGTAGGGAACTCAATGTCTGATAAATAGTCTAAACAACCTGGTTTATCGAGGTCCCCCTGAGAGCGATACAGCTCTTTATAATATTCCTGAAAGCATTGAAGAATGTCATTTGTGGAAGTCACTATTGCACCATCTGGTTTCCGGATTTTAAATATAGCATTAGATGTATTGTGTTGTCGTATCATGAATGCTAATAGTTTACTCGATTGATTCCCCCACTCAAAGTATGCTTGTCGAGTAAAAAAGAGTTTACGTTTATACTTACATATTGAGTATATAATCTATGGGAAAGTAACCATTCAGCCCTATTCTCGCTGGTTTGGCTAGTAATATAGGCCTCTTCTGAGTCTCTCAGTCTTCTCTCCATCTCATCATCTTCCCTTGAGGTCATACGTTTAATGTAGGAAATTGTAAAGGTCAAGCTTCCTCTCAAGTACGCCTTAAGAGCATCCCAAAACATATTAATATTCTGTGGCTCTGGGTCAGATGTTATGAAACAGTCTAGTTGGTCTATAGTTCTATCATTAGGACCTATCAGCTTGAGCCAGAACAAATTTAGTTTCCAGACCGCATTATGTCTTGTCTGACCAAAGTTGAGCTTAAGTATTACCGGGCCATGGTCAGAAATGCCCGTTTCCATGTTCTATCTCTCCCACCCACATCGCCAAGTTACTAGAGCCAAAAATATAATCCAAGCGGGATAGGGTGCGTCTAAGGGACGAGTGGCAGGTATATTCTTTTACATTCGGATGACGTATTCTCCACAGATCTAGCCACCCACTACCCTCCATGAATGTGGACAAACAGGAAGGGGAAGGAGTCACCCCCGAAACCTCACCATCTAGCCTGAGCCTATCAAGGCCCTCGTCCATAACCAAGTTGAAGTCTCCCATGCATAAGATATATGCATCCGGATAATTCAGAGCAAAACTCAGCGCCTTTTTTATGATGGACATACAGTATTAGCAGGAGGGGGGTTGTACATACAAATTATAACATAGTCTTTCAAGCTAATGCACGCATGTACAAAGATAAACCAGCCCTCAGGATCCCTCCGTACCTCCCCAACCTCCCATCTAACATCCAAATGAATTAATAAAGAGACCCCCCTAGAATAACTAGTATGGAATGTATGTACAGACCATTGTACCCACGGTTTTTGTACATAGCGGGCCGTGTCTCTGGTCAAGTGTGTTTCAACTAGGGTTACAATATGAGGTTGGTGACGTCTTATTTGAGAAAATACTTTAACTCTCTTTCGGGGTGATCCACGACCTCTCACATTCCAGGTCAAACATGTAAGATCAGATGCCATACCTCCTCATCCACAAATAATACACATTGTCACGCCAATCACATTTCTGGCATACAATGGAAAAAAAACATGGCAGCAATTCCTATGTAACCAATTTCTAACAATACTAAAACAAGATAAAGCAAAATACGCTTCAAGAGGGAGCAAATTTTCTTGCATCTATTGCTGTCCAAAAAAAAAGAGGGTACCACCTCTGAAAGCAGAGTCCGGTATAGTTGTTTTCTTGGACTTTGGCGGAAAGAGCTCTTATCATTAAAAATGGAAGAAAAAATAAAAGGAGAGGAAAACCCAGTGAAAGAGTTCCATTTCTGGAGTATCTATATGTAAAGACGGCAGGTAAATTAGGATTTTTCTCCCCCATTCGCTCCCACATGAGATCACATCCAATCTTCGGCTTCTGCTGGAGTCATAAAGAAAGAGGAAGAACCCTTGTAAATAATCTTGAGAAGGGCTGGATAAATAATTGAATATAAAATGTTGTTTTCCCTGAGTTGTTTCTTTATCTCCATGAATTGGGCACATTGTTTCTGCAATTCCATAGAGAAATCCGGGAATATTGATATAGTGGCATTATTAAATTTTATGGGGCTTTTATGTCTCACCTTGCGGAGCACTGCATCTCTATCCCTGCGATTCAAGAGGTGCGCCAAAAAGGGTCTTGATGGGGCGCCCGGGTGAAGAGGTTTCGTTGGTACTCTGTGAGCCCTTTCCACAGAGAACGTAGAGGAGAATTCGTCTCCCAAAATATCTTTAAGCCAACTCTCCAGGAATTGTTCCGGTTGCTGACCCTCTGAGCGTTCTGGGAGCCCAATAATGCAGATATTATTCCGACGTAGTCTATTTTCTAGGTCGTCCGCTTTTGCTTCCAGGCATTTATAGAGCCAGCCTCTTTCGTCAATTTAGCTTCCATGGGCACAGAGTTGTCTTCCAGGCGAGATACCTGGGACTCCACCTCTGTAATGCGGCCCCTCATAGATTGCATGTCCTGTCGCAGGTGTCCCACCTCAGAGTGCACCTCCTCTATTTTCTCAGTTAAGGATGTCCTGGTTAGTGATACAGCCTGCATTAACCGCTCGGACGCTTGTTTCAAAGTTAAATCCTCCCGATCTCCATCCTCCTCACTATCAGAAGCATGTTTTTTTGGCTCACTAGCAGTGTTGGCCCCAGGTGAATTATCTTTATTTGACCTCAGGTTACCAGGGGGGTCAGGTCGTGCATATTTTCTCAACTTTTCAGTTGCACCCGAGGTTTTTGGACGATGCATAATTAATGTTTTATGAAATAAGGTCCAGTCACTGTTGCACTATAAGTAAATACAGTCGCTACTTAGTTAATGCAGCAATGTGTTGCAGAGCAAATAAGTCTGTGTTAAGTATCTACACAGCACCTGGGGGGGAGGTGCAAGTCAGGGGGACAAAGCTGAGATAAATAAAGTTCAATGTTTATCAAGAGATATAGGGTCCTCCTCCAAACAATGTTTGTATGCGGTGAATTTATCAATATCTCAATCTCTGTGTGATGCTCGCCAGGTCAGCCACCCACCAGGCACCATAGTGTCCACAGTTACAATCTGAATGACGGGAGCGGAGGGAAATACATCCGTTTGGGAGCAGACACTGGAACTATCAGGCACTATACCATATTGAGGATGGGAGGAGCGCAGGGCTCATTTCTCAGGACTCACACTGCGCGGTCCCCCTGTCGTACCTCCCGGAGCTTCGCCTGCGTCCAGCTAACTCCCCTTGAGCCGAGTGCCACCGCTCCACGTCCTTCACTGCCGGCGCATGCAGCAGGTAAAATGGCCGCAATCTCCTTCAAGGCCCATCCACCGTCCTGGCTTCCCCGGCACTCTCCCAGCCGGAGCTGCACCGAACACCCCCTCTGAAGCCCAATGAAAAGAGTTTCTGAAGCCGGGCGCCTCCAGGTCTCCAGGGGAACACAGTGGCAGCCGAAGGAACCCTCCTGGGTGAGTATATTGCAGGATTCAAATCAGGATCACAGGAGCTCCAACCAGACACGTCCTCTCCGTTCGGCAACATAGCCACGCCCCCACCATCTGGAATTCTTGTCTCACATGGGGGAGTCCTATACTGTTTTGCCTTGGTTCTAAGTACTGCTGCCCAGGCAAAGATCTGCCGCATCTCGTCTGTAGTGACCGTTCTGACCTGTCTTCTTGCTCTATAGGGACAGACTTCCTTCAGCTGCATCCGCAGTGCTTCTGTTCTCTTCTCCTTCTAGAGGAATCCTTTCCTAGCAGCTGTTCTATGCTGGGCCCCTTCTTAACATTGCGGGGCACAGTGACTTCTGGCCAGGCAGCCCTTTGACCTGCATGGGCGCTCAGGCCTTGACTTCAACTAACTAAAAGCAGGAAGCTACATTATACTTATGCTCTATGCCCCTCCAACTCTAACTAGATGTTACAGTGCCTCCCTCTAATGGCCAATTATGGACACTATGCTCCTATCATTACACTAGGCCCGGGAACAAACATTCTATAATGAAAATTAGAAAAATGTTGTCTCTGTCCAAATATATATGGACTTAACTGTATATAAACAATCACATATTCAGAGCAATACACATGCAGTGTGCAGCAGTACTCTTGTACACGGTGACAATACACTTTATGTGTAGCAGTGCCACCATGTATGAACACATTAATAATACACATTAAACATTCTTAAAGGGGTTGGGGAGAAGAAGAGAGCACAACATATTTACATCCCCTACAATAGACCATTGTAGTAGACGTAACAAGGTTTAACCTCACCCAGAATAGATGAGAAAAAAATCAGGGGTCCACATATCGTGTATTCTCGCTCAAGTAAATGTACCCCCTCCATCCCTTGGTGATGGCTTAATCAAACATATGCCCATAAATATCATCACCGTGCCACCCGTTCCATGACATTGTGTCACATGTGGTGCTCTGGGGGTGTCATGTGCTATGTCACATATTTTAGAATCTTTTTGGGTCATGTGACCCCTAAATTCGTTTCCTGTCTGTGTGAACAGACACCGGACGCAACTGCTGCATCTACAGCCGTCCTTAGTGCGATTGTCAGCCTGACTGTAGTTATATGAGTCACAGCTCTCCCTCATCCAGTGCTATGGTCCGATTGTCGCTCGCTGACTGGCAGATTTGTGCCCATTTAGGCCATAATTTATAATATCAGTGAACTTTGTTTTAGCAAATAATTATTAAATGTTAAAATATACTCATCCTTGCTAGCTACATTATATATGGAAAAATACAATTTCTCTACATATTATATTGCTTTCTGTAAATAATCTCCATTATGACCGTGCTATTGGTGTTGTATTTTATCTTTGTCTCTGAATATGTCTAGATGATATATTAACCCCTTAGTGCACAATGATGTTGCTGTCCGGCAGCGCTGGGGTCAGTGTGTAGTGACAGGCTCTGGAGCTAGAAGTGGCCTATGTTACCTAGCAAGCAGCTAACAGCAGCGTCCAGAGCTCAGCTCCATTCACTTCTGGTAAGGGAACCTGTCACTAGAGGACCAATGCACTGGCAGTAGTGATGAGCGAGTATACTCGGTACTCGAGATTTCCCGAGCACGCTCGGGGGTCCTCCGAGTATTTTAAGTACTCGGAGATTTCGTTTTCATCGCCGCAGCTGAATGATTTACATCTGTTCGCAAGCTTGATTACATATGGGGATTCCCAAGCAACCAGGCAACCCCCACATGTACTTATGCTATCACATGTAAATCATTCAGCTGCGGCAAGAAAAACTAAATCTCTGAGCACTAAAAAATACTTGGAGGACCCCCGAGCGTGCTCGGGAAATCTCGAGTACCGAGTATATTCACTCATCACTAATGGGCAGCATTACAACAACCTGGCTGTGCAAGTGTAGACAGAAATGCTTTTCTCAGAAACACTGTGCAAATTGGTCCAGCAAAGACAAAGACCTCGTATGGCTATAATGATGGAAAGATCGAGCTATGGCTCTTGTAAGGGGAAGGAAAAATTAAAATGTAAAAAAACAAAAATTGGTCTCGGAGACAAGTGGTTACTATTGTATTAAAGTAATGGAGAGTTTTTCACTATTAATATTACTCCACAAAACTGACAAATAAAAGCAGCCATTTTGGGGTCTGTGGGCAACTTTGCCTTTCCAGTTTCTAACATTTATTTCAGAAAGTGGCGCAATTAAATCGGAAATGTGCTGTACATCTGGGATACCTTCTTCCAGCAGTAAAAGAAAAGCCATTCTTGATTGATTCCCTTTATCCAATTAAGGGGGTGGGCCACTCCTCACACACTGAGCAGCACTTCTTTCCATAAAATGGCTGCTGGTGAAGGGTCATGTGACCAGATCAGTCTCCTCCAAATGTAAAACAACTAACATGGGAAAGCAACTTTTCTATTCCAGGGGGCTGAAGGACTGACCTGGTCACATGACCTTACATCAGCGGACATTGCATCGCCCGAAGCGCTGTGTGGTTTGTGACGAAGGCTGCACTAAAAAGATATGAGCTTAATTCCTTTAAATGTTTTTTGGTGAGGTAAAGCTACATTCCTATTTAAAAAATGGATTAATCTTACAAGGTTGTATGGTACAAGACAACAAAACATAAGGATATGTGGTGGCCTTGAGGGAATATATCCACAGACAAGTGGCAGACTACATTATACTATATGTAGCATGGCCACACAAGGCCCATTCATTCAGTAAATAAAGAAACCAGACAATGTTTGGAATTAATGGCCGTGTCATTTATTTTTGAGTTACTTAAAGATCCAATCAAATACCAGATTAACTTTTAAAACTTAACTTTTCAATTAATCACCAGATTTTAAACCACCGTACATGACCAATCCACCCAATAAGGGCGATTTCCCCACAAAACAAATGATCACGACAGGGAAAGAACTTAAAATAAAGGGAGGGAGGGTGAGATCTTCTGTTTCTTCAGGTAACCGATGAGTGAAGTAAAATCATAAATACAGGGCTTTTTATAATCCAGAAAAAGACCGCCAAACCACAATCCACCAATGAGAAACCGTTATTTCCAGCGCCAAACAGCTGGAAATAACCAGTTTAAACCGCTCGTGGCATAGTTACCACAGCTAACATCTTATTAAAATTTACCTCATAAAACACCACAGATAGCCAATCAGCTTTTATTCAGGGCCTGTGTGTCCATGAGACCCCCCCTATAATTCTTTATTATGGACGGGGGAGGGCTGACATGGCCACACAAGGCCCATTCATTCAGTAAATAAAGAAACCAGACAATGTTTGGAATTAATGGCCGTGTCATTTATTTTTGAGTTACTTAAAGATCCAATCAAATACCAGATTAAATTTTAAAACTTAACTTTTCAATTAACCACCAGATTTTAAACCACCGTACATGACCAATCCACCCAATAAGGGTGATTTCCCAAACGCCATGGCTCAAGGAGACATGGCCCCCCCACTAAGCCACAGCCATTTTTCCACCATTGTCTGAATATTCAAATTAAAAATATCTAAACCTATATCTGAAAGATGAACCAAATCATTTCTGTAGAACCCAGGTAAAAAACCCTCCAAATCTTCATGCCTGAAGGAAAGCCCATTAACCATGGGAAAGAATTTTGCCATCTCTCTGTTCACCCTTTTTCTTATCTTCTCCAAAAAGGACAAAGAGCCCTTTCTCCATAACAATCTAGGAATGATCTCAGAAAAAACAAACGACATATAGGGAAAAGATTGCTTAAGAAAAATAACGTCTGCTCTCAAAGTAGCAATTAAATCCAGAGTCTTGATTTTTCCAAGATCATTCCCGGCTAAGTGCAAAATAACCAAGTCTGGGTGAGGAAGATAAAAACAACACTTGTTAAATTCTGTAACTAGTCTATCCCAAGACATGCCGCGGACGGTAATAATGGGTACTTTGGAGGCTGGGAGGAGGTTAAAGGCAGCTCAAAGCCAGCTAGAGGCGGTCTTGCTGAGTAAGGCTGAAAGGAAGAGGGAATTCATGAATTTGGCCTATTACCAGGAGGGTGAATCAGTGGGTCATTTGCTGTCGCTGGTGGCATCTGCCCAGAGAAATACTTCCTTTGTTCACTCTTTGGTGACTGGGAGTGGTGTTGCTGTTTCTGAGACTTCAGAGATTTTGGAGACTTTTGCAGATTTTTACGCAGACTTATACTCCTCTCGGGTAGATGGGTCAATGGAGGACATGGTGGCGTTCCTTGAGGAGTTGGAGCTCCCGAGGCTGAGTGACACAGCTAGGGAGGATTTGGAGGCTCCCATTACGGAGGAGGAACTGGGACGGGCATTGCAGTCGATGGCTAATGGGAAGGCGCCTGGCGTAGACGGATTTCCTGCCGAAATTTATAAAAGCTTGGGGGAAGTGTTGATCCCTAAATTGAAGGCGGTCTTGGAAGAGGCTACGAATGGTGGAAGGCTACCGGCATCTATGCGGGAGGTCACAATAGTGGTGATTCCAAAGGAGGGGAAAGACCCGACACAGCCGGATTCATATCGGCCAATTTCTTTGCTTACTATCGACGTTAAACTCCTGGCTAAGGTGTTGGCGATGAGGTTGACAAGTGTTATTTCTGGCCTGATACACTCAGACCAGTCTGGCTTTATGCCTGATAGGTCAACTGCGATTAATCTACAAAGGCTGTATATGAACTTGCAACTCAAAGCCGATAACTGTGGCCAGAGAGTTATTGCATCTTTAGACGCTCACAAGGCGTTCGATAGTGTGGAGTGGGGGTATCTCTGGCAGGTGTTGCGAAGAATGGGGTTTGGACCGCAGTTCATATCATGGATTCAATTAATGTACTCGATGCCGATGGCCAGGGTTAGGGTAAACGGGGAGTTGTCACGGACCATACAATTGGCTAGAGGGACGAGACAGGGGTGTCCGCTTTCCCCCCTTTTGTTTGCTCTGGCGGTGGAACCACTGGCCGCTACGCTTCGACAGTCTGATGAGATGACGGGGTTTAAATATGGGGTGATTGAAGAAAGGGTGGCGTTGTATGCGGATGATATTTTGTTGTTTCTGGCTGACCCGGTTGCATCCTTGGAGGGAGCCATTGGGATTATTGAACGATTCGGATCAGTGTCGGGACTTAGGATAAATTGGAGTAAGTCTATCTTGTTTAAGGTGGACGATGTGGATGGGGAGCCATTGGAGGATGGGCGACTGGAGGTGACGAGTAAGTTTAAGTACCTGGGAATATGGGTATCTATGCCGGTCACTGACTATATACATGAGAATCTGACTCCAATCTTGGGTGCCCTCAAGGCAAAAGCGGATGCATGGCTTAAGCTACATTTGTCTGTGGTAGGCAGGGTGAATCTTATCAAAATTATTCTGATGCTGAAAATATTGTATATTCTTCACAATGCGCCGGTTTGGATACCACGTGGGAAATTTAGACAGATCAACTCTCTGTTTAGGAATCTGATTTGGGGGAGGCAGCATCCGCGTATCAAACTGGAGACACTTCAGCGACCCAAGGATGATGGGGGTCTGGCATTGCCTAACCCTGAGTTGTACTTTCTTGCAGCCCAGAGTCAGCATTTAAGGGGCTGGGCGCATGGGGGGTCATCTGGGGCAGTACACCGGTTGATGGAGGTGGTGACAAAAAGAAGGCCAGTGGTGCAATGTTTGGAGGATGGATCCTTGGAGAGTTTGGGGAAGCTATATCCGACTTTGCTGTTGATACGCAAGCTGTGGAGTAGATTGAGGCACATACGTGGGATCACGGACTTGACTAGATACTCGCCGCTATGGCATAATAACAATCTGAAAGAATTTGAGGCATTGGGGGTACTGATAGAGTGGTTGGGCAAAGGGATTCAGTATGTGTATCAAATAATTGAACAAGGTGAACTGAAATCATTTTCCCAATTGCAGGCGGAATTTGGTCTTGGGTCTGCAGGGGAGTATCAATATTTGCGGATGAGGCATGCCTTTGGAGCTCAGAGTAGGAACGGAGGTATTAGGATTCAAAGGGATATAGTACTGGAGTATGTGTGTAATGATGGGACGACTGGAGGAGTCATATCCACTCTGTACAGGGATCTGTTGCACACTTTTCTATTGGGGTTTCCAATAATGGCAAGAGCTAAATGGGAAAGGGATTTGGGCCCAATAGATAACGAGACTTGGGAGTCGGTGTTGGAATGGATCCCAAGACTGTCGCTGAGTGATCCGACTGTCACAGCTCTATGTGATACACAGAGTTTATAGGTCTCCGATGGTGCTATATAAGGCAGGATTGCGTAATGACTCTGAATGTCCGAGGTGTAAGTCTACGGATGCAGACATTTTCCATATGATGTGGACATGTCCGAGGTTGGCTGCCTTCTGGGCGGTAGTTTTGAGTCGTATGGAAGGTGCGTATGGATGCACGGTGCCAAGGGATCTAGTTGTCTGTTTGTTGGGTTGCGTGGATGAGATTGGAGTGGATAAACACCTAAAGATAGCTATAGCCAGATTGTTGTATATGGCTAGGAAGGTGATAGCTAGAAACTGGATTAGGGAAGAGCTGCCGTCAAGAGGAGAGTTCCTCCAGTATGTGAAACAGGGCCTGACACTAGAAAAAGGGATTTATAAGAAGAAAGGGAAAACTGAAACGTTCAATAAAATGTGGTCTCCATGGATTGCTATGGGATAGTAATGTGAAGTGTGGCTTATACGAATGGTTGAGGGATTAGATACTCTATTGTTTTAATGATGGTAGTAATTAACAAGATGAGCTGCTTTGTGGGGTGGGGGTGGGGGGCTTTGGGATCGAAGGGGGCTGTTTGAAGGGGGAGGAGGGGGGAAATACTCTATATTGAAAATGTAAATGTAACATGTTAATTGCCTTGTTATTCTTAATAAAAATTTATTTGAAAAAAAAAAAAAAAAAACATGCCGCGGACGCTGTGCCAAAAAATTTGCGCAGTCTCATGGCTGAATGAAAGATTCTCTGAGTAGGAAGGATGAAAAGCTCTCTTCTGCGCCCAATATATAAAGGAATGTCCTAGAATCCAGACAACCCTGGGACCTGAAAGTAAACTGAAAGTTAATTGTCATATAAATCATGGCGCAAATAAAGTCTAAACCTACCCGATTCCCACCTGCCCAATTTCATTATTTCGGAATCATGAATGCCAGATCTTGCCGCTTCAGTTGCTGCTCCTATTCTAAAGGAATGCGATGTAAACCTTAAGTGCTCTTTTCCCAATAACCGTAAACATTTTTTTAAAAACCGCATTGAACTGAAAAATGGTTGCAGGAGTGCCATCCTTATGAACGAATAGAGGACCCAAAACACAAGGCCTAATGCGCAACCAATTCCTGGTGTTGAGTACTGGGCAAAAATTTTGTTCCGGCATAGCATTAATTCTGAGCCTAATACCCCTGCCCATTTGATCAGTCTTAGATCGCCTGACAAATAAAAATAAATGGGACTCGAATAAAGTCACGTCCGAGGCCATAAGCCCCGAAGGTTCCGATTTTTTTGATGAGACTAACTCCCCGACTCTTAAAGCGCCGAAAAATGCCAAGGCGAAAGCCGAAGAAAACAAAAGGGTCTCAAAAGTATCAAGACAAACCGACTGAAGAGTAGAGCAAAGATCTTCCAATAGAGAAAGTGAAATGGGACGGTTTCAATTTAACCCTCCTGAAACCCTTTAAAAATTGCTTAATTGGGAATAGGCCCGTCAATGGCATTTTGCCAAATAATTTCAGAAAAAATGAAACTCCAGCGAGTGACTTGGCTACCGCCGAATAGGATAAGCCCTTTTGACATAAAAATTCCGCAAATCTCAAGCCAGAAATAGGGCTAGAGACACTGAAATTAAAATTGTTCATACTACAAAAAGAAATCCACTGCTGCCATGCAGCTGAATAATCAGCCCACGATCGCGCAGACAAGGAATGTTCAATAAAGTGAGGAATTAGTTCAGCACTATGTCCCAAATCTCCTGAGGGCAAGGCGTCGCATCCACGTCTGCGTTGGGCACCTGTTGGCGAAACATTTGCCATTGTTGACTACATAGGGAATCCGTAATTGATGCTAACCCACTTGTCCCACTCCTGGCTCTCAACCAGATGTTAAATTTCAGGCAGGTCAAGACTAACTGCCTCAGAATCCTAGCGGCCCACACGTTCTTGGAGGAAAGGGTGTTAATTGAAAAAATAACGCCTTTGTTGGTGGACAAAATTAGTATCCTGGCATTCTTCATCTGATGGCCCCATAGTCGCAAACCTACAAAAATAGAGAAAATTTCCAAGACCATAGGGCTAGCTGTCAATTGGTTCAACATCCAAGACTCAGGCCATGGATGGGTGAACCAATGCGGAGAATACAAAATTCCGCAGCCCAAAATACCATTGGCCGAAAATGCAAAATTCAAATCGTCCGCCAAAACAAAAGGGGACTGCCAGCAGGATTTGCCATTGAATTCAGCTAAAAACGACAGCCAGATCCTGGCATCTTCTTTCAAATCCGATGACACCCTAATGTGGGACTCCGGGGAGGAAAAACCTATTGTTGCGTCGTAAAGCCGTCTGGAAAAAACCCTACCCACAGGAATGATGCGTAAAGCAAAATTTAACAGCCCTAATAGAGATTGCATCTCCTTCAAAGT
Organism: Ranitomeya imitator; assembly: GCF_032444005.1. Classification (NCBI taxonomy): domain Eukaryota; kingdom Metazoa; phylum Chordata; class Amphibia; order Anura; family Dendrobatidae; genus Ranitomeya; species Ranitomeya imitator. Next base: position 996,068,926 of record NC_091282.1, read on the forward strand.
CACCTTCTTTTTTGACAAAAATTTCTCCAAAGCTTCGCGTAATTTAAAAATTTTTTCTTCAGGCAACCTGCATTCCATTTTGGTGGAATCCAAGGTGATGCCCAAGAATTCAATAGTTTCCGTGGGAAAGCAAGTTTTGTCATGTGCCAGAGGTACCCCAAAGGTACTGCACATATCAATGAAGCTATTTAGCATTGCAAGGCAAATACCCGAATGAGGGGGGCCGACGAAAAGGAAATCATCCAGGTAGTGGAGAATACCGGCGTCCTGAACATTATATTCCAAAACCCAATGTAAGAAGTACGAAAAACTTTCAAAATAAAAATAGGATAGCGAAAACCCCATGGGAAGACATCTGTCGAAAAAATATTGATTCTCAAAATGGAAGCCTAACGAATTAAAACCAGATGGATGAACGGGGAGCAATCTAAATGTGGACTTGATATCAGATTTCGCCATTAATGCATTCTGCCAAATTTCCTAAGTAAATCGATAGCTGAGTCAAAGGATGAATAAGTAACTGAAGAACAACCTTTATCCACCTCGTCATTGAGAGAGGAACCAATGGGATATGATAAATGGTGGATCATACGAAAACTACCAGGTTCTTTCTTAGGAACAATACCTAAGGGAGAGATCCGAAGATTTGAAAAAGGGGGGGAAGAAAAGGGGCCTGCAATTCTACCCAATTCCAATTCTTCATTAATCTTTTTTCTGGCCACTTCGTGATGAAAATTCAGGGAAGATAAATTTTTTACCATGACACATCCAGGGCCTTTAAATTGCGGTATTTCAAAACCTGAAGAAAAACCAGAAAATAACAGATTACTGCTCTCCCGATTTGGGTAAATGCTTAGCCACCAAAGCATTTCTCTCAGTCTCACCGGAGTCTGAGCTTTTTGGATTAGGATCTCTGGGAGCTGATTGAGAGGATTGTTTACGAAAGCATTTAAACATGGGGTGTGGATGTCCGCAGAAGGAGCAATCATGGCGAAATCTGCATGAGTTATTCCACCTACAAGCTGACTCGTTAAATGCAAAACAGACTCCTTTCTTGGCTAAACTGGAAACTGGTTGTTTGCTTGTGTATTGTCTTTGAGGCAACATAAGGTTAATCCACAAGCCTACATCCTTTACCCCCCCAATTAACATCCGGGTGCACCGCTAACTTCTGTCTAAAAGCTTCATCATAGTGAAGCCATGCCATACCTCCAAAATTGCGGTACGCCTCTAAAATAATGTCGATATGCTGAAACAATTTACTGCATAAGGTAGTGAATTTCTCTCCCAAAACAGCTGAATAGATTGAAAAGGCCTGAATCCAATTATTAAACGACTTCAGAGAGCCACGTTTAAAATCATCCACCTCAGATTTATCCTCTTTCTTTTCAGGTCTATTCAGCTGTTCTTTTCTGGGAAGAAGAGAAAACAAATCTACATAGTTATTATTCCAAATGAGCTCTTTAGTTACAGAGCTCAAATGGAAACCCAATGGGGAAAGGTCACAGGTCAATGCTTCCTTAAAGGGGTTCTGGGGGAGAGGATCACATTCTACACTAGGTCTGATTAATGAAGATGGGAGAGGGTTAACAGCTCCCCCTAAAGATTCTGACAGAACGCTTTTAATAATATCCCTAAGTTGGTGATGTGGAACAGACAGGGGCACATTAAGAATCTCACCCCTTCCTGAATGTACTCCTCCGGTCATCCGATCCGCTGAGCAGCCTGTACTCCAGCCCTGAGGAGGGGGCGAGTACAGCTGTGATTGAGCCGGAGCATCAGCGTTCTGCCCATCATCCGAGTCCACTTCTTGGGCGATGACAGGCGATACCTGATGCTGCACGCTGGAGACCGGCACTGATGTGGAAGCTGCTGCCTGACAAGCCGATGCCCCAGCAGCGCTTTTACGGCCGCGGGGGGCGGGTAGCCTGCAGGCAGCTTGATGCGGCGTCGCCGGTGCCACCGGCGCCGCCCGGTGGCCGCTCTGGGAATCTCGCACCGGGCTGCGAGATTTCGTGGAGGATGGGCGGTGGGACCTCCTACGTACATCCGGTGCGCGGCTGCCGGACCTCGTCGGATGCAGCGGTGGTGAGTACGATCTCCGGGGCGTCTTCTTCCTCCCCCGGCTGGAATGGTTCACCACAGGCTCTTCAGCTTGACTCGGCGGGCAGACCGGAGGAAGCGGCGCCGAAGTAAGGGGAACGGCGTCGGAAGCTGCCAGTACCGGTTTTATAGCAAGGCAGCTCCTAAGCCAGTCCGCCCCGTCCTCTTGGCCGGCCCTCGTCAGGATCTGCTGCAACAGGCTCTCCATTCTTCTCCAGGTATCTTCTGTTTCTTCAGGTAACCGATGAGTGAAGTAAAATCATAAATACAGGGCTTTTTATAATCCAGAAAAAGACCGCCAAACCACAATCCACCAATGAGAAACCGTTATTTCCAGCGCCAAACAGCTGGAAATAACCAGTTTAAACCGCTCGTGGCATAGTTACCACAGCTAACTTCTTATTAAAATTTACCTCATAAAACACCACAGATAGCCAATCAGCTTTTATTCAGGGCCTGTGTGTCCATGAGACCCCCCCCTATAATTCTTTATTATGGACGGGGGAGGGCTGACATTATATGAGGTCATTATACAGTATTGAACACTATAAGGCGCTCATTGTACTGTATGAAGCACTATATGGGGCTCCTTATACTGTATGGAGCATTATATGGTGCCTTTATACCGTATGGATCACTATATGGAGTAATATATGGGGCCCATTATACTAAATGGAGCAATATATAGAGCCCATTATATTGTATGGAAGATTATGTGATGCCCATAATACTGTATGGACCATTATGTGGTGCCAATAAAACTGTATGAAGCACTATGTGGTGCTCATAATGCTGTATACTGAGGACTATATAGGAGGAAATTAACTTTTGTAAAGGGTACACTGCTGAGGATAGTTTCTACCGGTAGCATACATTTATCAATATTCCACTTACCTCTAATACTACAGGTACTGAAACCTGTGGAGCCTCATTCACCTGAATCCAGTCTGCTATGTGTATTGTAGAAATTACAATAGATATCACTCATGTAATGCAAGAAGTAAGTGAAATCTTTCTATGTATCTGTGCATCATGAATAGTGGTATGTGTTAAAGGGGCCCAATGAGATTTTTTTTGCCCAGGGCTCACGAAAACCTGGAGTTGGCCCTGTGTCTGTGCATGTGTGTATGTATATTTGTCTGTGTGTCATGATCCATTTTTGGATTTGTGGCAGACCTGGTTCCATGGAGTTAAACCCTTATTCCTTTTGGATTATTGGGGGTTAATGTCATTTTTTTCCTGCTGGCAAGCTGGTGTAATTGCATTGCTGCTGGGTCAGCCGATGTGGGTGGTGACCACTCTCACCCTCCTTTAATAGGTCACCTGATGCATCAGCTGTCGGTGTTAGCGCAATCTGCAGTGACCAAGCTGGAGTATGGAGCTCTCTGGGTACAGTAGTGCTGCTGCTGAGATTGCTGATCTGGTGCCTTTCTTCTGCTGTGCGGTGCTTTGCAGCAGAGAAAGCGGTGTGAAATTTTTGTTACCTTGTCCCTTTGGTGTTTGTCACTTTCCCCTGTGTTTATTATCTGCAGTGGTGTGGCTAGTGCCCGTTACAGGGCAGTGGACTAGCCAGGGCAGAGTTAGGTGACAGTTAGGGATGAGGAATCCTGACTGCGGTGGGGGAAGGACCCACATAGGGCATTAAAGGAGTGCAGTGTCAGGCTCAGGTTCGAGCTCAGGTTGTGACCATTCCCTATGGGTAGGGACTTCCTGTCACCTATACCCAGGGGCGGATTATCAGAGGGTCAATATGGGCGGTAGCCCAGGGCCCAGTGGTCTGGGGGGGCCCTGGGCTACCGCAGATTAAGCCTCTGATAATCCTCTGTGACTGCCCACCGGGCGGCGTTCGTGTGCCCCCGGACCCGGTGGGCAGAGAGAGGGGGCCCGCATTGGGCCCCTTCTCATCTGCTCACCGGGCCCCTTCCGACGCTGCGGCGGTTTCCTATTGATGTGCGGGCGCGCGCCCGCACATCAATAGTTAACAGCCGCCAGCCAATTGGAGGCTGGCGGCTGATGTCGGCCGCAGCGCACACGTCGCCAGCGTCTGACGTCATTGTCAGTCGCCGGCGAGTGTGCGCTGCTGCAGGGAGCTCACCGCCTGGAGCGCGGACAGGTGAGGAGACTGCTTGTATTTTTTTTTTTTCTTTTTTTTTTGGATCAGTTACCGGTGGACACACTGGGGGGCAATGCTGGAGGACACACTGAGGGGCAATGCTGGAGACACTGGGGCAGATTGGAGGACACACTGGGGGCAATGCTGGAGACAGGGCAGATTGGACGACACACTGGGGGGCAATGCTGGAGACACTGGGGCAGATTGGAGGACACACTAAGGGCAATGCTGGAGACACTGGGGCAGATTGGAGGACACACTGGGGGCAATGCTGGAGACAGTGAGGCAGATTGGAGGACACACTGGGGCAATGCTGGAGACAGTGGAGCAGATTGGAGGACACTGGGGGGGGGCAATGCTGGAGGACACAGTGGGGCAGATTGCTGGAGACAGTGGGGCAGATTGCTGGAGACAGTGGGGCAGATTGCTGGAGACAGTGAGGCAGATTGGAGGACACACTGGGGGGGCAATGCTGGAGACACTGGGGCAGATTGGAGGACACTGGGGGCAATGCTGGAGACAGTGGGGCAGACTGGAGGACACACTGGGGGGCAATGCTGGAGACACTGGGGCAGATTGGAGGACACACTGGGGGCAATGCTGGAGACAGTGGGGCAATGCTGGAGACAGTGGGGCAGATTGCTGGAGGACACACTGGGGGCAATGCTGGAGGACACACTGGGGGCAATGCTGGAGACAGTGGGGCAGATTGCTGGAGACAGTGGGGCAGATTGCTGGAGACAGTGGGGCAGAATGCTGGAGACAGTGAGGCAGATTGGAGGACACACTGGGGGGGCAATGCTGGAGACACTGGGGCAGATTGGAGGACACTGGGGGCAATGCTGGAGACAGTGGGGCAGACTGGAGGACACACTGGGGGGCAATGCTGGAGACACTGGGGCAGATTGGAGGACACACTGGGGGCAATGCTGGAGACAGTGGGGCAATGCTGGAGACAGTGGGGCAGATTGCTGGATGACACACTGGGGGGCAATGCTGGAGGACACACTGGGGGCAATGCTGGAGACAGTGGGGCAGATTGCTGGAGACAGTGGGGCAGATTGCTGGAGACAGTGGGGCAAATTGCTGGAGACAGTGGGGCAGAATGCTGGAGACAGTGAGGCAGATTGGAGGACACACTGGGGGGGCAATGCTGGAGACACTGGGGAAGATTGGAGGACACACTGGGGGCAATGCTGGAGACAGTGGGGCAGACTGGAGGACACACTGGGGGGCAATGCTGGAGACACTGGGGCAGATTGGAGGACACTGGGGGCAATGCTGGAGACAGTGGGGCAGATTGCTGGAGACAGTGGGGCAGATTGCTGGAGACAGTGGGGCAGATTGCTGGAGGACACACTGGGGGCAGATTGCTAGAGGACACACTGGGGGCAGATTGCTGGAGACACTGGGGGCAGATTGCTGGAGACACTAGGGCAGATTGCTGGAGACACTGGGGCAGATTGCTGGAGACACTGGGGCAGATGATTGCTGGACACACTGGGGCAATGCTGGATAGACTGGGGCAGATGATTGCTGGACACACTGGGGCAATGCTGGAGACACTGGGCCAGATTGCTGGACACACTGGTGGTAATATGCTGGACACACTGGGGCAGATTGCTGGACACACTGTCTGGGGGCAATATGCTAGACATACTGGGGCAGATTGCTGGACACACTGGGGGTAATATGCTGGACACACTGGGGGTAATATGCTGGACACACTGGGGGCAGGACTGGAGGCATGGGCAGAATGTAGACACGGGGCATGATTGGAGACATGGGGCAGGATTGGATCATGGGGCAGGATGGATACGATGGAGACAGATGGGGCAGGATGGGGAGATCATATGGTGTAGAATGGATACTCATGAGTGCAGGATGGGAGAACATATGGCTGGAGCCAGGAATGAGACACACGTGGCCAGGGTGGGGAATATTATTACCATAGGGGCTAATTAAGGGATATTATTACTGCAGTGATGTATTTATTTTATTTTTTGAGTATACTGTTTTAAATGGGGGGGCGGTCCTGTTATTGTGCAGAGTGACACTATATCGCCTTTTTATCTTCATGTGGTGTAATGTAGAAGTTGTGAAAAATTAAGTAATGTGTTCTGCAAGTGGAGCTCGAGATAACTGTGTTATTTCCTGCAGAAACGAGTCCTGGCTGGAAGAAATGATGGCAGTCTGTGCTGGATGAAAGATGAAGGAGTTCACCTAGAGACATCACTGGTGAGTCAGTGTTACCTATACACTGACACTATACACTGTATACTATATACAAAGGTCCTGTGTACAATGTCACCAGTGATCACTGTATTACCTCTACACAGACACTGCATACTAAGTACAGATCTCCTGTGAATACTGGCACTTATGGTGATAGTATTGTGTTTTTTGTTTTTTTTATTACTGATCAATATTGTGGTACTCAGTCACTATGTGGTGGTAATATGTGGTCTGGAAATGGTGTTGTGGTATTTGTCCCTTGTATGTGCTATTTGGTCACCAAGTGGTAATTTGTGGTCTTGACATGGTGCGGTGGTATTTGTTCCTTGTATGTGATATTATTCGATCACTGTGGTTGTAATTTGTGGTCTGGTCACGGTGCGGTGGTATTTGTTCCTTGTATGTGATATTATTGGTCAAGATATACCTAAATTGTATTGCAGATTTTAACAAATATTTAATAGGTTACAGTAGAGTAGGGCCCGGCCATTTTTCTGGAATAATCTGGTTCGGGTATATCATGACCCCCGTCTCATGACCCCCGTCTCATGACCCCCGTCTCATGACCCCCGTCTCATGACCCCCGTCACATGACCCCGTCACATGACCGGGGGGGCCCACAGTGTGTGAACAGCCCGGGGCCCTGGCTACCCTTAATCCACCCCTGCCTATACCATCCCTGTTGTATGTCTATTGTGATATTGGCTGACTGACCATTCGTTGGGTTGAGTCACACTGTGATAGTCACCGCGTGACAGTGTGTGTGTTTGTGTGGCTGGGGCCCCATGTAGTCCAAAAGGCAGGACAACATAGTACAGACCCTCTGGTGTTATGAAGGCGGTCTTTTCCTTTGCCGACTCTGTAAGAGGCACCTACCAATAACCCTTGGTCAGATCGAGCGTGAAGTACTGGGCCTGACCCAGGCGCTTGATCAGCTCGTGCACCCTGGTGGGCATTGGGTAAAGGTCGGACTTTGACACTTCATTTAATTTACGGAAGTCATTACAGAATCGTAATGACCAGTCCAGCTTCGGGAGTACCACAATTGGGCTAGCTCAGTCACTCCTGGATTCCTCAGTTACTCCCAGCTGAAGTATTTGTTTCACCTCACTCACGATGGCTTGTCTCCGGGCCTCAGGCACACTGTACAGTTTCATTCATACCGTCACGTGTGGATCGGTGACAATGTCATGCTGAATGACAGAGGTAGAACCGGGTAAACCCCAGAATACATTAGTATTCCCTTGTACCAATTTCCGCACCTCTCACAGCTGCTCTTTTGAGAGGGTGTCTCCTATCTTTACCTCTCCCTCGGCCTTTGTCCAGGAATATATCAGAGGGTCCCCAAATGATTTGTCGGGAGTCGCCTCCATAAGCATACACTCCTAGTCCTTCCACGCTTTCAACAAATAACTCAAAGGGTGAAAATCCCGTGGAAGCCTGTGGTACCTCCCGAATGGCGAACATCAAGTAGGGCAACAACATGTCCCAATCCCTTCCATCCTTGGAGACTACTTTCTTTAACATGGATTTGAAGGTTTTGTTAAAGCGCTCGACTAACCCGTCGGTCTGGGGGTGACACACAGACGTGCGCAACTGTTTTATTTTTAGAAGCTTGCACAGTTCCTTTGTCATAAAGAATATTAGCAAACAACTCCCTAACGATAAGTTTAGCTGAGGTGTGCCAAAGCAGAATGGCCTCTGGGTGGCCCCTGGTGGCGTAATCTATGACCACCAATATGTGTTGGTGGCCCCAGGCAGATTTTGTATCGGCCCCACTAGATCCATCACAATCCGCTCAAAAGGTACCTCTATGTTGGGCAAAAGTACCAATGGACTCCGGTAGTTCGCAGTAGGTGAGGTCAGTTGGCACTGTGGACACGTGTCACAGTACCTATGTACCTCCGCGTAGACCCCAGGCCAATAAAACACTGCACAACGGTAGGATTGAGGCACTATCAGTTGTTCTACCACTTCATCCTGGATTTCGTCAACTCTATAGAATAGGTCTTGGTTGATAGCCATGCGGGGAAAAAACATTTCTGCACCCGGTTGCTGAGCCATTGCATTAACCTCTATCACCCTTTCTTTTGCCCGAGCAAGGGTGGAATCCTGAGCTGTCCCGAACTTATCAGGGGACACTATCAGCTTGGGGATCGGTGGGGTCTCCTCAACCTCTCCTGTCAATACCTCTAGGGGAAACCTATCTGGGCTACACTCTATCCCTATGTTAGCAACCCCTACGGCAGGTATCCCTGACTTGGGTTCTTCAGGTTCCAGTCCTGGAATATCAATTACCTTGGGAGGGTTAATCATGGTCTCCCACAGGGACCAGAACAGGGGTAAGTCTCTTCCCAATATAGTGCCATACAGAAGAGTCTTTAACACTCCCACCACATGCCTTATCTCTCCACATAGGTTGGAAAACGTAACCTCCGTGGTTGGTACTTTCGGATTTCCCAATGTATGCATACCACCCCCACCTTCTGTCCATTTAGGTTGTCCCCAGAAACAATGGACCCATGTAACAGAGTCACTAAGCCCCCCGAGTCCTAGAAAGCATCCATCTGGTACCTGTTAACGAGTACCCTGCACAGCTGGGGTTCGGTACCGGTTGTGCCTGTAGTGGCGGTGCAGACTGGCTGGGCATATATAGACACCCAGCTAGTATACCCACAGTCCATGAGTTCAGCTATTAGTGGGCAGTTGGTAGCCACATATCCAAGGCCCTGGCACCGCCAACACTTGATAGCTGCGGCACAACTGGACCTTGGTGCCAACTTAGGGGTCACAGGTCTGCTGTCATTCTCCCTTCGTGATACCCCCTCTGTACAGGCTCAGTTCTAATTGGCCCCAGTAGAGGGACGTGGATTTTTCCCAGGCCCCTGGGTTGGTGGGGTCGATGTGACAGCCGTAATGGAGCCATGTCCCGTATAAAGTCCTGAGTGACAGTGTACTGCTCAATCAGTCCCACCACCTGGTCCAGAGAGCCCGGGTCCCCTTGCCCCACCCAATGCTGTATGGCTGCTGGTAGAGCTCTCACCAGCCGATCGACTACCACCCTCTCCACCATCTGGGCCAGAGTCAATGTCTCAAGTTGGAGCCACCTTTTCACAAGCTGCAGCAAGTCATAAACCCCGAGACCGGGCCGGCAGGGCTTCCACAAAAGTCCATGAAAACATCCATTGGGCTCTCACATAGGTATTAACCCCCAGTCGGGCAAGGATCTCACCTCTTAGCTTGGCTTAGTCCTGGGTGTCCTCCTGACTGAGGTCAAAGTAGGCCTTTAGCGCATCACGCCTCAGGAACGGAGCCACTACTTAGGTCCACTGGGACATTTGGCAGGTTCTCCTGCTCTGCCATGAGAAAAGCTTCCATGTCGTCTTCTGGACTCAGTTTCCTCAAAGCAGAGCAGACCTTGTCTCGGGCCTCGCGATGTTCCGGGGTGGGTGCTGGAGGTACCTCACGCATGACTGCAATTTGCTGCAGCAACAGGTTATCAGTCTGTTGCTGTTGTTGCTGCATGAGGACCAACTGACTCAGGATTTCCTCCATTTTTTCCACAGGCCCGAGTTGAAGTGTGGCAGGCCTAATGACAGATATGCAGCTGGCATTGAGGTATGCCTTAATTCACACTGCCTGCATTCTCTACCAACTGCAGTGCAGCGGGGTTGGTGCAGTATGACAGACATTGACCACAGGAAAAGTTCACAGCAAACGTGTTTTAATGTCCACACTGGCACAACATACAACATACGGCATCTTCCGGATTGCAGACGGGAAACAAACCAGTCCATGTGAGTCCGGTTGCTGAGGGCGACGGCACCACTGTATCAAGCTGCTGGGTGTAAGGAGTTCGCTCTGCTGAGCTTCTGCAGAGCTGACTGCTCTGCAAGTTGCAAACTCCAAACTGGCACACCCAAACCCTTGCTGCAGGGGTTTTAAACTGGAATCTGATCTGTGGCCATGGGCCACTTGCAAGACCCGGCCTGGAGGAACAGACCTCCCTGCTACCTTCCTGTAGTCTGTTTCAAAAGTAAAAGCCCATAACAGTTTTCCTGAACAATGCCTTGGCCAAATAGCTTGACCAGGTCCATGACTACTTTTATCTTGCTTTGTGACTCACAGGCATCCTGCTGTGACCACAAGGCTCTCCAGCGGGTAAAATAGTCTCTGTCTGCATCCTTGGAGATACATATCGACCCTCGTATATGATCCCCCTCCCTGATATATATATATACCGTATTTTCCGGCGTATAAGATGACTTTTTAACCCCTGAAAATCTTCTTAAAAGTCGGGGGTCGTCTTATACGCCGGGTGTCGTCTTGTACGCCGGGTGCAGACACCAATGTGTATATGGTGGGTAGGGGGAGTGGTCTCGATGACGAAGAGGGGGCGTCTCACAGGAAAGTGTGAGTGGAGTATCCCCCATTACCTCATTGTAGCTGCAGCGTGGGGTCTCTGTGCTGGGAGTGGCGGCGGCTGCTCCTCTTTGTGCCGCGTGGGTGCTGTGCTGTGGGGCGGCAGCGTATCTTAGTGCATTGTGGTTGTAGCCCCAGAGTTTACATTGTCACACTGGGAAATGGCACCAATATTTGTCCCACAATTTTTGCAAAATGTAGAAATACCCCATATGTGGCTATACAGTACTTCTTAGCCATACGGCAAGACTCGGAAGGGACGAGCCGCTATTTGCCTCCTGGAGTGCAGATTTTCCTAGAATAGTTTGCAGACTCCTTATATAGAGCCCCCTAAGTGCTAGAAGAGCATAGTATATATACTAAGAGAAATAAACTTGATATATTTCAAAATATATGGCAGCCATGGATGGAATGGAATTAGATTTGTTGAGAAAATGCATAATGTTATAGATGATGTTCATACTATACAATTGTATTTGGCTTGGGGAAGGAATATTGGATGGGAATTGAGGAAGGCATTAAGGGGGTCTCGGGGGAAGGGGGGGGGTAGTTTTATTCATAAAATATATGATATGTGAATGATAGCTTGATGTCATATGTTATAATTGTTTTCCTTAATAAAAATTTATCTGATTAAAAAAAAAGTGCTAGAAGAGCACTCAAGTGACCCCATTTTGGAAAATATACCACTTTGGGAATTTATCTATTGGTGTGACGATCTTAACTGCATGGGTGAGTGGATGTTGCTAAGTGAAAATTGCAAACTGCCGTTGTAGTGTCCAATACTCTGTATAGACCAGTATGTGGTAGTCACCAGTTTGTTGTAGCGCCCAGCTCCTGCTTTTGGAAACACACACCCATAAATTAGGCAGGCTCTCTTCGCTACAGAAATGCCAAAAATGTACATGCTAAATGTGGTTTACACACACCAAGGCTCAGAAGGGAGGGGACATTTGGATCTGGGAGTGGAGAATTTGCTGGATTTCTTTTGCGGAGGGGGGGGGGGGGGGAGGAGGGGATGGAGATATAGTGTTTTTCCAGAGCTTTTGTGCTACCAGCAACGTGGAAGCCCCCTATATTTCCATTGACAGATGATGGACCTGAGTGGAGACTTACTTTTTTTGTAGATTGATTTGAAGCTTTTGTTGGGAACATTTTACATAACATTTGGGATCACCCTATAGTGAGGCAGCAGAGTTGCTCTGAAACCCATCTGGCATCTGTTCAGAGGCGTCCTTTTTAGAAATAAACAAAACTGTGGCTGACCGTGCTTTAATGCATGCCTAAAAAGACGGACACCGCCAGATAAAAGGCATGACGGTATCCACTATGTCTCTATCTCCCTCATTATAGAGAATATTCCACTGGAGGTTCCGTCTGAATCACATATTTCGGAGATTTACACAGAAACCACGGTGTAAGTGCTCAGCACAAAACACAAGATAAATGTGGGCCGAGCCTTACTGCTATCTTTGGGAGACAGAATGAAAAAAATCAGTAGTAGGCCAAGAATTTGTTTTTACTTATTTTTACTTTATTCCTCGTGTGGTATAAGTGATTAGACAACTTTATTCTTTGGGTCGGTGATATCAGATTTATATCGGGTTTTTATGTTTGGCAGCTGCCACACACTAAAAGATGCTTTTTATTGCGAAAACTAGTTTTTGCATCACCACATTTTGATAGCTATAATTTTTCCAGATTTCGGCCGACAGAGTCATGCGAGATCTTGTTTTTCTGCGGGACGAGTTGATGTTTTTATTGATACCATTTTCAGTCACATGACACTTTTTGATCGCTGTCTATTTTGATTTTTGTGAGGCAAAATGAACAAAAATTAGCAATTCAGGAATTTTTTGGGGGGGCTTTTTTATGCCGTTCTATCTATGGTAAAATTGAAAAGGGGGCTTTATTCTTCGGGTCAGTACTAGTGATGAGCAAGTATACTCGTTACTTGGGTTTCCCAGAGGATGCTCGGCTGGTCTCTGAGTATTTTGCAGTGCTCGGAGACTTCGTTTTCGTCGCCACAGCTGCATGATTTGCGGCTGCTAGACAGGCTGAATACATGTGAGGAATGCCTGTTTGTTAGGCAATCCTCTCATGTATTCAGTCTGTCTAGCAGCCGCAAATCATGCAGCTGCGGAAACAAAAATGAAGTCTCCAAGCACTACAAAATACTCTGAGACCACCAGAGCATGCTCTGGGAAACCCGAGCAACGAGTATACCCGCTCATCACTAGTCAGTGCAATTGCAGCGATGCCACATTTATATTGTTTTTTCAGGTTTTGGTGCTTTTACACAATAAAAACGATGTTTTATGTAGTGATTATTTACATTCGACATTTTATTCCACTTTTTCTTTGACAGCATGATGTAAAGAATTTTTTGCCTCTTTTTTATGTAGTTCACTGAAGGAGTTAACTAGTGGGACAGTTTTTTTTACGTCGGGTCATTGTGGATGCGGCGGTGTCAAATGTGTGTACTTTTCTTGATTATTCTTTTCATAAAAATATTCATTTACATGTATAATATATTGTTATTTTTGTATTATTATTTTGTGATTTTATTTTATTTTTTTTTACATATTTTTACTCGGTCTCTCTATGGAACTTTCACTTTTTAACTCTGCTCTTGATCACTTAAAAAGCAAAGCAATGCACGAGCATTCTTATGAGTGTAAGAAGCTTTCTAGCTCTGGTGACCTGGGTGTTGTCATGATGACATCGAGTCACCATAGCAACGATCAACCCCTCGCGATTGTGTCGCAGGGTGCCAAACGGAGGGAAAAGGGGGCTCCATCCTTCTGATTACCTTCTAAATGCTGCGATTGACATCACAGCTTTTAGCAGGCGAAACTGCCGAGAGCAGTGAGTGCCAGGTGTCAACTGTCAGAATCAGCTGACACCTGGCAGTGATTGCCTGTGCATATTGCCCAGTCACGTAGTATATTGCCCAGCCACGTAGTATATTGCCCAGCCACATAGTATATTGCACAGCCCACGTAGTATATTGCCCAGCCACGTAGTATATTGCCCAACCACGTAGTATATTGCCCAGCCACGTAGTATATTGCCCAGCCACGTAGTAAATTGCCCAGTCACGTAGTATATTGTCCAGCCACGTAGTATATTGCCCAGCCACGTAGTATATTGCCCAGCCACGTGGTATATTGCCCAACCACGTAGTATATTGCCCAGTGACGCAGTATATTGCCCAGTCACGTAGCATATTGCCCAGCGAAGTAGTATATTGCCCAGGCATGTAATATATTGCCCAGTGATGTAGTATACAGCACAGAGCCACATAGTATATTGCACAGTGACATAGTATATAGCACAGAGCCACATAGTATATTGCCCAGCCATGTATGTCACAGGTTAAAAAGTAAACATATGCTCACCTTCCGAGGGCCCCTTGTAGTTCGGTCACATGACTGTGACGTCATGGCAGGTCCTTCTCGTGCAGGCGCGCAGGACCTGTGATGACGTCGGGGTCACATGACCGTGATGTCATGGCAGGTCCTTTTCGTGCAGGCGCGCAGGACCTGTGATGAAGTCGCAGTCACATGACCGTGACGTCATGGCAGGTCAGTCTCACGCAGGACCTGTGATGACGTCGCGGTCACATGACCGTGACGTCATGGCAGGTCCTTATCGCGCAGGGCCTGTGATGACATCGCGGTCACATGACCATGATGTCATGGCAGGTCCTTCTCGTGCAGGCGCGCAGAACCTGTGATGACGTCGCGGTCGGATGACCGTGACGTCATGGCAGGTCCTTCTCGCGCAGGGCCTGTGATGACGTCGCGGTCACATGACCGTGACGTCATGGCAAGTCCTTCTCCCATACCATCGTTGGCACCGGAACCTGCCGCTTGCATGGAGCGGTCACCGGAGCGTCGCGAAAGGTGAGTATATAATGATTTTTTATTTTTTTTAATCATTTTTAACATTAGATGTTTTTACTATTGACACTGCATAGGCAGCATCAATAGTAAAAACTTGGTCACACTGGGTTAATAGCGGCGGTAACGGAGTGAGTTACCCGCGGCATAAAGCGGTCCGTTACCGCTGGCATTAACCCTGTGTGAGTGGTGACTGCGGGGAGTATGGAGCGGGCGCCGGGCGCTGACTGCAGGGGAGAGACTAATCGGACTGTGGCCGTCGCTGATTGGTCGCGGCAGCCATGACAGGCAGCTGGCGAGACCAATCAGCGACTTGGATTCCATGACAGACAGAGGCCGCGACCAATGAATATCTACGACAGACAGAAGGACAGACAGAAAGACGGAAGTGACCCTTAGACAATTATATAGTAGATATGCATGTGCCAATTTTTAGTTATTTTATCCTATACATTTAATTTATGCCTATATTTTTCTCCCTTCACTTCCCCAACTTAGTCAACTTAGTGGTGCATCCAGGCCCAGCGTCAGAACCTGAGCAAGTGCCGGGGCCCTGAGCAGTCAGAGCCCACAGACTCTTTCGCTTGGGGCCCACGAAAACCTGGATCCGGCCCTGGATGCACCACACACAAAACGAATTACAAATATATTTAAATACAGCTTGCAATGTAACAAAATAAGTAAAAAGCCAAGGGGGTGAACACTTTCTCAAGCCACTGTATATGGGAATTTATAAAATGTTAACCAGAAAGCGATAGCTTGTTTATAAACACAACTGAAGAATCCTGGACCATATTGTCCTGGTCACTTGTCCTTCTTGCTTGCACTTGCTGATGATGTCTGACCAGCAGTATAGACTCAAGTGCTTATTTCCTGTAGTGTATAGGCAATCACAACAAGCGGCACGACTGAGTTATTAAGCCTAAAAATACCATTTGCAAAAGAAAGCTAGCAGCTTTTGTGACAGGAATGTCAAAACTCATCATTTACTTATTGAGCCTAAAAAATGTGGTGTCACAACTGAGCTTCACACATCATCTGCCTCCAAGAATACATTGCTACTGGGAGATGGCAGGTGCCAATACACCCAATAAAACCTGATGTTTTTCTTGGTGTCAGCCTATATCTATTATGACATGATTTGTTAGTAATCAGGTGAAAGAGGAATATAATATTAGCATATCTCATGAATATTCATGGACTGATTAGCTTTCCATTGACCCTTGTAAGTTTACATGTGCACAGAAGTAGAGTCCTTGAAACACTTAAGGTTGAAATACAAATAAATTACGCTAGAGCAATTTAGAATCTTAATTCAGAAGTAACAGATTTTAGAATTGTACCAGAAGGATAGAAACCCTCCATCTAACTATAGATATTCGACTTTCCCCACCACTGTACGTCGCTATGCTGAACACGCTTTCCAGAAGCCAGGTCATCACTAATAATGAATAGTTATTTTAGGACTCAATTGGCCAATTAACCTTTATCCCTGTACATTTCTATGTTTCCAAGTAATAGAAGTATTACACCAGTTTGTGTCACCTTTTATATAGCATGTGCGCAAATAATGTTAATTAGGATTTACATATTTAATTCCTAATTGTCTATTAGGAAAGGCGACATTTTCAAGTAACTGTGGCTAAGTAGTCACTATGCCAACAACTATCCCGGATTCTATCAGAGAGATCTAGGGCATTTTATGCGTAATCCTGAAATGGTTTATCAATCTGATTCTGAAATTATTTGATTTTTTATACAATCCCATTACATATTAACTTGAAAACAGACTTTGCTATTTTATCTTTTCTTGCTGTTTGAGGCTTAACTCTATGATTGATAGCTACAGATGTTCACTTGCATTACCTTTTTCCCTTACGGTGTTTTTTTCTTGCAGTCGCACATTGGAGCTGCATTTACCATATAGTTGACATATTATCTGCTGTCAGCCTGTCATGATGTCCCCATCGTAGATTTGGAGATGACTGCCTTAGCATTATGCTGCTGCTGGAAAGCCTACTATTTCATACAATTCTTACATGTTTGTCACCAGAATAAAACACTACAAATTATTTTGGTTTTCTTGTAGTCATTTACTTAAAACTTCATATACCGTACCTGGTTGTATTCTATGGCGTCCAATTGTACTTCCAAACACAAGATGCTTCATGCAGCATCAGGCAGAAAAACAATCGTATGAAGGCTACACTGAATTCCATCCTACAGAGCTTTTCTCCTTCTTCTAGAAAATTACTCCTCAATATAATGCCATACGGAAACATCTTGATTCAAAACCCATAAATGCTGTATACTAAAGTCCCTCATACTTACTAGACTATTGTCACATGCCAGTATCGACAGGTTTGGCCAACACTCTGTGAAAGGAAGTGACGGCCAACTGATGATTGGGTGGGGGAATGTTGATGGGACATGTCTAATTTCAGACTGCCGATCACTTTGGTCTCTCTGAGATAAGCTGCCAGCAGAGTAATCTGGTGGTCACTTTCTCATTACGGGAGCCTGCTCGGCAGAGCGCTCCTGAGAATGAGAGCGATGGCTGAGATGAGAGTGAACTGGACAATCCACGAAAGCACTGTTCGGCTGAAAGCCATCAAGTGGTGTATAGGGACTTTAGCTTTCTTAATTTTTTGGGTACTTTCTTAAAGAACGGTCAAGTTTTCTTTTCTACTATAATGTCACCCTCACCTGATTACTTAGCAGAGTACACTTCACTTATACATAGGCTACTTTTTTCAGTTCAGCCTGTGGTTTTCTTCCCTTCAGAGCCCATCTTTATTATTAACTTTCATCCTGCATGTTTTCCAACGCTCTGATCTCTTGATGCATCAGCACAGCATCACATGGCTAGTTAATACTATCTCCATGTGCCGAGGACACTATGATTATCCTTCTCTCTATGTTCTCTTTAGCTGAATGGTCACCTCCTAAATTGCATGACTGTATAAGAACTGTAAAGTCATCATCATTAACTGTGATAACTTAAGTACCGTTGACCCCTGTGGAGAAGGTGTGGGATACAATCCATGCAACTTCACCATACAAGAATGGCCACAGAGATTATTTATATGTTATGCTTACTTATATAGGGCCAGAAAATTCTGCAGCATTCTGCAGAAATTGACATCACTTTGGCACCACTGTCCCCAATGGGGTTCAAAATCTAAATTCTCTATCATTATCTCTTTGCAGTGTGGGAGGAAAACAGAGAACCCAGAGTAAACCCACACAAACATAGAGAACAAACTCCTTGCAAATGTTGTCTTTGGTGGGATTTGAACCCAAGATACCAGACCAGCAATGCAACAGTGCTAATCACTGTGCCACCATGCTGCCCAATAACCCAATTTTTTAAATTTTTTTTTTATAGTGGGCTTATATAAAACCCTTTTTGCGAAAAGCATCATTGCAAGTTTTTTATGGAGCATGCAACATCACGGTCATCTCCATTCGAGACCAATATAAATCACTTAACAAACATGACATACCACACAGGCCTCAATGTATGTAACGTTACTTCTATTTAATAGGAGACCCTTTATCTGCCCTTTTTTAGCCCAGCTTCTTCAGTGTTCAGACTTAAATGCTAGCTGATAAAATCACTTGATCCTAAATATGAAGTATTTTTCTGCATAAATCTTCATGTAAATTTAATACGCATTGCCTTTTATCTTATAAATACAGATAAAAAAAACTATTAAAATAGAAAAAAAATGTTTTCTAGTGAAATATGCAAATGTGGAGAAAACATGCCCTTAATTAAATGAAGAATTCTTGTCACTTGAATTCCCTTTGAAGTGTAAATTTACTATATAAATTATGCTTGGTGACTAATACAAAATTATATATTTTCCTGTTCTAAACTAATGCAACAGACTTAGTTGCTGGAAGAAATCCTCATGGCTGTAAGCTCTGACAGGCCAGTCATTTAGTGGAGAATGTACAGCACAAAGGTGGTTATTTCTACAGATTTATCTCACAGTGTACCTTCTCTTGTGACAAGAATCACAATACTTGTCAGTTGTTAAGTGGGCAGAGCTGTCCTAAGTTATATTTACACCATCATCATTCTGATCATGTAAAAATATTTGAAGCTCTTATCATGAGGAATAGTCTCCTTTTCCCACTCATGGCATATATTTAGTTTGCAGGCTTTGGAGTGTAGGTTTTAATGTTAACTATTACACTGATACACGGTATATATAGAAACTTGATTCCAGCTCACCCAGTTGCTCTATGCTCATCCACCTGGGGCTCAGACACCGGTGGGCTCCAATTTTTTCTATTCGGTATATGTCAAAACTGGTGGGGGGAAAAAACTGAAACTTGAAAGGGTAAAATAGGTTTGGGTAGGGGGTTTGTGATTCCCTTTAATAGCAATACATTAGAATGGTTTAGGTCCGCTATTTCATTAGCGAGAACTGACAGTGTACACTAAACATCGGCAAGAACAAGCTGATCCAAACAGTCCCAACTTTTACCGCCCGTGTAGCAGCATAGATATTCTCCATTGAATATAACTGAGACTTGATGTGACAGCTCTGGTGCCATAACCGGATTTGAGTGGAAAGTGGTTATATGTATATTGCCACCTACAATGATAATGGATATGGCTTAATTTGAGCGATACACTCACCCGGTGAGTGGACGGGGCAGGGTGTACACTCAGGCCCATGGCGTCAGCAGAGCAGGCCGGAGGACACAAGGAACAAGAAACACTTGGACAAACTGGAAACCACAGAACAACGAAGGCAGAAGAACCAAGGATTTTTGCAAAGATGAATCCACAATATAACAGTTTGTGATTTACTGCAACCAATGGGTTAATCCAGAAGGTGGCTAGCAGAAGGTTAAGGTGGCTGCTCATCTATCCATCCCTTATGCAGGGCTCATTTCTGTAAGTCCGGCCAGATGCCGATACAGGACTTCCATTATCAGTGGCACTTGCTTTTTCCATATTTCTGTCTGATATTTTTCATCGGTTTCGCAACTTGAGTGTGCTGCTGAGTTTACTACATACTGTGACCTATATATAAAAGGATACATATTGTTTCTACAACATATTTGGTATTTTGACCACTACACTTATTTGATGATGCTGCTATATTTATCATGATGTTTGATGTATAAGGGGTGTGCATTTTTTCGTTGCCTTTGAACGGTCTGTACCTTTGTGGTTGTTTGTATTGCATTGGGGGGCCCTACATGGTTTTAATTATGTTTTACCTTTTCCATGTGTGTTAATAAAGTTTTCCTCTTTTATGATAATATTGGTGGTGCTCATATCTTGCACTTTTTCTTCTTTGGAGGTTCATGGCTCACCACTGATATTGCACCCCTACTACTCCTAATAATGATTGGGAAGTGAGCCGTGTGTATGGTTCTCGGCCGCTCCAGAACCTCCACTTTGTTTTGCTGTAGCCATTGACAGGTCGACTTGTCCTTGTGTTTTGGATCGTTGTCATGTTAAAACGTCCAAGTACGTCCCATGTGCAGCTTCCGGGCTGATGATTGCAAATTTGCCTCCTGTATTTGCTGATAACGTGCTGCATTCATATTTCCTTCAACTTTGACCAAGCTTCCTATGCCTTTTTAGCTCACACATCCCCAAAACATCTGCGATTCACCTCCGTGCTTTACAGTAGGAATGGTGTTCCTTTCATCATAGACCATGTTGACCTCTCTCCAAATGTAACCTTTATGGTTGTTGCCAAAAAGTTCAATTTTGGTCTCATCACTCCAAATTACCTTGTTCCAAAGTTTTGAGGCTTGTCTATGTGCTGTTTTGCGTATTGTAGGCAAGATACTATGTGGCATTAGCGCAGTAATCGCTTTCTTCTGGTGACTCAACCATGCAGCCCATTTTTCTTCAAGTGCCTCCTTATTGTGCATCTTGAAACAGCCACACCGCTAGTTTTCACAGAGTCCTGTATTTGTGTTATTTGTGGGGTTTTCTTTGCATCCCGAACAATTTTCCTGGCAGTTGTGGGTGAAATTTTTGTTGGTCTCCCGGACCGTGGTTTTTTTTTACAGAGCCCCTGATTTTCCATTTGTTAATCACAGTTTGAACGCTGCTGACTGACATTATCAATTCCATGGATATCTTTTTGTATCCCTTTCCTGTTTTATATAGTTCTACTACCTTTTCCCATAGATCCGTTGACAATTCTTTTGCTTTCCCCATGACTCACAATCCAGAAACGTCAGTGGATGGATGAAAGATGCAAGAGTCTGGATCCCAGAAACTCATTCAGCTTTTATGCACACACTGATTACAAGCTAACAGGTCACAGGTGAGGATGTTACCTGTAGTAGGCATTCAAACCCATATGTGTCAACTTCTGTGCATGTTATCAGGCCAAAATCACCAGCGTATGTAAACTTTTGATCAGGGTCATTTGGATGTTTTGGGTTGTCATTGTGATTTAAAAAGAGAAAACACAGTAGTCTGACAATAAATTACTTCACCCAACCACTGACTAAGTGGAGAAAAAGTTTTGACGCTATCATTCATATTCTCTGAAAAAAGGCAAATAAAGCAAAAATTCTGCCAGGGTATGTAAACTTTTGAGCACAACTGTATAATAAGGATATGGATGAACTAGGTGCAGTGAAGAGCTACAAAGGTTATTAAGGGAATGGATATCTGCAATACCAAGACAAGCTATTAAACTTATTCAGTTTGTAAAAACAAAGGATTAGGGGCGATCTTATTACAATGCACACATATATCATGGAAACAGTACAGAGATCTTTCTATTGATCGTTTGCACTTGCGACAGGGACAAGAGGGCATCCTTTACGTCTAGAGGAAAGAAGGTTTAATTATAATCACAGACGCAGATTCTTTACTGTAAGAGCAGTGAAACAAACTCTCTGCCACATGATGCTGTAATAGTTAATTCACTAATAAAATTCAAGAGGGTTCTTGATGCCTTTCTTGATAAATATATTACAGGTTATGTGCACTAGAGTCTGTGATGTGGCGTCGATCCAGGGAACTGGCCTAATTGCTGTATGGAGTCGAGAAGGCATGTTTTCCTCCTTCCAATTGGTCAACATGTTAGGTTATAGGTTGAACTCGATGGACTTACAGTAAGTCTACCTTCAACCTTAAAGGGAATCGGTCACCCCCAAAATCGATGGTGAGGTAAGCTCACCGTCATCAGGGGCTTATCTACAGCATTCTGTAATGCTGTAGATAAGCCGCCGATGTTACCTGAAAGAGGAGAAGAAGAGGTTAGATTATACTCACCCAGGGGCGGTCCTGCTCCGATGGGTGTCTCAGGTCCGGAACAGTGCTTCCCGTCTTCATTCCATGACGTCCTCTTCGGATCTTCACGCCGCGGCTCCAGTGCAGGCGTACTTTGTCTGCCCTGTTGAGGGCAGAGTAAAGTACTGCAGTGCGCAGGCGCCGGAAAGGTCAGGAGGCGCCGGAGCGGACCTGAGACACCCATTTGACCGGAATCGCAGCGGGACCGCCCCTGGGTGAGTATAATCTAACCTCTTTTTCTCCTCTTTCAGGTTACATCGGGGGCTTATCTACAGCATTACTAATATATTGAGGCAGATTGGCACCTTGCAATAACTGTATTGGGTACTGTGTGGTTGTGTTAGTTGAGCAATATATACTCCACCGTTATAGGATGATCCTGTCAATAGGCTTGTATTGACAAATGCAAACTAGTCATTTAAGGGGTTTAGTGGGATTAAAAAAAAGTTAAAAGAGTAGGGAATGTTCTAAAATGAAGAAAGGAGCGTTAGGCTAGGTTCACATTGCGTTAGGGCAATCCGTTAAGCGCATAGCGCTAGCAGATTGCGCTAACGCAATGTTTATTTTGGGTCTGCGTTCGCCGTTCCCGCTAGTGAAAATCCCCGATCTGCGCTAGCGAGTGACGGACCTGACGCAAGCAGCGTCCGAGGTCCGTCACAAAAGAACAGCACATCGCTAGCGCGTGCCGAAAATGGCATGCGCTAGCGATGCGCTACAGGCACAAATCACATTGCTGTCAATGGGTGCGCTAACGGACCCATTGCACGGCGTTAATTGCGACATTTTCGTCGTGCAACGCAGTCCGTTAGCGTTAACCCATTAACACAATGTGAACCTAGCCTTACTTATCCATTAAATTGCACCGCCTTTCCTGTACGGCATGTAAACACTGTGGCTAGTGATTGGCAGCAGCGGTCGAGTGGATGATGTACTGGATGTCATCTCAGTTTGACCAGTGGGGACAACCAGAGTTGTGAGGGTTTGGAACACGTTTTTCCTTTATTTTAGCACATTTATTACTCTTCTGCAATCCTTCAAAACCCCCATCAAACCGTAAAATTGTCTGCAAACATTTTGATAAGCAAATGGGTGGAACAAAAGAGGATTGGCGCTCACCACTGCAGAAATACAGCAATTCATGAGTAATATTACAAGCGATTAATATTACAAGCGATTAATAACAGTAAGTTAGTTTCGTATAAATAGTTTCATTTACAAACTGACATTGCTAAACATATACAATTTTAGGTACAAAAAATATATATATTTGTGCAAATGTTGTTTATTTTCTCATTATAAAACCATCATAGATTGTCCACAACTGAAAGCTTTATATTGCTGTTCTCCGCAGCGTTGACAAGAAGTCATTAATTCTTTATGTCCTTCCATGTTTTACTGCAGGTTATATAATCCCAATTATAACAGTTGTACTTTTATTTTTAGATTTTCTCAAGGTCCAGTTCATGAGTTGTTTTTCTCCGCTGGGAAACAACACGGCTGAGCTGCAAAAATATATGCAAAGGGTTAAAAGAATTAAAATTTGTCTGAGTGACAGAATAATAATTTCACATACAGTAATAGAGCGCCAATTCTTGCCAGGAGATTTTTGTAATCATGTAAGAATGTTTCTGGATAATTGGACAAGACTACAAAGTTCTGGATCTACAAATAAAGCACAAGCAGCACAATTCTGCAATAAAACAGGATTTCCCCAGAGTGCAGCATTAGATCCTGTAGTGGCCCAGAATAGACACGTGAAGGAAGACCATCACTTCTGTATTTATTATTGAGAGACTACTGGTGAAAAACATGGTTTTGAAGTCTTGAGCTTCTTAAAGGGAACCTGTCCTCACCTTTTTATGGTAAGGCTGTACAAACATTGTCACCTAATTATACCATTCTTGTAGAGATTCAAGTCATGAGAAATCTAGCATAAAAGCCGTAAGCACACCAACCTGGAAGTGCCCTGGGGGCGTGTCAGAGTGCTTAGCTTTCCAGTTTAATGACACACCCCAGTGCAACTCTAGTCTGATTTGCATGTGAATATGTGAGAATATTTCTCATGACTGGTACAGAAAAAAACACCTTATTTTTATTGCTGGACTATTGCCTATGCCTCTACTTCCATATGTAAAGCCCAATTACGAGCCAAAAAGAGGCAAGGCATGTGTGAGCATTAAACAATGGGATAATGATACTAATACTGAGAAGCATGCTCATATTTCTCTGCCCAGTGTAGCGACTGCCACATAAGGGGTGGCCTAATAACACCGGCACTTCTTTGATAATGGAAAAAATATCAGCAATTGTTAATTAAGGAAGGATGTGACTCTGAAGCCCCTGTGTTCATGAATACCCATATTTTGAACACTAAAACAGCTAAGAAATCTTTTTTTATATTTTATTGTTTGCAATATATATAGATATATATATACATATTTTTTTTTTATCTTGTTTGGAGCAGCACCACATAAACACCCAATATGTTTTCAGATCTTATCGGATATGCCATAATTAGAAAAAAATCATAGTATCCAAAAGGTAATCCCAGGTCGTACCAGATGCAGAGAGATACTACAAAGATGCTGGACTTCACACTTACTGACTACAATGTAGAGCTTTTTCCCAATGTGACACAGTGACCAGGACCAGAGGGTGACCAAGAAGTTGCCCCATAACAATTATGACTAAACCATCCAGTACTAAAATGCAACAATTCGCAAGGAAGATTAGAATATTGAGGAAAATATATGGCTGGTTGCCTTGGCCACTATTATTACTGTGCATTGGTTTCGTGACCGCCAATGTGTCAAAACTAAAGAGCGTTAATGAAGACTTCTCTTCTCTTTACACTAACTGAACACATCGGCTCCTAATTCATTCAATTTCAGTGAGACTTAAGGAAAAATAACACTGTCACAGTGAACCATGCTGACTATGACAAATCGTCTCACTTGATCACACCTGAATGTATCTGGTTCTTCAATTTAACATATGTCAGAAGACCAAACGTACATTCAAATAACTGGACCAAAATGTACACTTACATTTTAGATTCTGACACTTTACTTTTACATGATCGGTAGGGAAAAGACGCTGAGCTGTTAGTTTTATGGTACCATATTAATATTTATGTCAGGTTTGATTTTAAGTGTAATTCTGAGCAAAAATCTCTATTTGCAGACGTCTGGGTGACTCATCACAACTCGGAGGAAAGGTTCAGGCAACAGCTTTACCAACGTGCAGTATAGGGCTTTGACATGTGAAAGTTTCGGGGCAGAGCTTTGTTAGAAGCGGAATTTGCTACTTCAGCTCACAACACAGAGCACGCATTGATTACATTGGCCTTCATTAGGAGCTTGATACTAGGTGGAAGAAATGCTCATCTGAAGACATACGGTACATTACAAGATTTCTTCTCATTTGGGGATACCTGTTTGGAAGCCTCTACTGCTCGTTCCTCTGCTTGGTCCAGGCGTTTCTGAAGCCTCATGCTTTTCTCCTGTAAATCCGCTACCACACTTTCAAACTAATTAACAAAAAGAGGAGTTAGTTGAAAGTATTGGAGGTTTTTCATTCTGAAGAAAAAAGTTTTATAGTTGAAGAAATGTACCCAACTCAAAATATGTCTTCCTTAATGTATGGAAATTATGTAATGTACAGATAAGAACTGTGGAAAATATAGAAAGTCAGGAATGGAGACTATATCAAGAAAGAAATATATCTATCTACACTGACAGTAAAGTGGAGCCATGTTAAATGACTAGAATGGCTACAATTACACATCTATGTAACAAAAACTGCGACATTGAGGAGTCAGCGTGCTGTAAAGTTCACAGCAATACGAGCAAATGCTGGTTTGTTCAACTTTGCCACACAATGGGGGTTGAGGATAAAAAACTGCAGCACCCAACGGCTATGTACTTGAAGGGGTTGTTCCCTTTCAGATAAGTTTCACCTCTAACGGCAATTTGTAAAAATAATTAACAAATCACACTGTTCTCACCTTTCCCTGTTTCACTGGCGAGTCTCTGCCGCTGCTTCCAGTTTCTGGCATTGGTTACGGCACGGATGTCACTGTTGACAGTGTGGCAGCTCATCGGCTCGGCCAGTGTGGACAGAATGCTCCCTTCAGAGTCGCAGAACGTATTGATTCACTACTGTGATATCAATACAAAAGCCAATGCCAGACACCAGAAGCAGCGGACTCAGGGGGCAGGACAGCGTGGTTGGTTAGGTTTTAACAAACTGTAGTGGGAGCCAAACATTATCTGAAATGTAGCAATAAAGAAGAAACTGTGGCAGCACTCACCGGTCTTCTAAAACAGGTACTTTATTAGCCAAACTTCACGGCTGTTTTAGAAGACCGGTGAGTGCTACCACAGTTTCTTCTTTATTGCTGCATCATCGATGGTCGTATTTCTGGCTACAGCACCTAAGGTCTGCCGGCCGGCTGTAGTCTGTGGGTTTCATGCTTTCTTGGTCTGAGCAGCGATAGTGCGGTCAGCTGTTCTCTTCCTCGCACGTATTATCTGAAATGTGACAACTACTATAAGGTATAGAACCATCTAGGCAATAAGCTTGGTAAACTAATAGTGCCAATGTGTGTGTATATATACATATATTTCAAGGGTGCCAACACTGTCAGACATTGCTATCTAGATCGATAGACAGTCATGGCCAAAAGTGTTGGCACCCTTGAAATTGTTCCAGAAAATGAAGTATTTCTCCCAGAAAATTATTGAAATTGCACGTTCTGTTATACACAATTCTTTTCCTTGCGTACATTGTAATAGAGAAAAAGGAGGCAAATTGGATATAATTTCAAACTAAAAATGGCCAGGACAAAACTGTTGGCACCTTTCAAAACATGTGCATAAATACATTTGTTTCAAGCAAGTGATGCTCCAAGGGAATGGTTCTAATTCTTCTGTAAATTCCTAACACGCACTTTCATCAGTGACACATTCACAAGTTGTTTATCGGTTTTATTAGAATGTCTATGAAAATGAGAACACTTGAAAAATGAAAACATCACATTTTGTTAGATATTGTGTGAAAAAAAACTGAACTAAAATCAGCTGGTAGGGATTTTCATTTCCATCCATAACTTGTCATCGTTGGCTGACAACACAAACATGGCACGTCCTCCTCACTGTTCGCGACGTGGGAACGTTTCCTGAGCTTTGCTGTAGAAGTCACGCATACAAGAAAATGTAAGATATTAATGACTGACTTTCCAAGGATTTGTTCTATGTGTACCAGACCCTGATCTCAGCAGACATTATTTCTGCTCTTAAAGTCTCCACTGCTCCAACTTTATTCAACAAAGCTACATCACAGAAGAGCTCCATAGGGAAAAGATTTATTCTCTAATGTGTTGGAAAAACTTGAAACATGACTGGTGGCGGTGGACTGAATAACCTCTTTTCTGTAGAGACAATTTGTAGGCACAGCATGCTTAGAGATGGGATTCTTCAGTCTCACAGGTAATGTCCAATTCAAAAACTTTACTTTAAAAAAAAGAATTACCTCCCCCTCCCCCACAAAAAAAATCAACATTATTATAAATTGATAAATACTTTTAATTTTGTAATGAGTTATTTACTCTACTCACACAACCCGCCCTGCTCCTGTTATGGTTTTAGGATGTCAGCCATTTTGAAAAACCTTATAATTGCCATTAAGACAACAGGGACACAAATACATAATTAATGTATGTATCAATTTATATCTAATTATTTTTTTGAGAGTACCTTTAAAGGGGTATTCCCATCTCCAAGAATGAATTTGTAGTAGGTGTCATAATAACAGTATTAGTAAATACCTTTAGTTAGAAATAGTAGTATCGTCTTTCTGATTCACTGTCTCTTTCCTCATGTGCAGGCATTGCAGGAACTTAGGTATCCATGGTGATGACCACTAGCAGCTAGCTGTCACGATATCAGTGGTTGTTACCATGGATACCTAAGGTCCTGCAATGCCAGCACAAAAGGAAGGAGAAAAATATATACACATGGCGAATCAGAAAAACTATACTGCATATCTAATTGGAGGTATTAGCTAATATCATTATTAACCCCTTCTCGACCTCCGCCGTACTATTACGGCGGAGGTCGGGTCCCCTGCTTTGATGTAGGCTCCCGCGCTGAGCCCACCTCAAAGCCGGGACATGTCAGATGTTATGAACAGCTGGCATGTGCCTGCAATAGCGGCAGGTGAAATCGCGATTCACCCGCCGCTATTAACCAGTTAAATGCCGCTGTCAAACGCTGACAGCAGCATTTAATCGGCGCTTCCGGCCGCGCGTCCGTAAATGATCGCATCGCTGACCCCGTCGCAGTATCGGGGATTGGCGATGCGTCAGGATGGTAACCATAGAGGTCCTTGAGATCTCTATGGTTACTGATGCCGACCTGCTGTGAGCGCCACCCTGTGGTCGGCGCTCATAGCAAGCCTGCATATCAGCTACACAGCCGATCCAGTTGTGCCAGCTTCTAGCCTCCCATGGAGGCTATTGGAGCATGGCAAAATATAAAAAAAAAGTTTTAAAAAATATGGAAAAAATAAAAAAAAACATAAAAGTTTAAATCACCCCCCTTTCACCCCATTCAAAAGAAAACAATAAAAAAAACCACAAACCTACACATATTTGGTATTGCCGTGTTCAGAATCGCCCGATCTTTCAATAAAAAAAAGCATTAACCTGATCGCTAAATGGCGTAGCGAGAAAAAAATTTTAACCGCCAGAATTACGTTTTTTTGTCGCCGCAATATTGCATTAACCCCTTCATGACCCAGCCTATTTTGACCTTAAAGACCTGGCCGTTTTTTGCAATTCTGACCAGTGTCCTTTTATGAGGTAATAACTCAGGAACGCTTGAATGGATCCTAGCGGTTCTGAGATTGTTTTTTCGTGACATATTGGGCTTCATGTTAGTGGTAAATTTAGGTCAATAAACTCTGTGTTTACTTGTGATAAAAACGGAAATTTTGCCAAAATTTTGAAAATTTCGCAATTTTCACATTTTGAATTTTTATTCTGTTAAACCAGAGAGTTATGTGACACAAAATAGTTAATAAATAACATTTACCACATGTGTACTTTACATCAGCACAATTTTGGAAACAAAATTTTTTTTTGCTAGGAAGTTATAAGGGTTAAAATTTGACCAGCGATTTCTCATTTTTACAACGAAATTTACAAAACCATTTTTTTGAAGTCAGTTTGAGGGGTCTATATGGCTGAAAATACCCAAAAGTGACACCATTCTAAAAACTGCACCCCTCAAGGTGCACAAAACCACATTCAAGAAGTTTATTAACCCTTCAGGTGCTTCACAACAGCAGAAGCAACATGGAAGGAAAAAATGAACATTTAACTTTTTAGTCACAAAAATGATCTTTTAGCAACAATTTTTTTATTTTCCCAATGGTAAAAGGAGAAACTGAACCACGAAAGTTGTTGTCCAATTTGTCCTGAGTAGGCTGATCCCTCATATGTGGGGGTAAACCACTGTTTGGGCGCACGGCAGGGCTTGGAAGAGAAGGAGCGCCATTTGACTTTTTGAATGAAAAATTGGCTGCACTCTTTAGCGGACACCATGTCGCGTTTGGAGAGCCCCCGTGTGCCTAAAAATTGGAGCTCCCCCACAAGTGACCCCATTTTGGAAACTAGACGCCCCAAGGAACTTATCTAGATGCATAGTGAGCACTTTTAACCTCCAGGTGCTTCACAAATTGATCCGTAAAAATGAAAAAGTACTTTTTTTTGTTTCACAAAAAAATTCTTTTAGCCTCAATTTTTTCAATTTCACATGGGCAACAGGATAAAATGGATCCTAAAATTTGTTGGGCAATTTCTCCTGAGTAGGTCGATACCTCACATGTGGGGGTAAACCACTGTTTGGGCACACGGCAGGGCTCGGAAGGGAAGGCGCGCCTTTTGACTTTTTGAATGGAAAATTAGCTCCAATCGTTAGCGGACACCATGTCGCGTTTGGAGAGCCCCTGTGTGCCTAAGCATTGGAGCTCCCCCACGTGACCCCATTTTGGAAACTAGACCCCCCAAGGAACTTATCTAGATGCATACTGAGCACTTTAAACCCCCAGGTGCTTCACAGAAGTTTATAACGCAGAGCCATGAAAATAAAAAATAATTTTTCTTTCCTCAAAAATGATTTTTTAGCCTGGAATTTCCTATTTTGCCAAGGGTAATAGGAGAAATTGGACCCCAAATGTTGTTGTCCAGTTTGTTCTGAGTACGCAGATACCCAATATGTGGGGGTAAACCACTGTTTGGGCGCACGGCAGGGCTCGGAAGGGAAGGCACGCCATTTGGCTTTTTAAATGGAAAATTAGCTCCAATCATTAGCGGACACCATGTCGCGTTTGGAGAGCCCCTGTGTGCATAAACATTGGAGATCCTCCACAAATGACCCCATTTTGGAAACTAGACCCCGAAAGGAACTAATCTAGTGTAGTGAACACTTTGAACCCTCAAGTCCTTCACAGAAGTTTATAACGCAAAAGTTTCTCAAAATGATTTTTTAGCCCGCAATTTTTTATTAAGGGTAACAGGAGAAATTTGACCCCAAAAGTTGTCCAGTTTCTCCTGAGTACGCTGATACCCCATATGTGGGGGTAATCCACTGTTTGGGCACATGCCGGGGCTCAGAAGTGAAGTAGTGACGTTTTGAAATGCAGACTTTGATAGAATGGTCTGCGGGCATCACGTTGCGTTTGCAGAGCCCCTGATGTGGCTAAACAGAAGAAACCCCCCACAAGTGACCCCATTTTGGAAACTAGACCCCGAAAGGAACTTATCTAGATATGTGATGAGCACTTTCAACCCCCAAGTGCTTCACAGACGTTTATAACGCAGAGCCATGAAAATAATAAATACGTTTTCTTTCCTCAAAAATAATTTTTTAGCCAGGAATTTTTTAATTTTCCCAAGGGTAACAGGAGAAATTTGACCCCAATATTTGTTGTCCAGTTTCTCCTGAGTACGGTGATACCCCATATGTGGGGGTAAACTACTGTTTGGGCACATGCCGGGGCTCGGAAGTAAAGTAGTAACGTTTTGAAATGCAGACTTTGATGGAATGCTCTACGGGCGTCACGTTGCGTTTGCAGAGCCCCTGATGTGGCTAAACAGTAGAAACCCCCCACAAGTGACCCCATTTTGGAAACTAGACCCCGAAAGGAACTTATCTAGATATGTGGTGAGCACTTTCAACCCCCAAGTGCTTCACAGAAGTTTATAACGCAGAGCCATGAAAATAATAAATACGTTTTCTTTCCTCAAAAATAATTTTTTAGCCCAGAATTTTTTATTTTCCCAAGGGTTACAGGAGAAATTGGACCCCAAAAGTTGTTGTCCAGTTTCTCCTGAGTACGCTGATACCCCATGTGTGGGGGTAAACCACTGTTTGGGCACACGTCGGGGCTCAGAAGGGAAGTAGTGACTTTTGAAATGCAGATTTTGATGGAATGGTCTGCGGACGTCACGTTGCGTTTGCAGAGCCCCTGGTGTGCCTAAACAGTAGAAACCCCCCACAAGTGACCCCATTTTGTAAACTAGACCCCCCAAGGAACTTATCTAGATATGTGGTGAGCACTTTGAACCCCCAAGTGCTTCACAGACGTTTACAACGCAGAGCCGTGAAAATAAAAAAATCATTTTCTTTCCTCAAAAATGATGTTTTAGCAAGCAATTTTTTATTTTCTCAAGGGTAACAGGAGAAATTGGACCCCAATAATTGTTGCGCAGTTTGTCCTGAGTACACTGATACCCCATATGTGGGGGTAAACCACTGTTTGGGCACACGTCGGGGCTCGGAAGTGAGGGAGCACCATTTGACTTTTTGAATACAAGATTGGCTGGAATCAATGGTGGCGCCATGTTGCGTTTGGAGACCCCTGATGTGCCTAAACAGTGGAAACCCCTCAATTCTACCTCCAACACTAACCCCAACACACTCCTAACCCTAATCCCAACTGTAGCCATAACCCTAATTACAACCCTAACCCCAACACACCCCTAACCACAACCCTAATTCCAACCCTTTAGGCTATGTGCCCACGTTGCGGATTCGTGTGAGATTTTTCCGCACCATTTTTGAAAAATCCGCGGGTAAAAGGCACTGCGTTTTACCTGCGGATTTACCGCGGATAGCCAGTGTTTTTTGTGCGGATTTCACCTGCGGATTCCTATTGAGGAACAGGTGTAAAACGCTGCGGAATCCGCACAAAGAATTGACATGCTGCGAAAAATACAACGCAGCGTTTCCGCACGGTATTTTCCGCACCATGGGCACAGCGGATTTGGTTTTCCATATGTTTACATGGTACTGTAAACCTGATGGAACACTGCAGCGAATCCGCAGCCAAATCCGCACCGTGTGCACATAGCCTAATTCTAAAGGTATGTGCACACGCTGCGGAAAACGCTGCGGATCCGCAGCAGTTTCCCATGAGTTTACAGTTCAATGTAAACCTATGGGAAACAAAAATCGCTGTACACATGCTGCAGAAAAACTGCACGGAAACGCAGCGGTTTACATTCCGAAGCATGTCACTTCTTTCTGCGGATTCCGCAGCGGTTTTACAACTGCTCCAATAGAAAATCGCAGTTGTAAAACCGCAGTGAAATGTGCAGAAAAACCGCGGTAAATCCACAGCGGTTTAGCACTGCGGATTTATCAAAATCCGCAGAGGACCAGAATACGTGTGCACATACCGAAACCCTAACCCTAGTTCTAACTCCAACCTTAGTGGAAAAAAAAAATTCTTTATTTTATTATTGTCCCTACCTATGGGGGTGACAAAGGGGGGGGGGGGTCATTTACTGTTTTTTTTTTTAATTTTGATCACTGTGAGGTTTTATCACAGTGATCAAAATTCACATTGGAACGAATCTGCCGGCCAGCAGATTCGGCGGGCGCACTGCGCATGCGCCCGCCATTTTGGAAGATGGCAGCGCCCAGGAAAGATCACGGACGGACCCCGGGAGGCTCGGTAAGTATGATGGCGTGGGGGGGGGGGGGGGGGGAGGAAGGAGCACGGGGGGGTGGATCGCAGTGCGGGGGGGTGGATCGGAGTGCGGGGGGGTTGGATTGAGCACGGGGGGTGGGATTGGAGCACGGGGGGAGCGGACAGGAGGACGGGGGAGCGGAGCACAGGACGGAGGGGAGCGGACCACAGATTGGGGGGCTGGGGGGGCGATCGGTGGGGTTGGGGCACATCAGTGTTTCCAGCCATGGCTGATGATATTGCAGCATCGGCCATGGCTGGATTGTAATATTTCACCAGTCTTTTAGGTGAAATATTAGAAATCGCTCTGATTGGCTGTTGAAAGTGAAACTGCCAATCAGAGCGATCGTAGCCACGGGGGGTGAAGCCACCCCCCCTGGGCTAAAGCACAACTCCTCCTGTCCCTGCAGGCCGGGTGAAATTACAGTTAACCCTTTCACCCAGCCTGCAGGAGCCCAATCCGGCCATGACGCATATGCTGTGTCACAGGTCGGAATGGCACAGGTTTTCATGACATATACGGTGCGTCAAAGGTCGGGAAGGGGTTAAAATGTAATAACGGGAGATCAAAAGAACGTATCTGCACAAAAGTGGTATCAATAAAAACGCCAGCTCGGCACGCAAAAAATAAGCCCTCACCTGACCCCAGATCACGAAAAATGGAGACGCTACGGGTAACAAAATATTGCACAATTATTTTTTTTTTGTAGCAAAGTTTGGAATTTTTTTTTACCACTTAAAATGTAACCTAGACATGTTTGATGTCTATAACCACGTAATGACCTGGAGAATCATAATGGCAAGTCAGTTTTAGCATTTAGTGAACCTAGCAAAAAAGCCAAACAAAAAAAAAAAGTGTGGGATTGCACTTTTTTTGC
This sequence comes from Ranitomeya imitator, assembly GCF_032444005.1. Lineage (NCBI taxonomy): Eukaryota > Metazoa > Chordata > Amphibia > Anura > Dendrobatidae > Ranitomeya > Ranitomeya imitator. The sequence continues at coordinate 996,102,910 of NC_091282.1, forward strand.
AATTTCACCGCACTTGGAATTTTTTTCCCCATTTTCTAGTACACGACATGCTAAAACCAATGATGTCGCTGAAAAGTGCAACTTGTCCCGCAAAAGACAAGCCCTCACATGGCCATATTGACGGAGGCACTGCTTCTAGTAAATTAGGGACTAGTAATGGCTTCCTAAATGTTTGCAGGACCACTAAGCTTTGATTGACAACCTATGTGGCAAAGTTTCACGTGTTTGATGGCACATCTATCAAAGCTGAGTGGGAGGGCTAGCAGAGAGGACACCATGACTAGTTCTGGGTGCAGCACCAACTATATCACTAAAAGGAGCGCCAGAAGTGGATTATATATTTCTACATTCTATTCATGCTTGCACATTACTTAGGCACATGGTTCGCACTGTAACATACAGTATAGTGTAATGCTCCTGGGTTTCGTCATGTCATTCGGGCTGACAAGTTCCCTGTAAGCTCACAGTGTCTACTAACCTCAATATTTTTCTCATGGGAGGTTTCTAGCTTAGAGACTAATTCTTGATTGTGTCTCTTCTGATCATTCAGTTGACTTCTGTAAAGGAAGAAGCAAAGGTAAGAAATGGTTTATTATAGAGTGGTTATGTTAACCCTTATTTCTTCAGAAGTGCTGCAGCCCTCGAGTATTACTCACTCGTCAACCATTAAATCTACTTGGATACACTAATTTCAAGTGCTAATAATATCATTAGGAGATTGAAGCCATACAACCTATCTGTGCGCACAGCTGTAGTGTAAATCTGCTGTAATGCCTCTTGATCCCCCAGTATTTTACCCTCGGCGAGTGAAGACTCATGAGGATAAAGTTTGCAGATTCATTTCGAGGTCACTTGATGATTATAATCCCACTTAGCAGAGCAGCAATAAAAGCAATTCATTCTAGAACAAAGTATTTAAATGGTTCTTAGGTGGAAAGCAGACACGGGTTTAATCAAATGCCAAGTCCATTTTGCCCAAATGAGTCACAAAATAATGAAAACTGAGAATTACTTTATAATGCTGAAACAAGGATAACCTTCATTTATAAATCTGTGGAACGAGACGTGGTGTATATTATTGGTGACAGCATTTTTATAGTGTACTTTGGTAAATGCCCTGAAGTGCACGGAAGCCAAAATATATCAGCCATAATATAAGTGAAAAGGAATCTAATTTGAAGTTTAATTACATAAGTCCATGTGGCTGGAATATCTTTACAAATTCCTTTACAATAAAGAGAGGATGGATTGTATAATATTAATATGTTCTTAATAAATAGTCTCAGGCTTAGGGTCCGCTCACATCTGCGTATAAAATCGTTAAGCGCAACGTGAGAAGCAAGAATCGCTTTGCACTCGTAACAATGTTATTCAATTAGGTAGTGCACACCTGGAATTGGGGAGATGAAAAAAATTGCAGAATGTTGCATGTTACGGGTGAGAATCATCAATGCAAGTCAATGATTGCAAAACATTTAAAAAACATTGCACTGCACATGGACCATGCGCATGCCATTTGTTCTTTTACGCACCCATTAGCTGGTATAAGGATTCCATACCGTTTTTGGCCCATTGCGGAGCAGAAAAACCGCCACGAAAACGTATCATAAACGCACTGTGTGCACATAGCCTTATACTTCTGGGCCTCCAGGGAGCTTTCAGTTCCGAAACAGCAATGGATGATACTGGGTTCTTGGTCGCTTCAAATGTGATCCTTCTCAAATCCTTGGTAGTTGATGTACCTGTTTTTTTTCCCCAACACGTCTTTTGATGGTTTTGTGATCACACCCAATATCTTGTGTGTGCATCTCTTTGAGACCTAACAAGTTTTGATTTTTCAGAGTCAGCTAAATCTCTCTTTTTGGCCTATTTGCCTGAGGAAAACGAGTTGCCTAATTATTTTGGGGATGATATCCTTAGGCCATACACTCTACACCAGGGGTCCCCAACCTGTAGCTCGGGAGCCACATGTGGCTCGCGAGCCTGTGATGTGTGGCTCGCGGCTGCCTGCCAGCTTGGTGCATTAGCACCAGGTGTAAATAACTATTAAGATCAGATCTCTAAATGGTGACTTGTGTGTAGCCCTGTACAGAAGAGCAGATCTGAATGGGGGTGAGATAGGAAACCGTGGAGCTTGGCATACTGCCTTGATGTGATTTCAGTGGAAATACTTTGGTTGTCATACCAGTAATGGAGGCTCTCGGTAACACTACTGTGAGTGGGGAAGAAGCTGGTTGTGGCTCGCGACCCTCTCTCAGAGCTGAACGTGGCTCACGACCCTCTTTTCACAGCTGGATGTGGCTCTCGAGGTCAGAAAGGTTGGGGACCTCTGCTCTACACAAACACACATCACCTGATCTGCCAAAAAAAAATGAGCATTCATGTTTATACAGTTTGGAGTTGGAAAATAAGCATAAAAACGATGATATGGGCAAAATACTGACTTGTCTAATAATTGTGCACACTGTGTAAGCATTAATATCCAGTTGTTCCTCCCTTTCCAGGAGAGTAGATGCTGTTTTAGCTACAAAGATTTTCTACAATATTTTTTGGTATATTCGGGAATATTGGCCCATTCATCTAGAAGAATATTTGTGATGTCAGACATTGACATTGTACAAGAGGACTTGGATTGTAATTTCTGCTTTAGTCAGTCAGAAAGGTGATCGATATGGTTTAGATCAGGACTCACCCAACCATGGATTAATGGGCCTTGCTTTTTCCAGTAAGGCACAAAGATGTTTGAACAAAAAAGAGACTTCTGATAATTGTTCCCACAAAAATGGAAGCATAAGAATGTTTAACATGACCTGCTATGCTGAAGTATTAAGATTTTCCTTCACCTGAACTAACCTCATCACATTATCCCTCCACCACCAAACTTTACAGATGGCACAATGCAGGTAGACAGATAATGTTCTGCTGGTAATAAAAAAAAAAGAAGACATCCTTCAGATTACTAGATAAAGATGTGTGATTAGTCACTCCACAGAACCGGAGTCCAGTGTGGGCATTCTTTACATCCGATGGCTGCCATTGTGCTAGGTGATGTGAGGCTTGGTTGCAGTTGCTAGGCTATAAAAACCCATGCCATGAAGCTCCCACTGCACAGCTTTTGTGCCAATGTCAATACCACAGGAGGATTAGAACGGAGCAGTTATGGAGTCAGAAGAGCATCTGTGACTTTTATGGATTGTTATGCTGTGGTTCTTAAACTTCCATTTTTCAACAATGGTTAATCGTGAAATATTTAGAAGGAAAGAAATTTCATGAATTGACATGTAAAAAGTTGTGGCACCCTATTGTACGACCATTTTTGAATTCAGTGAACTCTTTAGGAGTATCCATTATTTCATGTGTCTGTTTAGGACTGAATGAGAAACCTAAATTCAATGACTGCAAAAGTTTAGTTCATGAAGTGTATGTACATCCAGAAACAGTACAAATAGAACAAAGCCGTATTGTTTTCGCAAACCGAGAATTCTATCCTGATACTGTTTCTTAGCAAGAAATGTAATGGATCTGGTATAAGCACAGCTTAAAATGCATATGTCTTAAGAAGATGGAGATTTCATTGAAGAAGCTGCCTGTTATTGAGCCTCCACCCACCTGCAAATAACCTATCCGGGAATACAGAGGTAGGATCTACTCAGGTTTCCATCTATTAGACAAAATGGAAGGCAGCTACAAGAAATCTCTCAACTCTAGAAGGCATGGCTGTGGATTATATACACATGATGGGTTATCTCCTTAGCCACAGTGATATAAGTCCCAATGTGAGTAGTGGATTTCCTCTGAAGCCTTTGTGTCTATATTCATTTTCCCAGCAAAGTAATAGCTATAGCACAATTATAATATTTGCTGTTCTCCAGCTTGGGACACCATTTCGAGAGGCAAATAAACTGCAATATACAAATACATTACGCAAAGAGAAGAGAAAGATATGTGATGCTTGAAGTACAAACTTTCAGATAGGTTTATGCTTTTTCTATGCATTTTTAAAAGGTAATCTGTCATCAGGTGTTTGCTATTTTATATTGAAGACAGCATGCTGTAGGGGTTAAAACACAGATTTCAGCAATGCCTCTCTTATCAAGCTGTGTGGTTTTGGTTGCAATGATTGCTTTAGCAGCAGGAGCTCATCATTGCTGGAACACAGCAGAGTGTGCTCCTGGTCCGACACGCCCCCTCCTGTGATAGGCAGCTCACTGTCTATGGACACTATATATACAGAGCCTGGTGTGGGCGGGGTTAGCTTCCACAGCTCTGCTGTATTGCTAAATCTAAAAACTCTGATTGTGTGAGAATGGCTGCGCCCAGTAAACTAAGTGATACATCGTTGGATTCATCTTCTCTCTGCCAACATCAGGCTGCTTCTCAGATGAGGTAACAAAAACCTGGTGACAGATACCCTTTAACCCCTTCATGACCCAGCCTATTTTGACCTTAAAGACCTTGCAGTTTTTTGCAATTCTGACCAGTGTCCCTTTATGAGGTAATAACTCAGGAACGCTTCAATGGATCCTAGCGGTTCTGAGACTGTTTTTTCGTGATATATTGGGCTTCGTGTTAGTGGTAAATTTAGGTCAATAAATTCTGTGTTTATTTGTGATAAAAATGGAAATTTGGCGAAAATTTTGAAAATTTCGCGATTTTTACATTTTGAATTTTTATTCTGTTAAACCAGAGAGTTATGTGACACAAAATAGTTAATAAATAACATTTCCCACATGTCTACTTTACATCAGCACAATTTTGGAAACAAAATTTTTTTTTGCTAGGAAGTTATAAGGGTTAAAATTTGACCAGCGATTTCTCATTTTTACAACACCATTTTTTTTTAGGGACCACCTCACATTTGAAGTCAGTTTGAGGGGTCTATATGGCTGAAAATACCCAAAAGTGACACCATTCTAAAAACTGCACCCCTCAAGGTGCACAAAACCACATTCAAGAAGTTTATTAACCCTTCAGGTGCTTCACAGCAGCAGAAGTAACATAGAAGGAAAAAATGAACATTTAACTTTTTAGTCACAAAAATGATTTTTCAGCAACAATTTTTTTATTTTCCCAATGGTAAAAGGAGAAACTGAACAACGAAAGTTGTTGTCCAATTTGTCCTGAGTACGCTGATCCCTCATATGTGGGGGTAAACCACTGTTTGGGCGCACGGCAGGGCTTGGAAGGGAAGGAGCGCCATTTGACTTTTTGAATGAAAAATTGGCTGCACTCTTTAGCGGACACCATGTCACGTTTGGAGAGCACCCGTGTGCCTAAAAATTGGAGCTCCCCCACAAGTGACCCCATTTTGGAAACTAGACGCCCCAAGGAACTTATCTAGATGCATAGTGAGCCCTTTAAACCCCCAGGTGCTTCACAAATTGATCCGTAAAAATGAAAAAGTACTTTTTTTTCACTAACAAATTCTTTTAGCCTCAATTTTTTCATTTTCACATGGACAACAGGATAAAATGGATCCTAAAATTTGTTGGGCAATTTCTCCTGAGTACACCGATACCTCACATGTGAGGGTAAACCACTGTTTGGGCACATGGTAAGGCTCGGAAGGGAAGGAGCGCCATTTGACTTTTTGAATGAAAAATTATCTCCATCGTTAGCGGACACCATGTCGCGTTTGGAGAGACCCTGTGTGCCTAAACATTGGAGCTCCCCCACAAGTGACCCCATTTTGGAAACTGGACCCCCCAAGGAACTTATCTAGATGCCTAGTGAGCCCTTTAAACCCCCAAGTGCTTCACAAATTGATCCGTAAAAATGAAAAAGTACTTTTTTTTTCACAAAAAATTTCTTTTCGCCTCAATTTTTTCATTTTCACATGGGCAATAGGATAAAATGGATCATAAAATTTGTTGAGCAATTTCTCCCGAGTACGCCGATACCTCATATGTGGGGGTAAACCACTGTTTGGGCACACGGCAGGGCTCGGAAGGGAAGGCGCGCCTTTTGACTTTTTGAATGGAAAATTAGCTCCAATTGTTAGCGGACACCATGTTGCGTTTGGAGAGCCCCTGTGTGCCTATGCATTGGAGCTCCCCCACAAGTAACCCCATTTTGGAAACTAGACCCCCCAAGGAACTTATCTAGATGCATACTGAGCACTTTAAACCCCCAGGTGCTTCACAGAAGTTTATAATGCAGAGCCATGAAAATAAAAAATAATTTTTCTTTTCTCAAAAATGATTTTTTAGCTTGGAATTTCCTATTTTGCCAATGGTAATAGGAGAAATTGGACCACAAATGTTGTTGTCCAGTTTGTCCTGAGTACGCAGATACCCCATATGTGGGGGTAAACCACTGTTTGGACGCACGGCAGGGCTCAGAAGGGAAGGCACGCCATTTGGCTTTTTAAATGGAAAATTGGCTCCAATCATTAGCGGACACCATGTCGCGTTTGGAGAGCCCCTGTGTGCCTAAACATTGGAGATCCCCCACAAATGACCCCATTTTGGAAACTAGACCCCCAAAGGAACTAATCTAGATGTGTGGTGAGCACTTTGAACCCTCAAGTGCGTCACAGAAGTTTATAACGCAGAGCCATGAAAATAAAAAAAAAAATTTCTTTTCTCAAAAATGATTTTTTAGCCCGCAATTTTTTATTTTCCCAAGGGTAACAGGAGAAATTTGACCCCAACAGTTGTTGTCCAGTTTCTCCTGAGTACGCTGATACCCCATATGTGGGGGTAAACTACTGTTTGGGCACATGCCGGGGCTCGGAAGTGAAGTAGTGACGTTTTGAAATGCAGGCTTTGATGGAATGCTCTGCGGGCGTCATGTTGCGTTTGCAGAGGCCCTGATGTGGCTAAACAGTAGAAACCCCCCACAAGTGACCCCATTTTGGAAACTAGACCCCCAAAGGAACTAATCTAGATGTGCGGTGAGCACTTTGAACCCTCAAGTGCTTCACAGAATTTTATAACGCAGAGCCATGAAAATAAAAAAAAAAATTTCTTTTCTCAAAAATGATTTTTTAGCCCGCAATTTTTTATTTTCCCAAGGGTAACAGGAGAAATTTGACCCCAAAAGTTGTCCAGTTTCTCCTGAGTACGCTGATACCCCATATGTGGGGGTAAACCACTGTTTAGGCACATGCTGGGGCTCGGAAGTGAAGTAGTGACGTTTTGAAATGCAGACTTTGATGGAATGCTCTGCGGGCGTCATGTTGCGTTTGCAGAGCCCCTGATGTGGCTAAACAGTAGAACCCCCCCACAAGTGACCCCATTTTGGAAACTAGACCCCGAAAGGAACTTATCTAGATGTGAGGTGAGCACTTTGAACCCCCAAGTGCTTCACAGAAGTTTATAACGCAGAGCCGTGAAAATAATAAATACGTTTTCTTTCCTCAAAAATAATATTTTAGCCCAGAATTTTTTATTTTCCCAAGGGTTACAGGAGATATTGGACCCCAAAAGTTGTTGTCCAGTTTCTCCTGAGTAAGCTGATACCCCATGTGTGGGGGTAAACCACTGTTTGGGCACACGTCAGGGCTCAGAAGGGAAGTAGTGACATTTGAAATGCAGACTTTGATGGAATGGTCTGCGGACGTCACGTTGCGTTTGCAGAGCCCCTGGTGTGCCTAAACAGTAGAAACCCCCCACAAGTGACCCCATTTTGGAAACTAGACCCCCCAAGGAACTTATCTAGATGTGAGGTGAGCACTTTGAACCCCCAAGGGCTTCACAGACGTTTACAACGCAGAGCCGTGAAAATAAAAAATCATTTTTCTTTCCTCAAAAATGATGTTTTAGCAAGCAATTTTTTATTTTCTCAAGGGTAACAGGAGAAATTGGACCCCAATAATTGTTGCGCAGTTTGTCCTGAGTATGCTGGTACCCCATATGTGGGGGTAAACCACTGTTTGGGCGCACGTCGGGGCTCGGAAGTGAGGGAGCACCATTTGACCTTTTGAATACAAGATTGGCTGGAATCAATGGTGGCGCCATGTTGCGTTTGGAGACCCCCTGATGTGCCTAAACAGTGGAAACCCCTCAATTCTAACTCCAACACACCCCTAACCCTTATCCCAACTGTAGCCGTAACCCTAACCACAACCCTAACCCCAACACACCCCTAACCACAACCCTAACCCCAACACACCCCTAACCACAACCCTAATTCCAACCCAACCCTAACCCTAAGGCTATGTGCCAACGTTGCGGATTCGTATGAGATTTTTCAGCACCGTTTTTGAAAAATCCGCTGGTAAAAGGCACTGCGTTTTACCTGCGGATTTACCGCGGATTGCCAGTCTTTTTTGTGCGGATTTCACCTGCGGATTCCTATTGAGGAACAGGTGTAAAACGCTGCGGAATCCGCACAAAGAATAGACATGCTGCGAAAAATACAATGCAGCGTTTCCGCGTGGTATTTTCCGCACCATGGGCACAGCGGATTTGGTTTTCCATATGTTTACATGGTACTGTAAACCTGATGGAACACTGCTGCGGATCCGCAGCCAAATCCGCACCGTGTGCACATAGCCTAATTCTAAAGGTATGTGCACACGCTGCGGAAAACGCTGCGGATCCGCAGCAGTTTCCCATGAGTTTACAGTTCAATGTAAACCTATGGGAAACAAAAATCGCTGTACACATGCTACAGAAAAACTGCACGGAAACGCAGCGGTTTACATTCCGCAGCATGTCACTTCTTTCTGCGGATTCCGCAGCGGTTTTACAACTGCTCCAATAGAAAATCGCAGTTGTAAAACCGCAGTGAAATGTGCAGAAAAACCGCGGTAAATCCGCGATAAATCCACAGCGGTTTAGCCCTGCGGATTTATCAAATCCTCTGCGGAAAAATCCACAGAGGACCAGAATATGTGTGCACATCCCGAACCCTAACCCTACCCCTACCCCTAGTTCTTACCCCAACATTAGTGGAACAAAAAAAAAAAAATTCTTTATATTTTTTTATTGTCCCTACCTATGGGGGTGACAAAGGGGGGGGAGGGGGTCATTTACTATTTTTTTTATTTTGATCACTGAGATAGTTTTGATCACTGAGATATAACCTCACTTTGGAACGAATTTGCCGGCCGGCAGATTCGGCAGGCGCACTGCACATGCGCCCGCCATTTTGGAAGATGGCGGCGCCCAGGAAAGAAGACGGACGGACCCCGGGAGGCTAGGCAAGTATAAGGGGGGGGGGGAGATCAGGGCACGGGGGGGGGGTGGATCGGAGCACGGGGGGGTGGATCGGAAAACGGGGGGTGGATTGGAGCACGGGGTGGGGGATCGCTGTGCGGGGGGGTGGATCGGAGCACGGGGGGGGGGATCGCAGTGCGGGGGGTTGGATCGGAGTGCGGGGGGGTTTGATTGGAGCACGGGGGGTGTGATTGGAGCACGGGGGGAGCGGACAGGAGGACGGGGGAGCGGAGCACAGGACGGAGGGGAGCGGACCACAGATCGGGGGGCTGGGGGGGGGGGCGATCGGTGTGGTGAGGTGGGGGCACATAAGTGTTTCCAGCCATGGCCGATGTTATTGCAGCATCGGCCATGGCTGGATTGTAATATTTCACCAGTTTTTTAGGTGAAATATTACAAATCGCTCAGATTGGCAGTTTCACTTTCAACAGCCAATCAGAGCGATCGTAGCCACGGGGGGGTGAAGCCACCCCCCCTGGGCTAAACTACCACTCCCCCTGTCCCTGCAGATCGGGTGAAATGGGAGTTAACCCTTTCACCCGATCTGCAGGGACGCGATCTTTCTGTGACACAGCATATGCGTCACAGGTCGGATTGGCACCGACTTTCATGACGCATACGCTGTGTCACAGGTCGGGAAGGGGTTAAGAGATTTCATTTCGCTCTACTTTTAACACAAAAAAAAGTGGAGTTCTGAACTAAAACGGTCAACAAATGAATGTGATCAAAATATTGCTGAACAATTCTTGCCTGGTGTGTTTTTCGCACGATCCTGCTTAGGTAACAATATGAGTGGCGCTGCTTGCTACAACACCTTGTGGTTTGCATGTTATTTTATATGGCTGTGAAACCCAGACTGAAAACACATTATAGTAATCAACCTTTAAGGAGCCAGAGAGGCTGTAAAATGTTAAACATTTCTACAATGGGTAGCAGCAAATATTGCTGTCTGCTGAAAGATACACAAAAAGATTATTAAAGCTACTTAAAAGTAGTAATACAAACGCTACTTGAAGGTAAAAATCAACCTGGAGCACGCGGTGTCAGTGGAGATGTGGATGATACTGATTAAGGAGTTTTGAAAAGCTAGACGCTTAACACAGACAAAAGTATTGAGAAATAAAATGTGCTCTATTTCATAGCTTGGCAAATAGGTTTAGGATGTGCCAGCTGTAGCTGGTGCATTATTCATGATTCACAGATAACAAATTATCAGAGCTTGTGCCAGATGTGTTTTGTTCTAGTGAAAAAACGGCAATATGCTTTAGTTACTCTCCGTGATTATGGATTTCTGTATTGCGCCAGTACCTGCAGCTGTCTTACTCACCCAAAAGAAAAAGTCTTTAATGATATTCTTTTGTCAAGATAGGACAGCTGCCAAGCAAAACACACATGCAGATCGGGAATAGAAAAAAGTAACACTTTCAGAAGCAAGTACAGAAAGGAGTGCACAGCATTAGTATGCACCTTTTATCGGGGCACTGGGAATCGGCTCAGTTCTTGTGCAATACATAAACTACTAGCACGAAGAATAATCTCATTTTGTTTTATGGTGGTGGCAACTCTTCTTGGCCCTACAAATAATAAAAGAGTGCCGTAAAGATGCAAATTACCTATTATCTACCTCTGAAGTTGAAATTTACATTTATTAGCACATCCACAAAAAATATCACCTTGTACTGATCCTAGGTTACAGCACTTGACCTTCTCTAGTCCCATCTAAAGCTAACTCCAACTTTTTTCTAGCTTTTTGCTAGAATAGAGCAAAGCATCATGGGGGCTCTGATGACCGTTACATAGGAGAGGTAAGACTCTGTTCACTTCTCGATCAGGGTTAACAGCGTTCCCAGCCTTGGTCATATAGTAGAATATGTTGGCTATTGTCCACTATGATAAAAAAAATGTATACTGTGAATTATGTTTTTTTGATTTGTGGTGGCCAATTGTATAAGATAGTGCAGTCTGCTGCTACAAAACAGTAAAAAGGGGCATGTTGTGATATTCTATCCTAGCAGAGGTCAAAATGAAAGACTTTTGGCCTCCATCTGAACAATGGCGGCCTTTCGTTATATTTGGCATAAGTAAGGGAAGTTTTATGTGATGTTCACATAACTAGATGTTAATAGCCCTTAAAGGGAATATGTCAGCAAGTTTTTGCTACATATTCTAAAACCAGCATGATGTAGATGCAGGGACCACGACTTCAGTGACGTGTCACTTACTAGGCTTTGTGTTCCTGTTTCAATAAAATTAGTGTTTTAGCACTACAGGACTAGGTGTCTTGTGCCTCCTAGTCAACTCTTTTGTGCATCCACAGCCCCATCAATGATTAGCAGCTTTGTACACAGAAAGTTACTAGACCTTGGAAATCAAGGTCCCAGAGTCTTGAGGAAGAGTGGACACAGACAATCCAAGCTGCTTGAGGTCTAGTGTGAAGTTTCCACCATCAGGGATGGTTTGGGGAGCCATGTCATCTGCTGGTGTAGGCAGGGCCGCCATCAGGGCATTGCAGCCATGACTGGCGTATGGGGCCCGGTGGGCAGAGGGGGCCCGCATCGGGCCCCGTCTCATCTGCTCACCGGGTCCCCCCTGCAGGTGCTGCGGCACACTATTGAAGTGCGGGTCCGTGCCCATACGTCAATAGTTAACAGCCGCCGCCAGCCAGTCGGAGGCTGGCAGCTGACTTGAGCGGCCGCAGTGCGCAGTCGCACTTCGCCGGCGTCTGATGTCATTGTCAGCCGCCGGCGAGTGCGTCCTTCACCTGCGTGGAGGAAGTGAGCTTCGCCCGACGCAGGAGCATGGCCAGGTAAGAACTCTTTTTTTTTTTTGAGAGCGGCGACCCGGGGTGGGGGGCCCGGGGCAGAAAGCTGGACACAGGGACATTATGCTGGACACGCTGGGGCAGAGATGCTGGACTCAGGGGCAGAGATGCTGGACTCAGGGGCAGAGATGCTGGACTCAGGGGCAGAGATGCTGGACTCAGGGGCAGAGATGCTGGACTCAGGGGCAGAGATGCTGGACTCAGGGGCAGAGATGCTGGACTCAGGGGCAGAGATGCTGGACTCAGGGGCAGAGATGCTGGACTCAGGGGCAGAGATGCTGGACTCAGGGGCAGAGATGCTGGACTCAGGGGCAGAGATGCTGGACTCAGGGGCAGAGATGCTGGACTCAGGGGCAGAGATGCTGGACTCAGGGGCAGAGATGCTGGACACAGGGGCAGAGGTGCTGGACACAGGGGCAGAGGTGCTGGACACAGGGGCAGAGGTGCTGGACACAGGGGCAGAGGTGCTGGACACAGGGGCAGAGATGCTGGACACAGGGGCAGAGATGCTGGACACAGGGGCAGAGATGCTGGACACAGGGGCAGAGATGCTGGACACAGGGGCAGAGATGCTGGACACAGGGGCAGAGATGCTGGACACAGGGGCAGAGATGCTGGACACAGGGGCAGAGATGCTGGACACAGGGGCAGAGAGGTGATACGGGGCATGATGAAAGACATGGGGGCATGACTGGAGACAGATGGGGCAGAATGGAGACACAGGAGGCATGATTGGAGACAAGTGGCAGGATTGCAGACATGGGGGCATGATTGGAGACACTGGGGGCAGAATTGGAGACAGAGTGCAGAATCATGGGGCAGGATGGATATGATGGAGACAGATGGGTCAGGATGGGGAGATCATATGGGGCAGAATGGATACTCATGAGGGCAGGATGGGAGAACATATGGCTGACGCCAGGAATGAGACACACGGTGGCCAGGATGGGGAATGTCATGATCCCAATGGCAGGGGATCACAAAAGGACAAGCACAAAAAACAAAACAAGCTCTAGGGTGATGGAAACTGAGCTGACCGCGATCCTGAACCTAAACACACAACTAGCTGTAGCCGGGGAACGTGCCTACGATGATTCCTAGACGTCTCGCGCCAGCCGAAGGACTAACTTCCCCTATTAGAAGAAACACAGACCTCTCTTGCCTCCAGAGAAACACCCCACAGAAATAGCAGCCCCCCACATGTAATGACGGTGAAATGAGAGGAAAGCACATACGTAGTTATGAAAACAGATTCAGCAAAATGAGGCCCGCTAAAGCTAGATAGCAGAGGATACAAAAGTGAACTGCGCGGTCAGCGAAAAACCCTACAAAAAAACCATCCTGAAATTACTTGAACTCATGTGCCAACTCATGGAACATGAGGAGTAATATCAGCCCACTAGAGCAACCAGCAAAAAGGAATCACATATCTGCAAGCTGGACTAAGACAAAAATTAAGCAAAACGTGGAACAGGAAAATCAAAAACTTAGCTTGTCCTGAAGATTACAGAAGCGGGAAGCAGAGGTAACAAGACACACTGATAACATTGATAGCTGGCGAGGAAATGACAAGAAAGCCAGGTTAAATAGGAAACTCCCATATCCTGATAGAACAGGTGGACACCAGAGACCGCAGAAAACACAAGTCACCCAGTACCATCTGTAACCACCAGAGGGAGCCCAAAAACAGAATCCACAACAGGGGAATATTATTACCATAGGGACTAATTTAGGGATATTATTACTGCAATGACGTATTTATTTTATTTTTTGAGGATACTGTTTTAAATGAGGGGCGGTCCTGTTACTGTGCAGAGTAATACTATGTCGCCTCTATTTCTTCATGTGGTGTAATGTAGAAGTTGGGAAAAATTAAGTAATGTGATCTACAAGCAGAGCTAGAGATAACTGTGTTATTTCCTGCAGAGACGAGTCCTGGCTGGATGAAGTGATGGCGGTCTGTGCTGGATGAAAGACTTCACCTAGAGACGTCACTGGTGAGTCAGTGTTACCTATACACTGACACTATACACTGTATACAGAGCTCCTGTATACAATGTCACCAGTGATCACTGTATTATCTGTACATAGACACTGCATACTAAGTACAGATCTCATGCGAATACTGGCACTTATGGTGATAGTATGGTGCTTTTTTTTTTTATTACTGATCAGAATTGTAGTATTCAGTCACTATGTGGTGGTAATATGTGGTCTGGTCATGGTGCAGTGGTATTTGTTCCTTTTATGTGATATTATTCGGTCACTGGTCGTAATATGTGGTTTGGACATGGTGTTGCGGTATTTGTTCCATGTATGTGATATTATTGGTCATTTTGAAAATTTAAAAATAAATCTTTATTTTTATATAGCGCTGACATTCTGCAGCGCTTTACAGTTTTGCACACATCATCATAAATAAAAATATACCTAAATTGTATTGCATATTTTAACAAATATTTAATAGGTTACAGTAGAGTAGGGCCCGGCCAAAAGTGTCTACCGTGTTATGGTGGCGGCTTAAAAAAATCTTTTGGCCAAAACAAAAGCTGCCGGCTATATGTGTGATCTGGTCATGGGAACTGTTAATGTGTGATAGGTGAGAAGTGGAGTTTTTCCAAGAGAGAGCGGTGGGACTGTGGACAGTTTGAGGGGTGGAGTGTGGAGGCGGGGCTGGGGTGGAGCCTGGGCGGAGTCTCAAGGGGGCCCTGAAAATTTTGGCAGTATGGGGCCCCGAAATTTCTAGTGGCAACCCTGGGTGTAGGACTACTGTGTTATATCAAGACCAAAGTCAGCGCTGCCGTCTACCAGGAAATTTTAGAGCACATTATGCTTCCCTCTGCCGACAAGCTTTTTGGAGATGGAAAGGTCATTCTCCAGCAGGACCTGGCACCTGTTCACACTGCCAAAAGTACCAATACCTGGTTTATAAACAGTATGACTGTGCTTGATTGGCCAGCAAACTCTCCTGACCTTAGCCCCATAGAGAATCTATGGCGTATTGTCAAGAGGAAGATGAGAGACCCCAGACCCAACAATGCAGACAAGCTGAAGGCTGCTATCAAAAGAACCTGGGCTTCCATAACATCTCACCAGTGCCACAGACTGATCGTCTTCATGCCACGCTGCACTGATGCAGTAATTGATGCAAAAGGAGCCCCGACCAAGTATTGAATGCATTTACTGAACAAACATTTCAGTAGGCCAACATTTCAGATTTTAAAATCATTTTTTTTTCCAAGCTGATGTTATAAATTATTCTAATTTCCGGAGATAATGACTTTTGGGTTTTCATTGACTGTAAGCCATAATCATCGACATTAACAGAAATAAACACTTGAAATAGATCACTCTGTTTGAAATGGCTATATAATATCCGAGTTTCACTTTTTGTATTTAAGAACTGAAACAAATAAACTTTTTGATGATATTCTAATTTTGCGAAATGCAACTGTAATTAAAGCATTCCCAATTTTTTTTTTAATTAACTAAACATGTGTAAATGTGTGTCTAATGTAGTGTTAAAGGAATTGTCCACTACTAGGACAACCCCTTCTTAAACAAAATGTTTAGCCCTGATAAAATAATATACAGTCATGGCCAAAAGAATTGACACCTCTGCAATTCTGTCAGATAATACTCATTTTTTTCCTGAAAACGATTGCAAACACAAATTATTTGGTATTATTATCTTCATTAAATTTGTCTTAAATGAAAAAACACAAAAAGAATTGTCATAAAGCCAAATTGGATATAATTCCACACCAAACATAAAATAAAGTGGGTGGACAAAAGTATTGGCACTGTTCGAAAACTGTGTATTTGGTGATATAGTGGCAGTTATATGCGTGTAATCGTACACACGGATGTATTTGGTGATATAGTGGCAGTTATATGCGTGTAATCGTACACACGGATGTATTTGGTGATATAGTGGCAGTTATATGCGTGTAATCGTACACACAGATGTATTTGGTGATACAGTGGCAGTTATATGCGTGTAATCGTACACACGGATGTATTTGGTGATATAGTGGCAGTTATATGCGTGTAATCGTACACACGGATGTATTTGGTGATATAGTGGCAGTTATATGCGTGTAATCGTACACACGGATGTATTTGGTGATACAGTGGCAGTTATATGCGTGTAATCGTACACATGGATGTATTTGGTGATATAGTGGCAGTTATATGCGTGTAATCGTACACACGGATGTATTTGGTGATATAGTGGCAGTTATATGCGTGTAATAGTACACACGGATGTATTTGGTGATATAGTGGCAGTTATATGCGTGTAATCGTACACACGGATGTATTTGGTGATATAGTGGCAGATACATGCGTGTAATCGTACACACAGATGTATTTGGTGATATAGTGGCAGTTATATGCGTGTAATCGTACACACAGATGTATTTGGTGATATAGTGGCAGTTATATGCGTGTAATCGTACACACAGATGTATTTGGTGATATAGTGGCAGTTATATGCGTGTAATCGTACACACAGATGTATTTGGTGATATAGTGGCAGTTACATGCGTGTAATAATACACATGGATGTATTTGGTGATATAGTGGCAGTTACATGCGTGTAATAATACACATGGATGTATTTGGTGATATAGTGGCAGTTATATGCGTGTAATCGTACACACGGATGTATTTGGTGATATAATGGCAGTTACATGCGTGTAATAATACACATGGATGTATTTGGTGATATAGTGGCAGTTACATGCGTGTAATAATACACATGGATGTATTTGGTGATATAGTGGCAGTTACATGCGTGTAATAATACACACAGATGTATTTGGTGATATAGTGGCAGTTACATGCGTGTAATAATACACATGGATGTATTTGGTGATATAGTGGCAGTTATATGCGTGTAATCGTACACACAGATGTATTTGGTGATATAGTGGCAGTTATATGCGTGTAATCGTACACACAGATGTATTTGGTGATATAATGGCAGTTATATGCGTGTAATAATACACATGGATGTATTTGGTGATATAGTGGCAGTTACATGCGTGTAATAATACACACAGATGTATTTGGTGATATAGTGGCAGTTACATGCGTGTAATAATACACATGGATGTATTTGGTGATATAGTGGCAGTTATATGCGTGTAATAATACACATGGATGTATTTGCTGACATAGTGGCAGACATAGGAGTATAATTACACACATGGATGTATTTTGTGATGTGAATTTATATAAAACACTGTCTCATGGCATCACTGCACTTGTCATAAATCAGAAGGGAACCGTTGTATCAGCACAATCTTGAGTTTTGAAAATGGGCCTGTAACTTGAAGCAATTATATGTTGTTGGTGCTGTGTGGCGGCCATTGTTGCTGTTGTTTTGTGCTGGTGGGGCGGCGCGGTCTGGAGTCATGGGGACTCAACCTTGCAGCACGGGTGCTGTGGGGCAACAGGCCGTCTGCCCTGCTGGTGCATTGCCGCTGTGGCGGTCGTCGGCTCCCGGCTCCACTCCATTAGGGCAGTAGGACCCACTACGAGGTTTGCCGTGACACTGGGCTTCATACAGTCTGATCAGAATGTTAAACTAAGAACGTCATGTTCCGTTATATATATTTTTGCCTAGCAGCATTAGATCAATGTACGATTTTTGGAGGTGCGGTTCATGCTCTTTTTCAGCATATTGAAGCAATTATATGTCAGCACAAAAATAAGAAATTAAAGTTGCCATTTTTCATTTAGTATACATTAAATTGGCTTTTATGCAATTCTTTCAATACGTTTTTGTTTACATTCTCCAAAAGAAAAATATGATTTGGAATAACATGGTCACTGCCCAAAAATTCCAAATGTTATGATCATAGCCACATTCATTTCTGAATCCTCTGGAAATGTAATCACAGCACTGGATTACAATGCAATTTCTGTATAAAGTCAAACCCCAACAGTGTGCCCCTGACAATATTTTACATCAGTCTAATTGCCCCAAACACGTAATATAACATAACTTAATCCCATAATGGATACAATCCTGCTCCTATGTTCGCTCATCATGCCATAGATGAACCTCGAACATCGGGCCACCAAATAACAATAGGACACTCCATACTCAAAGCATTAACTATATACACACAAGGAGTTCAAGTCCAGATTCATATATAAAAATGGCAATTTTATTAATATTGAACACTAATAACATTCCTTGTAAAATATCATGACTTGCATTACATGCTCAGCAAGGGAAAGCAACAACAGTACCAGACCTATGTGACCAGCCACTCACCGCCATTACATTAATAAGGTGCTTAGTGCCACTATAATACTTAATGGGACAATGAAAACCCCCAGGATAGAATATTATTATGTATTGTGATCTAACGTCTCTCAAATCTTCAGAGTGTCTCTATCTTATATCACACCGCCCCCTGACGAAGCCAACGCAAAACGCGCGTTGGGGCTGCACTGTGTGACCATCCGCTGCCTGCTACATGGGTAAGGAAGCATACCAGGTGTATTACGCTGTGTTGATGTAAGATAGAGACACTCTGATGATTTGAGAGACGTTAGATCACAATACATAACAATATTCTATCCTGGGAGTTTTCCTTGTCCCATTAAGTATTATAGTGGCACTAAGCACCTTATTAATGTAATGGCGGTGAGTGGCTGGTCACATAGGTCTGGCACCGTTGTTGCTTTCCCTTGCTGAGCATGTAATGTAAGTCATATGATATTTTACAAGGAATGTTATTAGTGTTTAATATTAATAAAATTGACATTTTTATATATGAATCTGGACTTGAACTCCTTGTGTGTATATAGTTATTGCCCCAAACACGGCCAAGTGAAACCAGCCTGGATCCGTTTGCACTGTCATAAACAAATAGAACCACTTGAAATACACGCATCATGGGGTAATATTAGTAAATTCATACTAAAATGCTTTGAAAAAAGTGCTAAAAATGAAATATCTAAATAATATGGACAAACAAAAAAAGGAGGAAGCGATGATTGGAACACTTTTTTTTTTTTTTTAAATCTGACGCTAACGTACAATTTACTTGCACTTACAACACTTTATTACAAGTGTCTGAAAGGATGAGCATTGTTCTCTCGTCGTACTCGGCATGACAGCAATTAATCTTCTTCCACGTACAGCACGTACTTGATGCCGGAGTCTAAATTAATAGACTTCTTGTGAATATGACCTACAGTACGTAAGCGTAGCATGACAACGTGACATATCATGTACATTAACACCCATGTAATCATCACTGAGATGTAGGAAGAGGAGCCTCAATTTGCAATGTGCCAAGAAGCTGATGGCACAGAAGCCGCCAGTGACAATAGATTGCTCTGTCTGCCTCGATGTTCTGCAGATACGGCTTCTATTAGGCAGCTCGCTCTTCAGAGTGACTGCTTCTCCCATACCAATTTAAAAACCTGGGCACCGTTCCAGCGTGGTCTCTGAAAGATTTGCAGATCTTCTGTCAGCACACAAACAAGGAAAAAAAAAAAAAAGACAGACGTGCACTTATATTCAAATACTATATCCAGCGGAAAACACAACTACAAATGCCAAATGCGGCTCTGCCTCCACTCTGAATAATGATCCGGTTTAAACCCACAACAGCTGTATTTTCCTTAGACTAGCGTCACCATTCAGGGTCACTATTTGCTGAAGCCATTCTCAAGCAGAATAAATAACACTGCAACATTAAATTCTGCTGAGCAAGTTTTTAATTAGCATACCTTGGAAAAAAGCAAAGCACTTGGATGAGCTTCAAGTCTCAGCAAAAATGTCAGCTAAAGGGCACGGAGAATGAAAGAAATGTGTATGCAATGCATATTGGTAAATACAGGGAAAGGGTGTGCGCGCCGGGGCCACGCTGCTCATTATGTTCTTCACCTTGGTTCCCGGGCAGAATGGAAATCGAGTTTCCTAGTAGAATAAAAATAGAATCCGCTATATCATAGTGACATTCTGGAGTAGGACGGTTTTCACTCGGCTAAAATTAACATTGTGATAAAGTAGCTGACGTGGCAAAACTCAATGTATTAATAGGGGAAATATGAAGCGTCGGTTACACACATCACTTCTAGGACACCGGACAGTAAAGGGGATCCTTCCTGATGTGTTTATAGATTATCCACTAACTCAATAAATAGCTCAAGTTACTTTTCCGAGAATTTTTCTACTTCTCCATCTGGTTGAAGGTGGTACAGTTATACAAAGAGCAGCTGTGGGCTCTGCCTAACTATATGGATGTTAAAGTGCCTCTATAGGCGGGAGCGCAGCTTCCAATAAAATAAACGACTACATTTAGCCCTGATGATCCAAAAATCACACAAGCACCAGCAATTACACAGGCTGACATGGAGAAGATCAGTCACTATGGCTGTAGACCACTGATCCATATACCTGCTAGAAGATACAGTCAAGTAAATCAGGCACCACACTGCAGCGCTAAAACATGCAAACATGAAACACGAAAATTGAACTGCATTACTGCACTAGAAATATGAAAAATGAGAGCGTTTAGCGCATAAAAATGGCCAATTTTATGTGTACCTGGTAGCCACTTTACTGCATCTCTCTTATACCAGGTCCTAAACTTGCCTTTCCTCGCTGAGAATAAACGTCTCCATCTGAATGGGTACCTGTGAAACCTCTTCTTAGACTAAAATTCTCTCTCTCTGTGGAGGGGTATTGGACCTGCTGTAATTAAAACAATACCCCTCCACAGAGAGAGAGAATTTTAGTCTAAGAAGAGGTTTCACATGTACCCATTCAGATGGAGACGTTTATTCTCAGCGAGGAAAGGCAAGTTTAGGACCTGGTATAATAGAGATGCCGTAAAGTGGCTACCAGGTACACATAAAATTGGCCATTTTTATGCGCTACACGCTCTCATTTTTCATATTTCTAGTGCAGTAATGCAGTTCAATTTTCGTGTTTCATGTTTGCATGTTTTAGCGCTGCAGTGTGCTGCCTGATTTACTTGACTATATACGAGTTGGCGACTCTAGGTTCAGCACCTGTTCACACTTAGTCTATGTTTGGATGTGACGGTCAGTTTTTTGAAATGCTAGAAGATACAGACACTGGGGACAGTAATCAAGCAGTTAATGACATGTATTCACAGTACGTAGCGATGTATGTAGTCTGTAAGACTCATGTCGGTGTGGTAGTTGGGGGCAGGTATATCTCGCCCAGGTATTTGTCCTATGTGAATTAGGCCGCTCAGTATCTTCAGGATGCTAATGGGTTAACAAGTGCAGGAATAAAGGATGACCAGCTGGGGGTTTTCAGCGTCAGCCTGGGGCACACAGATTGCCTGTCTGTGTGAGACAAACGTGAGTGAGAGCTGTGCTCAAGAATTGTGTGATGTTAGCTGGGTGGGAGAAGCCCCCCAGTTGTTGAGATAGCAACGTGTTGGTTTAGTTAGCGCCGGACAGGCTAGGATTTATTTTTATGTTTTGTTTTATCTATGTTGCTTTCACGTTAATAAATCTGACCTGAGGTCAGCCTGCTCAGAAAACCTGCTGTACGCCTCAGATTCAATGCACAAACCACGTGGCCTTTGACCCCAGCAAAGGCGATCCCGAAGTGTTGTGTCACATTGTGGTGGAGAATGCGGGCATACCGTGGCACAGGCGACAGCATGGAAGACGTGGTGAAAGCCTTAGTACAGTCCACTGCCGTACAGCAGCAGGCCACTGCCGCACAGCACGAAGCTAATCGCTTGATGGCCGCACAGCTGAAGGAGTTAGTGGACATGACGGTTGCAGACCGCCAACTTCTCCAACAGGTGGCGCAGCGCCTGATGAGCATGCCTGACGCTGACCCGGAAGCAGAGTCCAGAAGGATCCATGTGAGTCGATACTGGCAAAAGCTGACTGCAGAAGATGACGTCGAGGCATACCTGACAACGTTTGAGCGGACGGCATTGAGAGAGAAGTGGCCGAAGGCACGATGAGCCGATTTGATTGCCCCGTTTCTCTCCGGCGAGGCCCAAAAAGCTTACCATGATTTGGACCCAGAGGTCGCTCAGGACTTTGAGAAGCTGAAAGCTGAGATCCTGGCCCGGCTGGGTGTGACGACGGCTGTCCGGGCACAGAGGGTACATCAGTGGACATACCAGCAAGATAAACCGGCGCGGTCTCAGATGTTCGACCTGATCTACTTGACAAAGAAATGGCTGCAACCCGAGGTACTGACAATACCCGAAATAATCCAGCGGGTTGTCCTGGACAAGTACCTGAGAGTTCTACCACCAGCGCTGAAAAGGTGGGTAAGCCAAGGAAATCCCACGACAGCAGATCAACTTGTGGAGTTGGTCGAGCTTTATTCCGTGGCAGAAGGACTTCCCGACGACACCGCCAGCCCCCGGTCTGTGCCTCCTCCTCGTGGAACCGGTAAGACTGTTCCAGGGACCACGGGTGAAGGAAAATCGCTTAAAGCTGTGGGGGAGGAACCCGGGACTGCTCGCACTCAGAGACCGAGATTATTGGACGGTGGTCTCAGTAGGGGTCCTGTTAGGTGTTTCCGCTGCCATGAGAAGGGCCATGTTTCTGCGAACTGTCCTGTTACCGCTGAACCCATGCAGTGCGACGTTATAGACTCTAAAAAACGCATGTCTTTGGTTACACGGCTAGTGAGTGTGAATGCGGGTCAAAATGATACAGCGAAACACCTGTGTGAATTATCTGTCGATGGGAAAAATGTTGTGGCATTACTAGACTCTGGAAGTGTGGTGACTCTGGTGAAAGCTAGTCTGGTGGCACTTCCATCTGGTCCGTCTGACAAGTTTTCTGTAACATGTGTGCATGGTGACACCTGCTCGTACCTAACAGCGGTCATATGGATTTCCACTCCCTATGGGTCAGTGCAGCACAAAGTGGGACTCGTTCCCGCATTGTTACAGGATGTAATCCTGGGCAGGGATTTTCCCTATTTCTGGCAGTTGTGGGAGAATCAGTTGCTCCTTCACGGTAGCTGTACCCGTGAATCTTCTCCCATGCCCTCTGGAGGTCCCGAGTCCATAGAGGAGACCCCACAGGAAGATGTTGCTGGGGAGGTTAGTGAATCTAACCTTCAGTACCCCTTCTCCGTCATGGCGGGGGAAACGGAGGAAACTGAGGAACCTCAGCGAGAGGCGGAGGCAGACAGCCATCCGGCACCCTGCCTGCCAGATTTGGGAGTCCAGTTGGATGACTTCCACAGCGAGCAAATGAAAGATCCTACCCTGACTCCGGCTAGGAAAAATATAAAAATGATAGATGGGGTACCCGTAGAACCTGACACTAAGCTAGCGTACCCGTATATGGTTCTTGAAAATGATTTGCTCTACCGGGTAGAAAAAAAAGGGGAAGACACAGTGCAACGGTTAGTGGTACCCAAACCTTATCGGCGGAAGGTACTGGACTTGGCCCACGGACATATAATGGGGGGACATCTGGGGGTACAGAAAACCACAGAAAGGATATCGCATTGTTTTGTGTGGCCTGGAATACATAGTGATGTGCGTAACTATTGTGAGTCCTGTCCAGAGTGCCAAATCGCGGCACCTAAACCTCGGTTCCGTAGCCCTTTGGTACCCCTTCCTATCATTGGAGTCCCTATTGAGAGAATTGGAATGGATTTGGTTGGGCCCCTTCCCCGATCCGCACGTGGGCACCAACATATCCTCGTCATCGTGGACTATGCCACTCGTTACCCGGAAGCCATCCCTTTGCGTAACACAGCTACCAAGACGATCGCCAAGGAATTGGTACAAGTGTTTAGTCGGGTGGGATTTCCAAAACAGATACTCACCGACCAGGGGACTCCCTTTATGTCGAGGGTAATGAAGGAGCTCTGCAGACTCTTACAAATAGACCCGTTGCGTACGTCTGTCTATCACCCTCAAACAGATGGCCTGGTTGAGCGGTTCAACAAAACCTTAAAACAGATGCTCCGGAAGACGATAGACAAAGATGGGAAGAACTGGGATTACTTGTTACCCTATTTGCTGTTTGCCATTAGGGAAGTTCCCCAGTCTTCCACAGGGTTTTCGCCTTTCGAACTGTTGTACGCCCGACGTCCCCGGGGACTGTTGGACGTCGCAAAAGAAACCTGGGAAGGTCAAGTCACTCCCTTTAAAACGGTGATCGATCATGTAACACAAATGCAGGACCGTATTGCCGCTGTCATGCCCATTGTTAGGGACCATATGTTACAGGCCCAGGGAGCCCAGAGGCAAAGTTATGATACAGGCGCTAAGGTCCGTACATTTGCATCCGGGGATAGGGTGTTGATCCTAATCCCTACGGTGGATAGTAAATTTCTGGCGAAATGGCAGGGCCCCTTTGAGGTCCTGGAAAGAGTTGGTGAAGTAAACTATAAAGTGTACCAGCCTAGTAAGAGAAAACCAGAACAGATTTATCATGTGAATCTGATAAAACCCTGGAAAGACCGCTCTGCCCTAACGGCAGATCTGCCCTGTCTGGTTTGTTCACCTACCGTACCGGAGGTGCAGATTGCCGAGACTCTCTCGGAACGACAAAAATCTGAGGTTAAGCAGTTTTTGTTACAGAACCGACAGTTTTTCTCAGAAAAACCTGGCTGGACTGAGCTAGTGAAACATGAGATCGTCAGAGAGCCTGGTGTCACAGTTCATGTGAAGCCCTACCGGATTCCGGAAGCGCGGCGTGAAGCCGTCTCCCGGGAAGTGAGGGCAATGTTGGACTTAGGAGTCGTTGAGGAGTCGCACAGCGCCTGGTCCAGTCCAATCGTGTTGATACCGAAACCGGATGGCTCCATACGGTTTTGTAATGACTTTAGGAAACTGAATGCGGTTTCTAAATTTGATGCGTACCCTATGCCCCGAGTCGATGAGTTGATCGACCGGCTCGGTAAAGCCCGATACATTACGACCCTGGATCTAACAAAGGGGTACTGGCAGATCCCTCTGGCCGAGGCGGCCAGAGAGAAGACGGCATTTGCTACACCGGAAGGTCTGTTCCAGTATGTCTACATGCCGTTTGGACTTCACGGAGCTCCCGCAACGTTCCAGAGATTGATGGATCGAGTCTTGAGGCCCCACAGACAGTACGCTTCTGCCTACCTGGATGACATCGTAATTTATAGCATGGACTGGGAAACTCACCTCCGGAAGGTACAAGCGGTGATTGATGACCTGCGAGATGCAGGCTTAACGGCAAACCCCAAGAAATGTCACATCGGGCTTGAAGAAGCCCGACACTTGGGCTACGTGATTGGCAGAGGAGTGATTAAACCCCAGATCGACAAAATACAGGCAATCCAGGGCTGGCCACAACCAGTGAACAAGAAACAAGTACAAGCTTTCCTGGGGATTGCCGGCTATTATCGCCGGTTCATACCCAATTTTGCAGCCATGGCTACCCCCTTGACGGATCTTACCAAAGGGAGGGATTCCGTCATGGTAAAGTGGACCACAGCTGCTGAGGAGGCCTTCCACAGCCTGAAATGGGCTTTGTGCTCTCAGCCCGTACTAGTGACTCCTGATTTCAGCAGCGAGTTTGTGGTGCAAACTGATGCCTCTGATACTGGTGTCGGAGCTGTACTTTCCCAGGTGAGGGACAGAGTCGAACACCCGGTCCTCTACCTCAGCTGGAAACTGAATGTACATGAGCAGAGGTATGCAGTGGTTGAAAAAGAGTGCCTAGCCATTAAATGGGCTCTCGACTCCCTCAAGTATTACCTGGCCGGCAGGAAGTTTAGGCTGGTCACGGACCATGCCCCTCTCAAGTGGATGCACCTCCACAAGGACCGTAATAGTCGGGTAACCCGGTGGTTCCTTGCCCTGCAGGCTTACTCTTTTACGGTGGAGCACCGACCTGGGGTGCAGATGGGGAACGCCGATGCCCTGTCCCGAGTGCACTGTTTCAAGAGTGTTCTTGCTCGACCGGAGTGGTCTGAGCAGGGGGGGGGGGGGGGGTATGCAAGACTCATGTCGGTGTGGTAGTTGGGGGCAGGTATATCTCGCCCAGGTATTTGTCCAATGTGAATCAGGCCGCTCAGTATCTTCAGGATGCTAATGGGTTAACAAGTGCAGGAATAAAGGATGACCAGCTGGGGGTTTCCAGCGTCAGCCTGGGGCACACAGATTGCCTGTCTGTGTGAGACAAACGTGAGTGAGAGCTGTGCTCAAGAATTGTGTGATGTTAGCTGGGTGGGAGAAGCCCCCCAGTTGTTGAGATAGCAACGTGTTGGTTTAGTTAGCGCCGGACAGGCTAGGATTTATTTTTATGTTTTGTTTTATCTATGTTGCTTTCACGTTAATAAATCTGACCTGAGGTCAACCTGCTCAGAAAACCTGCTGTACGCCTCAGATTCAATGCACAAACCACGTGGCCTTTGACCCCAGCAAAGGCGATCCCGAAGTGTTGTGTCACAAGTCCCATATTTTTTATAACAGGCAGCAGGACACGACAGTGCCCACTGGTGCTATAAGCAACCACATTATACATATTGCGATTTGAAATATAAAAGACCGCTAACAGAGGTAATTCAATAAAATATAACATCTAGGAAATGTCAAGTAGCTTTAGTGTATTAAATGTTTGAGCTGGTAATCCACCATGATTAATCACTTGAGGGAAGGGGTTACTTGCGAA
This sequence comes from Ranitomeya imitator, assembly GCF_032444005.1. NCBI lineage: Eukaryota > Metazoa > Chordata > Amphibia > Anura > Dendrobatidae > Ranitomeya > Ranitomeya imitator. The sequence goes on from NC_091282.1 coordinate 996,129,544, forward strand.
GGCTGGCCTTTTGTGAAATAGGCAGGACAATTTGGAGGCAAAAGGTTGGGGAGCAGTGAGCGGCTTCTGTAAAGGTAAAGCTTCAGATGCAAAAATATGTTTAAATAAAAATACATTTTTAAAGATTATCTGGCTTTAAATATGAAAGGGTTTTTTGAAGCAGGAGCACACAGCTCCCCGGCCTCCTGACTCTCTGGTTGCTGGATGGGTAGACGCTTCTGCTTCAGGGCAGTATTATTGTTGTGTTAATGGCCTTAACAGTATGTGCTCTCGATGAGTCAGCCTTGTCGCTACTGCTGAAGAGCCCAGGGGATAGAGAGAGGTGGCCTGAAGCTAATCCAGGGATCCTGGCCAACCGTGGTGCAGTGCTTAAGAGCTCAACAAGAAAGTGGTAATAAGCACTGCGCATGTTCAGCCACTGCTCTTCTACAGCAGCAGTGGTCAGTCCCCTTGGCATTGAGCGGTAACCGTCATGGGGGCCAAATTGTATAAAAAATAACTTGCAAAGTAGCTTCTTTTTTAACAAACACTACGCAACACATTTATCCTTTTAACTGTACAATACAGTGGCATGTAAAGGTTTGGGAACCCATGGTCAAAATGACTGTTATTGTAAACAGTTAAGCAAGGTATGTATCTATGTATATACAGCTCTGGCAAAAATTAAGAGACCACCACATGAAAACCCTGTCATGAGCAACCCAATCTCCAGACCTGAACCCCATTGGAAACCTCTGGAATGTAAATCAAGAGGATGATGGATAGTCATAAGCCATCAAACAAAGAAGAACTGCTTACATTTTTGAGCCAGGAGCAGTGTGAAAGACTGGTGGAAAGAATGCCAAGACGCATGAAAGCTGTGATTAAAAATCATGGTTACTCCACAAAATATTGATTTCTGAACTCTTCCTGAGTTAGAACATTAGTATTAATTTGTGTTTGTGATTATTTGTGTTTTGTGATTATGAACTTGTTTTCTTTGCATTATTTGAGGTCTGAAAGCACTGTTTTTTGTTTTTTTTTTTACCAGAAAAAATACAAAATTTATTGCTTGGAAATTCGAAAACATGTTGTCAGAAGTTTATAGAATAAATGAACAATTTACATTTTACTCAAAAATATACCTGTAAAGAGAAAAATCAGACAAACTGAACATTTTGCAGTGGTCTCAATTGTTGCCAGAGCACTATATACCGTATATTACTTCTATATTACCGTATTCTTGGATCTCCTCATACCTTGCCAACCGCACATTTAGCGTTTCCTACTCCCATACTACCTCCTCATCTCGCCCCCTCTCTGTTGGAGTCCCCCAAGGATCTGCCCTAGGACCCTTACTCTTCTCAATCTATACACTCGGCCTGGGACAACTCATAAGGTCCTATGGCTTCCAGTACCATCTATATGCCGTTGACACTCAGATCTACCTCTCTGGCCCAGATGTCACCTCTCTGCTCTCCAGAATCTCAGAGTGTCTATCGGCCATATCCTCCTTCTTCTCCTCTCGTTTCCTCAAGCTCAATGTGGACAAATCTGAACTCATCATCTTTCCTCCATCACGAATATCTTCCCTACCTGATCTATCTATCAAAATAAATGAAATCACACTTTTCCCGTCCCCAAAATCCGCTGCCTCGGAGTAACCCTTGACTCTGCCCTGTCCTTCAAAGCGCACATCCAAGCTCTCGCCACCACCTGTCGCCTTCAGCTCAAAAATATTTCCAGAATCCGTCCTTTCCTCAACGCACACTCTACCAAAATGCTCGTGCATGCCCTAATCATCTCCCGCCTTGACTACTGCAACATACTCCTCTGTGGCCTACCTTCTAACACTCTCGCACCCCTCCAGTCCATCCTTAACTCTGCTGCCCGACTAATTAATCTCTCTCCTCGCTACACTCCTGCTTCACTTCTTTGCAAATCCCTTCCCAATTTCCCAGCGTATCCAGTTTAAATTACTAACACTGACCTACAAAGCCATCCATAACCTTTCTCCTCCGTATATTTCCCCACTAATCTCTCAATATCTTCCCTCACGTAATCTCCGGTCCTCCCAAGACCTCCTCCTTTCCTCCACGCTTATTCGCTCCTCACTCAATCGCCTCCAGACTTCTCCCGAATATCACCCATCCCCTGGAATTCAGTGCCCCAACACATCCGGTTATCCACTACTTTTGGATCCTTCAAAAGAAACCTGAAAACCCACCTCTTCAAGGAAGCTTACAGCCTGTAAAGACCACACGCCCACCTCAATACCATTGGAGCTACTGCAACCTTTGACCTACTGTCTCCTTCCCCATAATCTTGTAGACTGTAAAGGTACCGTCACACTGAACGATATTGCTAGCGATCCGTGACGTTGCAGCGTCCTGGCTAGCGATATCGTTGAGTTTGACAGGCAGCAGCGATCAGGATCCTGCTGTGCCATCGTTGGTCGGCGCAGAAAGTCCAGAACTTTATTTCGTCGCTGGACTCCCGCAGACATCGCTGAATCGGCGTGTGTGATGCCGATTCAGCGATGCCTTCACTGGTAACCAGCGTAAACATCAGGTTACTAAGCGAAGGGCCGCGCTTAGTAACCCGATGTTTACCCTGGTTACCAGCGTAAACGTAAAAAAAAACCAAACACTACATACTTACATTCCGGTGTCTGTCCCCCGGCGCTGTGCTTCTCTGCACTGTGAGCGCCGGCCAGCCGTAAAGCAGATTACAGCGGTGACGTCACCGGCTGGCGCAAACAGTCAGTGCAGAGAAGCACAGCGCCGGGGGACAGACACCGGAATGTGAGTATGTAGTGTTTTTGTTTTTTTTTAACGTTTACGCTGGTAACCAGGGTAAACATCGGGTTACTAAGCGCGGCCCTGCGCTTAGTAACCCGATGTTTACCCTGGTTACCAGGGGACTTCGCATAGTTGGTCGCTGGAGAGCTGTCTGTGTGACAGCTCTCCAGCGACCACACAGCGACGCTGCAGCGATCGGGATCGTTGTCTAGATCGCTGCAGCGTCGCTAAATGTGACGGTACCTTAAGACCGCAAGGGCAGGGTCCTCTTCCCTCTGTACCAGTCTGTCATTGTTAGTTTTGTTTACTGTAAGTGATATTTGTATTTTGATGTAACCCCTTCTCATGTACAGCACCATGGAATTAATGGTGCTATATAAATAAATAATAATAATATTATATTACACATACACACACACATTTTCATGTTTTACATTTTAAAAATTACAAAACGAAGACTGGGCTGATGCAAAAGTTTGGGCACCCTGAATGGTTAGTAACTAGTAGTACCCCCTTTTGAAAGCATCACAGCTTGTAAACTCTTTTTGTAACCAGCCAAGAATGTTTTCGATTCTTTTTTGAGGGATTTTCTTCCATTCTTCCTTGGGAAATTCTTCCAGTTCTGTGAGATTCCTGCGTCGTCTTGCATGCACTGCTATTTTGAGGTCTAGCCACAGACTTTCAATTATGTTCAGATCAGGTGACTGTAAGAGCCATTGTAAAACCTTCAGCCTGCGCCTTTTGAGGTAGTCTATTGTGGATTTTTATGTACAGTATGTTTTGGATAATTATCCATTTGTAGAAGCCATCCTCTTTTCAACTTCAGCTTTTTTACAGATGGTGTTGTTTGCATAAAGAATTTGTTGAAATTTCATTGAATTCATTCTTCCCTTTACGTGTGAAAAGTTCCCCATGCCATTGATGCAACACAACCCCAAAGCATGATTGATCCACCCCGCCTTGCTTAATGGTTGGCGAGATGTTCCTTTCCTGAAATTCTGTGCCTTTTTTTCCTCCACACATACCTTTGATCATTGTGGCCAGAGAGTTCTATTTTAACCTGATGACTTGCTTTCTTGTTTTCAAAATGCATCAGGCTTGATTAGATGTTTTCTTGCATACGTCTGATGCTTAATTTTATGTTAAGGATGCAGGAGAGGTTTTCTTCTGACAACTCTTATGAATGACATTTTTACAAGTATCTCTGAACAGTAGAACAATGCACCACAACTCCAGAGTCTGCTAAATCTTTCTGAAAGTCTTTTGCAATCAAGCAGAGGTTCTGGTTTGCCATTTTTTTATTACATTTCGACGTGAGGAAAAGGCAACTTAAAAACACTTTTCTATGTTCTCATAGTGCTTGTTAAGACCAGCGCAGGCGCCTCTGCATGTGTCCACTTCTCTCTCTCAGCAGGGGCGCCGACGTGTTCACTAATCTTGCCACGCTGCTCAGGTGCCCGCCGTCTCTGTGTCCCCCAAGGGCCTGCGTATAGCACAAATGTCTCTTGGAAGAATGCTTAAGACGCTTGCGCTCCCTGCTTCTCGAAGAGGCTGCAAATGATTCTGAAAATGTCCGCAACCAATGGCTCGGAGACATTAGGTATTTAAACCACCTTCCCCAAATGAGAGATGGCTTAGCAATGTTAGTACCAGTTTCCTGCTACCTACAGTAGTTGTAAGGTCTCTGTACCCGTGTTATGTGAACCTGATCCTGTCCGTCCCATTTACCTGACCAAGTCCGCCCAGTATGTCTCTGTTCCTGTCCGGTCTGCTGTTCCTATTCCAGAACCCACTCTGCATGTGCCTACTCCTGATCCTGACCCATCTGAACCTGCAACTGTGATCCGGTACCTGTGGCCATCCAGTGTTCCTGTATCTGCTTGTGTCTGATCCGACATCTGTCTACCAGCTCAGCTGCATACTTCCTGCTTACCAGTTCCTGGCCGGTCCTGCCTCCCTGTCCTCTTGGGGGTTACCTGCCACAGCTCTGTGGGTTGTCCTGGAATAGCACCTTGGATCAAGTATAACCAAACCATCAGGGGCTCTAGTGAAGAACTAGGTGTTTGCGTAGTTACGCTCCTCCAAGCTCTACCTGGACCATGGCACAATGGTTAAACAACCATGTGCGTAACAGCCTTCTCCTGCATTGTGAGCCTCCATCAATTTAATCTTCAGAGTGCTTGGCAGCTGCTTAGAAGAACCCATGGCTGCTGTATTTTGGCACAATTTTAGAATAGGCTGGGTTTTTATAAACTTGGGAAATTTGCATGACCTGGACTTTCCTAAGGATGATTGTGAACAAGCCATAACCCTAACAGGATAATTGAGGTCTGAAACCTTGGTCAGTTATCTGAGCACACAAATCTATTGCAATTTTTAAAATAAAAAAGGAGATATATATATCCTAAAATACAAAGGAAATGTGTCATCTTTAACTTTAGGCCTTTTAGAGATTATTTAATCTTCAACTTGCCTAAGTGTTAATAATAGCAGTATAGCAGTAATTTTGACCAGGGTGTCCAAACTTTTACATGCCACTGTAAGAACACAGAAATTGATGCTCAAGAAATGAGAATTCAATGAGCAGAGAATGATAGGTCTGTACTTTACACCTTGTAGCTTCTTTTGTCTATTCAGGAACTTGAAGGACACCATACAGACCTGTAATTCTATAACCATATAAAAGTGCGTAGCTTGCCAACAGGCCTGTGTAACCGTTATCATCCATGGACTGGCATTAAACGGCACCGTGCGTGATAAGTGTGAGATAACAAGATGGGAATGTGGAGACCATGTGACTATTATACTCTATTGGGAGAAGAGGAATTTTCCATGAATATGGTGTCATGTAATTCACAAGTGACATGCTGTATACATACCGCAGTTTTCTCAGCCTGGTCTCGGTGCTTCTAGTAAGGTTGGTTGTCTCTTCTTTCCACTTGTAGCTTGCTTTCTGCTGAGCCATCAGTAGCTTCATTAATTCCTCTATAGACTTTCGAAATCCGTCCTCCATTTCCTGTAACTGCACCTTGAAGCCTTGCTCCTTTACCGAAAATTCATGTGCTAAAGTGCTTACCTGTGAGAATAAGTAATATTCACTAACAAAGGCAGCCCACAGAAAAGAGTTAGCGCAATAGTACATATACAGCAATTCCACCCACAATGGAAACTATTACTTGTGGTGGCTTATTAATAGTCAAATGTTAAAGGGTTCGGCCTCTCTCTTATTACTGCAGCTTTCCTCACAGACTGACCAACATTACCATCCATTCAATGGCTGCTGGCGGAGCAGCATGTGACCAGACCTGTCCATCATCCTCCTCCAATAGAAAAACACCAAGTTGGAAAGCTGCTTTTCTATTGGAGGAGGCTGATGGACAGATCTGGTCACATGCTCCTCCGCCAGCAGCCATTGTATGGATGGTAATGCTGGTCAGTGTATGAGGAAAGCTGCATTAACAAGGGAAAATGGCCGACCCCTTTAATATAGATCAACAGTGGCCAAAAGACAAGATTATTTTCACAGCTTTACGTTTTCTTCACAATTCTGACTTATTACCTGACAAGAACCCATAGGTCCTGTAGCTGAAATCTTCTTAATAACATAGCATTATAAGCATCCGCATACAGCGGCACGACCTGCGTACCTAATGTTAAAGAGAGGTACGCAGGCCGCATGCAGAAGTAGGCGGAGCCAGCAGCCGAGGGCGGGGCTTAACAGAGGAAGTCCGCAGCCGTCCGCAACGCTAATGTGAAACCAGCCTAACATATCAATAAGATCCACCGTCTTTTAAAGCCCAACCTACAGATTAAAAGATGTATTTACGTCTACAAAAACGATCCCCTATCATGTGGATGGGTGATGATTGCTAGATCTACATGGATCTCACTGATGGATTTAAGTCTCCTGATCTGGCAACTGGTGGTTGACAAAGCCAGTTAGTAGGTAATAGTTTTTGTACCCTCCCTTTAAGTTTGATTGAAGTCTCATGCACACATTGCTTATTTTTAATTGCTGATTTACAGATTTAAATCTGCAGTATGTCAATTCTTTCAGCATTTTTGCTGCAGATTTCACCCATACTAATGAATGGGAAAAACGTGTCAAAAACTCCTGCAAAAAAAAAAAAAAAAAAAACCACGTGAAAAAACACATGCTTTCCTGCTGCAAATGCTGAACGTGCGCACATAGCCTTATGGTCAGAGATAGGCACTTAAAATACTCCGGGGGAGTCACATATACACAAATATGGGAAAAGTATGTTACCTGACCATTTATTCCACTCCGCAATGTATGGAAGGACCCACGCCCCCCAAAACTAGTTTTATAAAGTCAGTATGTCAGTCACTGCACCTCCATAGTCCATAGAAGTGGATCTGTTTTGACAGAATTATACAAAAAGTGGGTAAGAAGAAATACCATTCATGTTAATAAGATGACAATCTGTAATAATTGCTCTCGGAGCGCTCCAAGTGTTTGCATTGTTCCGTTTGCCATCTGTCTGTTGGGGTAATTTGCTTGGATTGATTTGGCGTTTTGAGTTGTAATTTATGGAAAGTGCTCAGATTCTAATTACTGTACTGGAATATACAGAAATAAATCTTTGCGTGCCCTTCTCAGACCGGAAAGAACCACTGTTTTCCTTCCACTTTTGTTCTTGGCATAACGAGTTGGCGTAGGGTGGGCAACTTTTGGACTTGCAGCTGTGACAAACTAAATCTATTCATTGTAAAGTATCGTCCCAAAGTTTCATCAAGAGAGAAATTCATGGAAAGGGAAAACAATAGCTTCCCGGCAAGACTGCTCATCAACCATGGTGGGTGATCACGTTCTGCAGCTCCGCCAGGCTCCACAGCGCTGCAGAAAGATGGCGGCGCCACATCATTTGGGCTCCCAGACTCATTCCTCCTTCCCACACTGACTACATTATTGAAGTATGGTAGGAAATGTAACCAGCTCAACACCGTTTACCCCAGGGGTGTCAAACTGCATTCCTCGAGGGCTGCAAACAGGTCATGTTTTCAGGATTTCCTTGTACTGCACAGGTGATAATTTAATCACCAACTCATTATTTGTGTAGGTGATTAAATTATCACCTGTGCATTACAAGGAAATCCAGAAAACATGACCTGTTTGCAGCCCTCGAGGAATGCAGTTTGACACCTCTGGTTTACCCCATTACTGACCAGACGTATTTTCAGGTTTTTTTTATTAAAGAGCTGTAATATTTTTTCTTGTTCAGATATTCAAGTAATTTTCGCTTCTATTTTTTATGATACATGGCGCTTCATTTTTAGGTCACAGTCATATTCTCTTTTTTTCTGCTGATATCGGGCAACATTGGTGGAAAAGTAAATAAGTAGCTGTTTTTCCCATTTACTCCAAAACACAGTGTCTGCAAATTGAGATTCTGGTTTGGCTATTATCCAAGGCTCGTTAAAGAGTCGACATTGACTGTTAGGATTGCTACTTCCAATAGGTGGCACTAGAGTTCTACTCCTCTTCCTCTCTGAAGAGACAATTTGCATATTTCCCAGAGGAGCATTGCGGCTTTAAGTCTCCTCACCTCGACATGCTTATCATGTCGCTCTCCGCGAGGAGAAACGTTATTTTGCATAATAAAACGCTAACAGCAGTAATCTGCATATAGAACATGCATGATGATGGTTGGTGGGGGAGCTGACATTACTGCCCTCTAGGCACCCTTCTCTGTGATGGACTGTGATGCTTTTGTGATTTCATATGTTTGAAAATATCAGTGAGTTGGCAACTGTTTGAATGTAGAAAGGAAACTTTTTACAACTGGGGTCACAATGGTAAATGAAACACTTAGTTTAAAGGGAATCTGTCAGCAGGTTTGTGATTTATACTGAGGGAATCATGAGGTAGGGGCTGAGACACTGATTGTGTGCTGTTCCAATACAATGAGTGTTTTATCAGCAGGAGATGATCACTGCAAAACTACTGTCCATGTGCATCCTGGTCTAACCACGTCCGTAGCACTGATTAGCAGCATACTGTCAATATACAATGTAGACAGAAATCTGCTTATCAGGGGTCTGGATGTGGCTCTGCTACATCTAAAAACCCTGATTGTATCACACTGCTGCAACCAGTAAACTAATTGATACATCGTTGGAATCATGGTCTCTTTCCCTATCTTATGCTGCCCTCAGATGAGGTAGGAAAAACATGGTGACAGATTCTCTTTACGTGCGTGCCTTTTAGTGACCAAGAGCTGCCTATTTCAGTTCCCTATGACCTTATGTGATTTAGGATAGCATCAGTACATGTATACCTAGTGATGTGGACCCTTTGTTCAAAAAATTATGGAAGGGCCCTAATGGTCAGGTCCCAAGTAATTTGACACTGATGATTTATGCGAGGAATATGCAGTCAATATATATACTGTACATACATCTACTATATAATTGTCTAAGGGGTACTTCCGTCTGTCCTTCTGTCTGTCTGTCACAGATATTCATTGGTCGTGGCCTCTGTCTATCATGGAAATCCAAGTCGCTGATTGGTCGTGGTTGTTTTGCGGCGACCAATCAGCGACGGGCACAGTCCGGAAAAAAATGGCCGCTCCTTAATCCCCGCAGTCAGTGGCCGGCACCCGCTCCATACTCCCCGCAGTCAGTGTCCCCGATGCGCTGCTCCCCGCAGTCAGTGTCCCCGGCGCTCTGCTCCCCGCAGTCAGTGTCCCCGGCGCTCTGCTCCCCGCAGTCAGTGTCCCCGGCGCTCCGCTGCTTACACAATATACTACGTCGCTGTGCAATATACTACGTGGCTCTGTGCTGTATACTACGTAACTGGGCAATATACTACGTGGCTGGGCAATATACTACGTGGCTGGGCAATATACTACGTGGCTCTGTGCTGTATACTACGTAACTGGGCAATATACTACGTGGCTGGGCAATATACTACGTGGCTGGGCAATACACTACGTGGCTGAGCAATATACTACGTCACTGTGCAATATACTACGTGGCTCTGTGCTGTATACTACGTGGCTGGGCAATATACTACGTCGCTGTGCAATATACTACGTGGCTCTGTGCTGTATACTACGTAACTGGGCAATATACTACGTCGATGGGCAATATACTACGTGGCTGGGCAATATACTACATGACTGGGCAATATACTACGTAGCTGGGCAATATACTACGTAGCTGGGCAATATACTACGTGGCTGGGCAATATACTACGTGGCTGGGTAATATACTACATGGCTGGACAATATACTACGTGGACATGCATATTCTAGAATACCCGATGCGTTAGAATCGGGCCACCATCTAGTACAGGGGTGTCAAACTGCATTCCTTGAGGGCTGCAAACAGGTCATGTTTTCAGGATTTCCTTGTACTGCACAGGTGATAATTTAATCACCAACTCATTATTTGTGTAGGTGATTAAATTATCACCTGTGCAGTACAAGGAAATCCTGAAAACATGACCTGTTTGCAGCCCTCGAGGAATGCAGTTTGACACCCCTGATCTAGTATTATATATATATATATATATATATATATATATATATATATATACACACATACAGTATAGTTTGGACACACCTCATTTAAAGATTTTGCTGTATTTTCATGACTATGAAAATTGTACATTCGGACTGAAGGCATCAAAACTAAGAGGTAACACATGTGGAATTATATCCGGTACTTAACAAAAAAGTGTAAAACTTTGAAGCTCATCAAGAGAATGCCAAGAGTGTGCAAAGCAGTCACCAAAGCAAAAGGTGGCTACTTTGAAGAACCTAGAATATAAGACATATTTTCAGTTGTTTCACACTATTTTGTGAAGTATATAATTCCACATGTGTTGATTCACAGTTATGATGCCTTCAGTGTGAGTGTACTATATATGTACTACTATATATGTACATATATATATATATATATATATATATACTAGCTGAAGAGCCCGGCGTTGCCTGGGCATAGTAAATATCTGTGGTTAGTTATAGCACGTCACTTCTCTTATTTTCCCATCACGCCTCTCATTTTCCCAATCACATCTTTAATTTTCCCCCTCACATCTCTCATTTTCTCCCTCACACCTCTCATTTTCTCCCTCACTCCTCTCATTCCCGCCTAACACTTGTCTTTTCGACCTCACATCTGTCATTTTCCGATCACTACACTATTTTCCCTCACTCCTCTCATTTTGCACTCACACCTTTTCATTTTCACCTCACACCTCTCATTTTCACCTCAGTATATACATGTTTGTCATCTCCCTTATATATAGTATACACCTGTATGTCATCTCCTGTATATAGTATATACCTGTATGTCATCTCCCCTGTATATAGTATATACCTGCTGTGTGTCATCTCCCCTGTATATAGTATATACCTGTATGTCATCTCCTCCTATATATAGTATATACCTGTATGTCATCTCCTCCTATATATAGTATATACCTGTATGTCATCTCCTCCTATATATAGTATATACCTGTATGTCATCTCCTTCTATATATAGTATATACCTGTATGTCATCTCCTCCTGTATATAGTATATACCGGTGTGTCATCTCCCCTGTTTATAGTATATATCTGTGTGTCATCTCCTCCTGTATATAGTATATACCTGTAGGTAATCTGCTCCTGTATATAGTATATACCTGTGTGTCATCTCCTCCTGTATATAGTATATACCTGTATGTCATCTCCTCCTGTATATAGTATGTACCTGTATGTCATCTCCTCCTTTATATAGTATATACCTGTGTGTCATCTCTCCTGTATATAGTATATATCTGTGTGTCATCTCCCCTGTATATAGTATATACCTGTGTGATCTCCTGTATTAGACCTCGTTAACACGTTATTTGCTCAGTATTTTTACCTCAGTATGTGTAAGCTAAATTGGCAGCCTGATAAATCCCCAGCCAACAGGAAGCCCTCCCCCTGGCAGTATATATTAGCTCACACATACACATAATAGACAGGTCATGTGACTGACAGCTGCTGTATTTCCTATATGGTACATTTGTTGCTCTTGTAGTTTGTCTGCTTATTAATCAGATTTTTATTTTTGAAGGCTAATACCAGACTTGTGTGTGTTTTAGGGCGAGTTTCGTTTGTCAAGTTGTGTGTGTTGAGTTGTGTGTGGCGACATGCATGTAGCGACTTTTGTGAGATGAGTTTTGTGTGGCAACATGCGTGTAGCAACTTTTTGTGTGTCGAGTTGCATGTGACAGGTTAGTGTAGCAAGTTGTGTGCAGCAAGTTTTGCGCATGGCGAGTTTTGCGCGTGGTGAGTTTTATGTCTGGTGCCTTTTGAGTATGTGCAAGTTTTGTGCGAGGCAACTTTTGCATGTGTTGCAAATTTTGTGCATGTGGCAATTTTTCCGCATGTGCAAGTTTTGCGTGTGGCGAGTTTTCCATGAGGTGAGTTTTGCACTTGTGGCGAGTTTTGCGTGAGCCTATTTTTTGCATGTGGCGAGTTTTGCGCGTGGTGAGTTTTGAGCGGCGACTTTTGTGTTTCGACTTTTATGTGGCGAGGTTGGTGTATGTGTGGTGAAATGTGTGCTGAGGGTGGTATATGTGTTCAAGCACGTGGTAGTGTGTGGCGCATTTTGTGTGTGTGTTCATATCCCCGTGTGTGGTGAGTATCCCATGTCGGGGTCCCACCTTAGCAACTGTACGGTATATACTCTTTGGCGCCATCGCTCTCACTCTTTAAGTCCCCCTTGTTCACATCTGGCAGCTGTCAATTTGCCTCCAACACTTTTCCTTTCACTTTTCCCCATTATGTAGATAGGGGAAAAATAGTTTGGTGAATTGGAAAGCGCGGAGTTAAAATTTCACCTCACAACATAGCCTATGACGCTCTCAGGGTCCAGACGTGTGACTGTGCAAAATTTTGTGGCTGTAGCTGCGACGCCTCCAACACTTTTCATTTCACTTTTTCCCCATTATGTAGATAGGGGCAAAATTGTTTGGTGAATTGGAAAGCGCGGGGTTAAAATTTCACCTCACAACGTAGCCTATGATGCTCTCAGGGTCCAGACGTGTGACTGTGCAAAATTTTGTTTATGTAGCTGCAACGGTGCAGATGCCAATCCCGGACATACACACACACACACATATTCAGCTTTATATAGTAGATATATATATAGGAAAATACTTATGCATGCGTTTGACTGGAAAATGATAATGCATGAAATAGAAATGTGTTTTTCCAGTAGCCTGATACTAGGCTGTTGCTTTTTCATAAAACATTTAGCAAAGATCCATTGGTTTAATATTTTATATTTTTCCACAAGCTCACCGGTGGCATAGACGGAGACACATAACAGTACTGAGCACACAACCTTACCTGAAATGTGACTTTTTGCTGCGCCTCTGTAGTGGACTTTTTCCACTCTTCCACATCTTTCCGGTACTGTTCATTCTCCTGCACGAGTTTTAACCTTTCCTCGCTCACAGAACTCCCCTCTTTTCTTTCTGACTCCAAAACCTCATTTAGTTTGAGAATAGTTTCACGGCACCTTGACAGCTCCTCCTCAGAACTGAAAATACAAGATATTTTTACATTAAATATTTATCAGCTAATCACAAATAATACTCCGGAAATTCACTCAACCAAGACCAAGAGTGTAAAAAACAACGAAAATCTGATACTCAGATATTGAAAACCTGGAAGCCACAAGCTGATCTTCTCAGCATTGCAAACTTCTGTTTGGATACGTGTCTAGGTTGAATAAATATTCCACATTTATCAATGTATTTGGACTATATTCTGCATTTTACTCAAAAACAGTACATTATTGGTTGTGATACACATTAAAGGGGTTCTCCACTACTGGACCATCCCTTTTTAGTGTCTCTATTTTGCTGGATAAAATAATAAAAAAAAAGCTTATTAACCTGCCGGACTGATGCGCTCCCTTGCTCTGAACTAGATCCTTTGGTGATTTTGTGGAATAAAAAATGTCACGTGAGCTGGTATCGGCTTTGATGGAACTGTGAAAACTGTAGACGATTGTTGTCACAGATGAGGTTAATAAAACAGAAATAAGAATTAGCGCAATAGGGATTTATCCCAGTAACGGTGGGGAGACCAAAGGCCATGGTACTCACCTGGTAAGGTTGTGTGACCACAAACCACTATTAAGCGTATGGCTACTGCACACCCATAAAGAGTTATAAACCAAAAAAAAAAAGAACGAAAGGATTAATTCTGCCCTGCCAGTGAGGCCAAGATGAGGGATGTCCAGAAATGCTGGAATTTCGATTGTCAGCTGTATCTGCATTGTTTCTCTGTACTGCACGTTGTGGTTTGTCCTGATGGAAGTTTTCAACTTCGAAACGCGCTTCGCCGGCAGCACAGAATTAACCTTTTCATTCTGCAGCTCCAGCAGGTAAATATGCTTTTTTCCCCACTTTATATAGCACATTGAGGTCATTATTTCTATCAGTGGACAACGTCTTTAACAGTTGGAATGAGAAATATGTGCCACTTACTTTTGCATGCCAACTTGTAGTGAAAATTCCAAAAAAGCCTGCATCCCTATTCCAAATACCCTGGGATTGCACAGCTTGATCATACATTTCTCATAAATTTGTCACGCCTCCAATTTTAATAAATATAGGCCAATATTCTCTCCAAGCTACGTGCCTCCTTATTTTAAAATGACAGCAATCAAAAATGCCTTTAATGGGGATTTCAATGTTATTTTTAACCTTAACAGTGGGAATCTACCATGGAAAGCTTATTACCAGAATCTGCCGCTCCGATGGTCTCTGCTGACGTTAAGCGATGACGCTCGGACGTCCAGTCACCTGACCTTACAGCCAATCAGTGGGCTCAGCAGTCTGGTCCCGTGTGGTTGTGAGATCATTGCTACTGGTTCGGAGGCAATTGCCACAGTGGAGACTGAATTCCGGTGATAAGTAGGCCTTCTTTTTCCCCGTTATCATGGTGGTTTCCCACTGTAAAGTGGAAAAATAAAGTGGAAACCCCCTTTAAACACGCAGATAAAATTAAAGTAAAATTCACAACAAAATGGAGCAGCAGGCAAGTGCATGAGGTATTACAAATCTCATCCACATGATGTAGCTATTTCAAGCACAGACCTATGGGGCCAATTTCTAATGTGAATTTCACCCTTTGTAGCTTAATTCGCAAGTGATGTCCGTAGGGAAACCACGGCACAATCTGCATGGCGGGACATAGATAGATATGCTATACGATGCCTATCTAGGCACAAACTTTACAGCGTAGGTCAGTCTGACAAATGAAAGGAAAAATCGAGTTTATCTATATGAATAGGAGTGAAGAGAGGCTATGATAAGGCAATAGTCATTTTACACCGCCAGCAAACTAGAGGAGAACATTTATTTTACAGAAGTTTCCATTTGGCCAAGAAATATGTTGAATCTTTACAATATGCATTTTCTTTCAACCTGCACATTTTCGGAAGACAAAATGCAGGGTGAAGCCATTCTCCAAAATGCCACAGATCAGCAGGCTGTGATCCATGTGTTCTACCTAGGAATAATGTGCTAATCAAAAGTGACTGCAGGGAAAATCTGAATATAATATTTTCATCCTGCAGTTACTAATTCAGGACATGGAACAATAGCTTAAAGTGTGTGTGCTTTGATTTGCATCAGATCCGAACAGCGGAGCTCTTTAGGTAGTCGGAATCCAGACAGAAAAATATGCCCTTTGGAGAATTACAATTGTAACTGTAATCACAACTTTTCAGAAAAACGTATTACATATAGATTTATGCAGCTTGAAAGCTAAAAGTGCTCATAAAAAAACTAGAGTATAAAAAACGGGAAGAAAGAATCACATAAAAATGGATAGTGGCGATAAAAAAAGCAAGCTGGGAGTTATGGCCTCATAATATTTTTCTTCTATGACTAAATGCATTATTTTTAGTAAATAAAATATTACAGGCTATTGAGACGGTGTAAGAAGACGCCTTACCGAAATCTCAAGGTGTTACGTAAATGTATAGAAGATACTATTCCGACAACTGGAGACTATAGAAATCACAGAACATGAGAAGCACATCATATCTGTCTGCTTCCTGAGGGAAGCTCAGTGGGGCTGCTAATTCAAGGGCTTTCCTAAAATATAACCGCGCTCAAGACACTTTTTTCAACACCAAAGATTTATTCAAATAAGCCATGGCTACATGAAGCATCATTATACAGTCATACAGCAGTTTTAGCATTCTGAATATATTGCTGAAGATTACTTCAAAAATTAGACTTCATAAATAATAAAAAATGCCAAATGTTCTAGGTCTTAAAGAAGCTATTTTTTTTTTGGAAACTGCACCCCCACTTTACATTTACTTCTTTGTAGTTTTCTTTTCTAAAGCTGCCACCTTACTTCCTAGCTCTTGTCCCGCAGTTTGTTCATCTATGCTCTGCCATCAATACCAAACTACATCAGTAAAGCATCAGAACGACTAGATAGAGCCAGTCCCATCTCTGACACACTGCGATTATCCTTCCCTCTATATTTTCGTAACTAAGTAAATAGATTACAATTATCCAGTTAGGGAGGCTGAATAGTCATTTCTGGAATTATAATTGTGATAAGAGCTGTGCAGTCATCATTATAAACTGTGATAGAAGCATCCACGGTACAGTTCATGCAAATTCATCATAATTTAGGTTCTATTGATCGAGGTGCTGACTTCTTAAGATAACAAAGTCCTGTGGTTCCCAGAGGGTCACCATGTGATTCTATACAGTCATGGCTGGAATTGTTCCAGAAAATGAAGTATTTCTCCCAGAACATTATTGCTATTACACATGTTTTGTTATACACATTGATTTACTTTGCGTGTATTGGAACAACACAAAAAAAAAACAGAGAAAAGGCAAATTGTACATCGTTTCACACAAAACCCCAAAAATGGGAAGGACAAAATTGTTTGCATTTTTCAAAAAATGTCGGGAAACAACTTAGTTTCAGTCATGTGATGCTCATTCAAACTCATCAGTGGCAAGTAACAGTTGTGGGCAATATGAAAATCCCACCTGAACCCAGATAAAAAGTGGAAAAGTCGATTCAATGCATTGTGTCTGTGTGCCACACTAAGCATAGAGAACAGAAAGAGGACTTGAGAACTAAATTGTTGAAAATTATCAATAATTCCAAGGTTACAAGTCTATCTCAAGAGATCTTTATTTTCTTTTGTCCACTGTGAGCAACATAATTAAGAAGTTCACAACCCATGGCACTACAGTTAATCTCCCTGGATGTGGATGGCAGAGTTAAATTGATGAAAGATTGCAAGTCAGGATAGTCCAAATGGTGAATAAGCAGCCCCAATCAGGTTCCAGAGAAATTCAAGCTGCCCTGCAGGCTCAGAGTGCATCAGTGTCAGAGCAAACTAACCGCTGATATCTGAATTAAATGAACCACTATGGCAGGAGGATCCCACTACTGACATGGAGACATAAAAAAGCTAGACTGCAACTTGCCAAAATGTACATGAGTAAGCCAAAATCCTTCTGGAAAAGCGTTTTGTGGACAGATGAGACCAAGACAGCGCTTTTTGGTAAAACACATCATTGTACTGTTTACCAGAAAAGAATGAAGCTTACACAGAAAAGAACACAGTACCTACCAGTGTCAGCCTCACTTTTCAACTACATGCATGTCACATCCTCAAGCACAAATTTCTATAACAATGAACTGGATAGATTGTTAAGGAATAAGATGCAGCCTTTGCCTGTACAAAGTGATTAAAATATATCGTGCCAAGCAATGCTCATACAAGAGGGCGGTGGCCCACTCTTGCACAGATGTCCACTGAAGGATTTTTCTGTTCTTCTGTGGGCCACTCCAAGTGTGGTACGTACAGTCAAATATGGTGGAGGTTCAAAGATGTTTTGGGGTTGTTTTGCTGCCACTGGCACTGGGTGCCTTGGATGTGTGCAAGGCATCATGTAGTGCACAATGTAGTGCCAAATATCAGAAAGATGGGTTTGCCTCCTTGACCATGGGTGCTCCAGTAGGACAATGACCCCAAACATACTTCATGAAGCACCCAGAAATGGATGGAAATAAAGCGCTGGAGAGTTCTGAAGTGACCAGCAATTAGTCTAGATCTAAATCCCATTGAATACCTCTGGAGAGATCAAATTACTGTTAAAATTGCTGTTGGGAGAAGGCACCTTTCCAATATGAAAGACCTGTAGCAGTTTGCAAAAGAAGAGTGATCCAAAATTCCAGTTGAGTGGTGTAAAATGCTTGTTGATTGCTATAGGAAGCAATTGATTGCAGTTATTTATTCCACAAGGTGTGCAACCCAAAAATTTTTATGGTTTTGTGCAAAATTATGTCCAATTTGCCTTTTTTGTAATAAACGTGTATAACAAAATATGAGTAACTGCAATAATTTTCTGGGAGAAATACTTCACTTTCTGCAACAATTTCAAGGGTACAACACTTTCAGCCATGACTGTATTCAGTGGTGTAAAAAAGAGCTTGCCCCCTTCCTGATTCCATATTCTTTTGCATGTTTGTCACACTTAAATGTTTCCGATCACCAATCTCGTATGGCTTTATTCATATTGAACTATTCTAAAAACACAATCTTGTCACTCGCGGAATGTCCCGTGAACGTGAGGCACATACAAAGTATGGATTAAATACATAATGAATTACTTCTTTTCCTGTTCCTTATCCCTTCCTTCTTCCCTTCCTCTCTCTGAGGAAAGAGGATATAAGAAAGATTAAGCTTATTTTTACTATACACCTGCAGAAGGCTGTAACCAGCAGAAACGCGTTATGTATACAGTTTATTTTTAAACTAGATGGTGGCCCAATTCTAACACATCGGGTATTCTAGAATATGCATGTCCACGTAGTATATTGCCCAGTCACATAGCATATTGCCCAGTCACATAGTATATTGCCCAGCCACGTAGTATATTGCCCAGCCACGTAGTATATTGCCCAGCCACATAGTATATTGCCCAGCCACGTAGTATATTGCCCAGCCACATAGTATATTGCCCAGCCACGTAGTATATTGCCCAGCCACGTAGTATATTGCCCAGCCACATAGTATATTGCCCAGCCATGTAGTATATTGCCAAGCCAGGCAGTATATTGTACAGCCCACGTAGTACATTGCACAGCCCACGTAGTATATTGCCTAGCCCACGTAGTATATAGCAATGTGGGCATCATATCCCTGTAAAAAAAAGAATTAAAATAAAAAATAGTTATATACTCACCTTCCGGAGCCCCCGGATCCAAGCGAAGCGGTTACCGACGCTGAGTCCTTTCGCGCTCCGGTTTGTAGAGTGCATTGAAGTCTCGCGAGATGATGACGTAGCCGTCTCGCGAGACAGCTACGTCATCATCTCGCGAGATCGCAGCATGGACCAGTTACCGGAGCGTCGTGAGCGGGAAAGGCCTGTTGTGTATCCGAGGGGCCGACGGACGGTGAGTATATAACGATTTTTTTAATAATCATTTTTAACATTAGATCTTTTTACTATTGATGCCGCATTGGCAGCATCAATAGTAAAACGTTGGTCACACATGGTTAATAGCAGCGTTAACCGAGTGCGTTACACTGCAGCATAGCGTGATCGGTTAAAGCTGCCATTAACCCTGTGTGAGCGGTGATCTGAGGGGAGTATGGAGGGGGCACTGATTGCGGGGAGGATGGAGCGGCCATGTTGCCGCCGGACTGTGCCCGTCACTGATTGGTCGTGGCTGTTTTGCTGAGACCAATCAGCGACTTGGATTTCCATGATAGACAGAGGCCGCAACCAATGAATATCTGTGACAGACAGACAGACGGAAGTGACCCTTAGACAATTATATAGTAGATGGTTTTCATGGTACAAATAAATCTCTTCTGAAGCAATTTGAAGAGCTTCACCTTGATTTAACTTATTGGCAAAGACCGCACCAATTCCTGATTTTCTCCTTGGTCTCACTGTACATTTTATCTACTATATAATTGTCTAAGGGGTACTTCCGTCTGTCCTTCTGTCTGTCTGTCTGTAACGGTTATTCGTTCGCTGATTGGTCTTGGCAGCTGCCTGTCATGGCTGCCGCGACCAATCAGCGACGCGCACAGTCCGGAAGAAAATGGCCGCTCCTTACTCCCCGCACTCACTGCCCGGCGCCCGCATACACCCCTCCAGTCTGCCCTCACACAGGGTTAATGGCAGCGGTAACGGACCGCGTTATGCCGCAGTGTAATGCAGTCCGTTACCGCTGCTATTAACCCTGTGTGACCAAGTTTTTTACTATTGACGCAGCCTATGCAGCGCCAATAGTAAAAACATTGAATGTTAAAAAAAATAAAAAATTATATACTCACCTACGCCGCCTTTCCCGCTCCTCGCGATGCAACCGGCACGTTCCGGTCGCACGGATGGTTTGGCAGAAGGACCTGCCATGACGTGACGGTCATGTGACCGCGACGTCATCACAAGTCCTGTGCGCCTGCGCGGAAAGGACCTGCCGTGACGTCACGGTCATGTGACCGCGACACGGTCACGTGACGACGTCAGCACACCCTGGGACCGGAAGATGCCGCCTGCACCCCACACAGGCGACAGTGCTACAACGCGCCTGCGGAAGGTTAGTATATGTTTATTTTTTTAACCTGTGTCATACGTGGCTGGGCAATATACTACATAGCTGGGCAATATACTACATGGGCTGTGCAATATGCTACGTGGCTCTGTGCTGTTTACTACGTCACTGGGCAATATACTAAGGGTACCGTCACACTATATGATTTACCTACGATCACGACCAGCGATACGACCTGGCCGTGATCGTTGGTAAGTCGTAGTGTGGTCGCTGGAGAGCCGTCACACAGACAGCTCTCCAGCGACCAACGATGCCGAGGTCCCCGGGTAACCAGGGTAAACATCGGGTTACTAAGCGCAGGACCGCGCTTAGTAACCCGATGTTTACCCTGGTTACCAGCGTAAAAAAAAACAAACAGTACATACTTACATTCCGGTGTCTGTCCCTTGCCGTCTGCTTCCCGCACTCACTGACTGCCGGCCGTAAAGTGAAAGCACAGCACAGTGGTGACGTCACCGCTGTGCTCTGCTTTCACTTTACGGCCGGCAGTCAGTGAGTGCGGGAAGCAGACGGCAAGGGACCTGACGGACACCGGAATGTAAGTATGTACTGTTTTTTTTTTTACATTTACGCTGGTAACCAGGGTAAACATCGGATTACTAAGCGCGGTCCTGCGCTTAGTAACCCGATGTTTACCCTGGTTACAAACGAACGCATCGCTAGATCGGTGTCACACACACCGATCTAGCGATGACAGCGGGAGATCCAGCGACGAAAGAAAGTTCCAAACGATCTGCTACGACGTACGATTCTCAGCAGGATCCCTGATCGCTGCTGCATGTCAGACACAGCGATATCGTATGGATATCGCTGGAACGTCACGAATCGTACCGTCGTAGCGATCAAAATGGCACTGTGTGACGGTACCCTAACACACGGACTGGAGATTAGATCAGTGGATATCTGTACTGTGGTCTGATGAGTCATGTCTTTGTGAGACACAGATAAGGCGAGTTGATGGTTTCTACATGTGTGGTGCCCACTATGAAGCATGGAGGGGAAGGTGTGATGACATGGAGTGCTTTGGTACTGACACACTTGATGATTTATTCTAAATTCAAGGCACACTTAATCACAAAGGCTACCACAGCATGCTGCAAGGACATACCTTGCCATCCAGTTTGCATTTACTGCTACCAGCATTTATGTTGCAACAGGACAATGACCCTAAACACATCTCCAGGTTATGTAAGGGCTATACAATCAAGAAGGAGAGGGATGGAGTGCTGTATCAAACATGGTCTGACATGGCCTCCATAATCAACCAACCTTAAAGGGAACCTGTCACCAGAAAAAAACTATTAACCTGCAGATAGGGGGTCAATCTGCAGGTTAATAGCGTTAACAACTGGTCTGGCGCCTGCTCTTAGCCAAACACTGAGGGAACATAATGAACTCCATTCTCCCAAGCAGCGTTAAGGTGCCAGCATTGCGGGCCGACTGTCAGTTAGGGCCGGGGGCGCAGTTACAGCTGCCGCTTTGTATTCTCAGGGGCTACCAGGTACACATAAAATTGGCCATTTTTATGCGCTAAAAGCTCTCATTTTTCATATTTCTAGTGCAGTAATGCAGTTCAAATTTCGTTTTTCAAGTTTGTATGTTCTAGCGCTATGTTTGGATGTGCAGGTCAGGTTTTTGAAATGTATTCTCTAGCCTTCTGATCGTGCACTCCGCCTCCTAGCTTCAGGTGTTTTAATTACAGCAGGTCCAATACCCCTCCACAGAGAGAGAGAGAATTTTAGTCTAGTAAGAGGTTTTCACATGTACCCATTCAGATGGAGACGTTTATTCTCAGCGAGGTAAGGCAAGTTTAGGACCTGGTATAAGAGAGATGCCGTAACGGGGCTACCAGGTACACATAAAATTGGCCATTTTTATGCACTAAAAGCTCTCATTTTTCATATTTCTAGTGCAGTAATGCAGTTCAAATTTCGTTTTTCAAGTTTGTATGTTCTAGCGCTGCAGTGTGCTGCCTAATTTACTTAACTATATACGAGTTGGCGACTCTAGGTTCAGCACCTGTTCACACTGAGTCTATGTTTGGATGTGCAGGTCAGGTTTTTGAAATGTATTCTCTAGCCTTCTGATCGTGCACTCCGCCTCCTAGCTTCAGGTGTTTTAATTACAGCAGGTCCAATACCCCTCCACAGAGAGAGAATTTTAGTCTAGTAAGAGGTTTTCACATGTACCCATTCAGATGGAGACGTTTATTCTCAGCGAGGTAAGGCAAGTTTAGGACCTGGTATAAGAGAGATGCCGTAACGGGGCTACCAGGTACACATAAAATTGGCCATTTTTATGCGCTAAAAGCTCTCATTTTTCATATTTCTAGAGCAGTAATGCAGTTCAAATTTCGTTTTTCAAGTTTGTATGTTCTAGCGCTGCAGTGTGCTGCCTTATTTACTTAACTATATACGAGTTAGCGACTCTAGGTTCAGCACCTGTTCACACTGAGTCTATGTTTGGATGTGCAGGTCAGGTTTTTGAAATGTATTCGCTAGATCGGTGTCACACACACCGATCTAGCGATGACAGCGGGAGATCCAGCGACGAAAGAAAGTTCCAAACGATCTGCTACGACGCACGATTCTCAGCAGGATCCCTGATCGCTGCTGCGTGTCAGACACAGCGATATCGTATGGATATCGCTGGAACGTCATGAATCGTACCGTCGTAGCGATCAAAATGGCACTGTGTGACGGTACCTGTTATGAACAGGTAATTCAGAACCACAATGGACATTGAAGTTCAGAGCACACAAAGTGACCTGACAATTACCAAAAACAAAGGACGAGCTCTGAGACGTGGGAACTCTGCTGACCGCAATCCCTAATCCTAACACACCACACTAGAGGTAGCCGTGGATTGCGCCTAACGCTCCCTATGCAACTCGGCACAGCCTGAGAAACTAACTAGCCCTGAAGATAGAAAAATAAGCCTACCTTGCCTCAGAGAAATTCCCCAAAGGAAAAGGCAGCCCCCCACAAATAATGACTGTGAGTAAGATGAAAATACAAACACAGAGATGAAATAGATTTAGCAAAGTGAGGCCCGACTTACTGAATAGACCGAGGATAGGAAAGATAGCTTTGCGGTCAACACAAAAACCTACAAACAACCACGCAGAGGGGCAAAAAGACCCTCCGCACCGACTAACGGTACGGAGGTGCTCCCTCTGCGTCTCAGAGCTTCCAGCAAGCAAGAAAAACCAATAAAGCAAGGTGGACAGAAAAAATAGCAAGCAAAAATAACACAAGCAAAACTTAGCTTATGCAGAATAGACAGGCCACAGGAACGATCCAGGAGGAAGCAAGACCAATACTAGAACATTGACTGGAGGCCAGGATCAAAGCACCAGGTGGAGTTAAATAGAGCAGCACCTAACGACTTAACCTCCTCACCTGGGGAAGGAAACTCAGAAGCCGCAGTACCACTCTCATCCACCAAAGGAAGCTCATATACAGAACCAGCCGAAGTACCACTCTCGACCACAGGAGGGAGCTTGGCCACAGAATTCACAACAGTACCTTCCCCCTTGAGGAGGGGTCACCGAACCCTCACCAGAGCCCCCAGGCCGACCAGGATGAGCCACATGAAAGGCACGAACCAGATCGGCAGCATGGACATCAGAGGCAAAGACCCAGGAATTCTCTTCCTGACCATAACCTTTCCACTTAACCAGATACTGGAGTTTCCGTCTCGAAACACGAGAATCCAAAATCTTCTCCACTATGTACTCCAATTCCCCTTCAACCAAAACCAGAGCAGGAGGATCAATAGATGGAACCACAGGTGCCACGTATCTCCGCAACAATGACCTATGGAACACGTTATGGATGGAAAAAGAAGCTGGAAGAGTCAAACGAAAAGACACAGGATTAAGGACCTCAGAAATCCTATATGGACCAATGAAATGAGGTTAAATTTAGGAGAGGAAACCTTCATAGGAACATAACGAGATGACAACCAAACCAAATCCCCAACACGAAGTCGGGGACCCACACAGCGCCTGCGGTTAGCGAAACGTTGAGCCTTCTCCTGGGACAAAGTCAGATTGTCCACTACATGAGTCCAAATCTGCTGCAACCTATCCACCACAGTATCCACACCAGGACAGTCCGAAGACTCAACCTGCCCTGAAGAGAAACGAGGGTGGAACCCAGAATTGCAGAAAAATGGCGAAACCAAAGTAGCCGAGCTGGCCCGATTATTAAGGGCGAACTCAGCCAAAGGCAAAAAGGACACCCAATCATCCTGATCAGCAGAAACAAAACATCTCAGATATGTTTCCAAGGTCTGATTGGTTTGTTCAGTCTGGCCATTTGTCTGAGGATGGAAAGCCGAGGAAAAAGACAAATCAATGCCCATCCTAGCACAAAAGGCTCGCCAAAACCTCGAAACAAACTGGGAACCTCTGTCAGAAACGATGTTCTCTGGAATGCCATGTAAACGAACCACATGCTGGAAAAACAACGGCACCAAATCAGAGGAGGAAGGCAATTTAGACAAGGGCACCAAATGGACCATCTTAGAGAAGCGATCACAAACCACCCAAATGACCGACATTCTTTGAGAGACGGGGAGATCCGAAATAAAATCCATAGAGATATGTGTCCAAGGCCTCTTCGGGACCGGCAAGGGCAAAAGCAACCCACTGGCACGAGAACAGCAGGGCTTAGCCCGAGCACAAATCCCACAGGACTGCACAAAAGAATGCACATCCCGCGACAGAGACGGCCACCAAAAGGATCTAGCCACCAAATCTCTAGTACCAAAGATTCCAGGATGACCAGCCAACACCGAACAATGAACCTCAGAGATAACTTTATTCGTCCACCTATCAGGGACAAACAGTTTCTCCGCTGGGCAACGATCAGGTCTATTAGCCTTAAATTTTTGCAGCACCCGCCTCAAATCAGGGGAGATGGCAGACAAAATTACCCCCTCTTTGAGAATACCCGCCGGCTCAGACAAACCCGGAGAATCGGGCACAAAACTCCTAGACAGGGCATCCGCCTTCACATTTTTAGAGCCCGGAAGGTACGAAACCACAAAGTCAAAACGGGAGAAAAACAGCGACCAACGAGCCTGTCTAGGATTCAACCGTTTGGCAGACTCGAGATAAGTCAAGTTTTTGTGATCAGTCAAGACCACCACGTGATGCTTACCTCCTTCAAGCCAATGACGCCACTCCTCGAATGCCCACTTCATGGCTAGCAACTCTCGATTGCCAACATCATAATTTCGCTCAGCAGGTGAAAATTTCCTGGAAAAGAAGGCGCATGGTTTCATCACCGAGCAATCAGAACTTCTCTGCGACAAAACAGCCCCTGCTCCAATTTCGGAAGCATCAACCTCGACCTGGAACGGAAGCGAAACATCTGGTTGGCACAACACAAGGGCAGAAGAAAAACGACGCTTCAACTCCTGAAAAGCTTCCACAGCAGCAGAAGACCAATTGACCACATCAGCACCCTTCTTGGTTAAATCAGTCAACGGTTTAGCAATGCTAGAAAAATTAGCGATGAAGCGACGATAAAATTTAGCAAAGCCCAGGAACTTCTGCAGACTCTTCAGAGATGTTGGCTGAGTCCAATCATAAATGGCCTGAACTTTAACAGGGTCCATCTCGATAGTAGAAGGAGAAAAAATGAACCCCAAAAATGAAATCTTCTGAACACCAAAGAGACACTTTGACCCCTTCACAAACAAAGAATTAGCACGCAGGACCTGGAACACCATTCTGACCTGCTTCACATGAGACTCCCAATCATCCGAGAAGACCAAAATATCATCCAAGTATACAATCAGGAATTTATCCAGGTACTCTCGGAAGATGTCATGCATAAAGGACTGAAACACTGATGGAGCATTAGAAAGTCCGAATGGCATAACCAGGTACTCAAAATGGCCTTCGGGCGTATTAAATGCTGTTTTCCATTCATCGCCCCGTTTAATACGCACAAGATTATATGCACCACGAAGATCTATCTTGGTAAACCAACTAGCCCCCTTAATCCGAGCAAACAAATCAGACAGCAGCGGCAAGGGGTACTGAAATTTGACCGTAATTTTATTTAGAAGGCGGTAATCAATACAAGGTCTCAGCTAACCATCCTTCTTGGCCACAAAAAAGAACCCTGCTCCCAATGGCGACGATGACGGGCGAATATGACCCTTCTCCAAAGACTCCTTCACGTAACTCCGCATAGCGGCGTGCTCAGGTACAGATAAATTAAACAGTCGACCCTTAGGAAACTTACTACCAGAAATCAAATCGATAGCACAATCACAATCCCTATGCGGAGGTAGGGCATTGGACTTGGGCTCATCGAATACATCCCGGTAATCAGACAAGAACTCTGGGACCTCAGAAGGGGTGGATGATGAGATAGACAGAGATGGAACATCACCATGTACCCCCTGACAACCCCAGCTGGACACAGACATTGATTTCCAATCTAATACTGGGTTATGGACTTGTAGCCATGGCAACCCCAACACGACCACATCATTCAAATTATGCAACACCAGAAAGCGAATATCCTCCTGGTGTGCAGGAGCCATGCACATGATCAGCTGGGTCCAATACTGAGGCTTATTCTTGGCCAAAGGCGTAGCATCAATTCCTCTCAATGGAATAGGACACTGCAAGGGCTCCAAGACAAACCCACAGCGCCTAGCAAACTCCAAGTCCATCAAATTCAGGGCAGCGCCTGAATCCACAAATGCCATGACAGAATAGGAAGACAAAGAGCAGATCAAAGTAACGGACAAAAGAAATTTCGACTGTACCGTACCAATGGTGGCAGACCTAGCGAACCGCTTAGTGCGCTTAGGACAATCGGAGATAGCATGAGTGGAATCACCACAGTAGAAACACAGCCCATTCTGACGTCTGTGTTCTTGCCTTTCAGCTCTGGTCAAAGTCCTATCGCACTGCATAGGCTCAGGTTCATGCTCAGATAATACCGCCAAATGGTGCACAGATTTACGCTCGCGCAAGCGTCGACCGATCTGAATGGCCAAAGACATAGACTCATTCAGACCAGCAGGCATAGGAAATCCCACCATGACATCCTTAAGGGCTTCAGAGAGACCCTTTCTGAAAATAGCTGCCAGCGCACATTCATTCCATTGAGTGAGCACGGACCACTTTCTAAACTTCTGACAATAAATCTCTATCTCATCCTGACCCTGACACAGAGCCAGCAAATTTTTCTCTGCCTGATCCACTGAATTAGGTTCATCGTACAGCAATCCGAGCGCCAGAAAAAACGCATCAATATTACATAATGCAGGATCTCCGGGCGCAAGGGAAAATGCCCAGTCTTGAGGGTCACCACGTAATAAAGAAATAATGATCTTAACTTGTTGTACTGGGTCACCAGAGGAGCGGGGTTTCAAAGCCAGAAATAGTTTACAATTATTTTTAAAATTCAAAAACTTTGCTCTATCTCCAGAAAATAACTCAGGAATAGGAATCTTAGGTTCTAACATAGGATTCTGAACCACTAAATCTTGAATATTCTGTACATTTATAGCGAGATTATCCATCAAAGAGAACAGACCTTGAATGTCCATGTCCACACCTGTGTTCTGAATCACCCTGATGTAAAGGGGAAAAGAAAGACAGAACACAGTGCAAAGAAAAAAAAATGGTCTCAGAACTTCTCTTTTCCCTCTATTGAGAAGCATTAATACTTTGGGCCTCCAGTACTGTTATGAACAGGTAATTCAGAACCACAATGGACATTGAAGTTCAGAGCACACAAAGTGACCTGACAATTACCAAAAACAAAGGACGAGCTCTGAGACGTCGGAACTCTGCTGACCGCAATCCCTAATCCTAACACACCACACTAGAGGTAGCCGTGGATTGCGCCTAACGCTCCCTATGCAACTCGGCACAGCCTGAGAAACTAACTAGCCCTGAAGATAGAAAAATAAGCCTACCTTGCCTCAGAGAAATTCCCCAAAGGAAAAGGCAGCCCCCCACATATAATGACTGTGAGTAAGATGAAAATACAAACACAGATGAAATAGATTTAGCAAAGTGAGGCCCGACTTACTGAATAGACCGAGGATAGGAAAGATAGCTTTGCGGTCAACACAAAAACCTACAAACAACCACGCAGAGGGGCAAAAAGACCCTC